>NC_044193.1:24734728-25067228 GCF_900880675.1 Sparus aurata | reverse complement strand
CTTACTGCCTTCCCCCGAACCCTGTGGGGGAAAAAAAAAATCAAGATGTCCGGATCCTAAAGAAGAAAAATATGTCTTTCGACAACAGTACTCAATGAAGGCTGACATTATGTGCTTAGAAGTGTTTCATATTCCTCCAGGTAACATAACAGGATCAAATAAGAGAACTCTGTGTCTGGGCCGACTCCAGCTCGGAGCTCCTGTGCAGACACTGCTCCTCCCTCCAGGCTTTCATCTGTTGTCTCTGTACGGCAGTGTTGCCATTTGTTACAACAACTTTTTTTGCACCGCCTAGACATGAGGAAAAATGTGCTGCACGTGTGACCTGGGAAAATGGGAACAAGGTGTTTCTCTGCACCTCCGTCAGCGCTATCGACCAATCAATTAGAACCCTCTTCCCACCGCGGCGCGCTTTCTGCTTTAAGTTATGCCACGCATTTGCCTCTTTGTCTTTCAGCGTTATGCCTGTTTCCATAGCGATGACTCCCATGCTCCCACACTCTCTGCTTCCAGGTAGGCACTGCCGAGGTGACAATGCTTCACAGAAGAATTTCTCATCATTACAGCTCCTCTGCTAGACTAAAGAGAGATATTCTAGCAGTGCGTCAATTGTCCTTGACTGTGCTCCAATAAATTCTCATTGATATCTCTCGGAAGGCTCCGGCATTAACATTCAACATACCAGTGAGGCTTTATACTCATGTGTCTGCGTGTCGAGCTGAATGAAAAGGTTCGAAGTAAAGGAAACAGAGCAGGATGGCGCTTTTTTTGTTCTACACATGATAAAAAATCAAAGAGGAAAGCGTAATCAGGCACAGCTTCAAGTTTCTATACATAGCAATGCTTTCTTTTCACAATACTGTCAGCAACTTTAACATTATGCTCAAGCACCGGATATGTTGGCATCCTCTGGGCTCAGATAATATGCTGTTTAGCCTGAATTTAGCCCCTGCCGCTACCACAAATTGAACATTTCTTCAAGGTCAGCTCCCCACATTTCACATCACTGCACCCCCTTCCGCCGGCTCTGCTGACGTTGCCCAAATTCTAACTGATTTATCTGGCTTCCTTTGTATGATTCAAACAAAATGACAAAACAAAAGAGGCAGCGCAGCACGGAGCTGGAGCAGGAGCGACGGGCACGCAGCAACATTTAACATCCTCCGAAGCCATATGCATTACAACAATAAGCTCCTGGTAGGGGTTATGAGATACATCTTTTTTTTTTTTTTTGGACAATGATTTTTCTTTCATGCACGTAAAATGCTTGCAGCTAGAATGCACAGGGATAAGGGTCTTCTTGCAGCTAGTCAATTAGCAAATCGAGCTTGATTTAATGTTCCCTCCACCATCTAATCGTGCAAAACACTCGAGCGCTATGGTGATTCATCACGTGCCAATCTTTGCCACTTCCAGGAGAAGGACTGCACAGTGTGTGAAATGGATCAAGTCACTTTGTTGTTTCGTTTGATTTTTCTTTTTTTTTTTTTCTGCTTATTCCAGGCATATGTCTGTGTCCATCCATAGATGCCAAATGAAGGAAGCCCCGTCTGTTGTCTTTGGAAACATGTGCCATGGCTCACAGACAAATAATTGTTTATCCTTGCATTCTCAATTTCAGTCTCCTCAATCTCAACTTTACCCTTTTTCTTGTTTTGCTGTTATTAAAGGAGACATATTATGCTCATGTTCAGGTTCATAATTCATAAACAACATTTTTGGTTTCTACTTTACATGCTATAGAGCCTAAAAGGTTTTCTCACGTCCAGTGCTGCAGTGCTGTTTTCCCTCTCTGTCTGCGACAAGTCTGCTCTGATTGGTCAGCTCACACACGCCTGAGCAAGCCCCGCTAACATCAACAGGGTAGCTGTGCTTAATAAATTCTTACATGCCAAACTAGCCACTAGGCATACATTACGCAAATGTGTTACACTATCATGCAGTGTGATGTCACTAATTCATGGGATTAAAGGGGGGGCTACTGACGAGGCGTTTCAGGAGCAGTGTTTTCTGTGGGAGAGCGGAGCTTCTGTTGGTGTGGAATTTGACCTTTTTAGCTTTCAAGATGTTTTACATGCACAGGGGCATTAAAACACAGACAGAAAGGAAAAAAAACAAAAAATCATGACAGGGCTTCTTTAAAATTAGCTCATTTCTATCTGAGGAGACACCTTGCTGAAAAATCTCTCAGTGGCATCAGTGCTGCAACTCGAGGGTGTCGGTGTGAACCCCTCAGGTTTACATATGACTTCACAACAGATGTGTGAAAGCGGCTGGCAAAAGTAGTGGATCAAGATACAAGTCATTACAGACAGATGGAGAAGGCGTATAGGTACATTTTGTAAGTGTGCAATTCCTCCCCTCCTCCTTCAACATTCATCTCCGAGCTATCTGTCGAGGCACAAACTGCCAGCTCTCTTTCAGACATCTCCACCTGCCTTCTTCTGCAGCACAGTTAAAAATATATTTTTTTTGTCCATCCCGCACCAAACACCACGTGTAGAGTAAGTTAAGGTGACTGCTAGTTGAAAGTTTATTGAGAAAAAATATGTTGCTTGTCTTTTGAATTAAGAGGATATGACATTTCCTTGAAAATAATTGTGCGGCCCTGGCCAAGAGCCCAGTGTGGTGACAGGATGTCTTTGTCTGATTCTGTGTGTGTGTGTGTGTGGGCCTGTATTTAATAAGAGACAGAATAAAGTGCATGTCCAGCTTGACGCCAGAGTCCTGCTGGGGGAGTGTTGAGTATCACAGCCCAGGATGGCAAGAGATCAACAGAGGTGTCTCATTCACACACTCTTAACAGCCGCCATGCTCGCACTTGTTCATACTTTTATCTCCTCTTCACAGACCCTTTAAGCAACTAATGTCACAGAGATAATGCCAAGTAAATCACAATCAGCCTTAACAAAGACACCTACGAGCATTTTGTGGGGTAGAAGTGTTCAAAATGAAAGTTAGAATTGAGTAGTGGAGCTAATTTCCTGCTTGAGTCAGGCCCGTTTTGTTCATTATAGCAGTGTGAAATGAGTGAGCAGTTTAGTTCTCTATATTAGATATCCTGATTTTTACTTCTCAGTGTTCATTAAGCTCCAGAAACATTGAGTCATACACTTCCCATTCAGTGACTACTAGCTAGGGCTGCACAATTCTGGGAAAAATGTGAATCACAATTTTTTTGCTTAGAATTGAGATCACGATTCTCTGGCACGATTTTTTTCACAAAATGTTTATTGCACTGATGAACTTGAACAAACCCCCCCCCCCCCCAAAACACTGTAGTATGGCAGAGGCATACTACTATGCCTCTGCCAAAGCAAAGTTTTTTTGTTTTGTTGAAGTTCTATCATTGGATGAAAAATGATTTTTACAAGAGTAAAAAAAAAAAAAAATAAGTCTGCAAGATGAGAGGGCATCCTTTAATACCTCATGTTGAATAGTGATTATTGGGGCCGTATCTTTGGCTAGGTGATATGTGATAGCTGCTGTGATCGGCTTTCTAAAACGGAGGCATAATATTCCACCTTTTCCAAAAGCCGCCTCAGAGGTAGAGGTAAACATGTGACGTGGCGTGAAGCTCGAAGTTGGGCAGTGAACAGTTGACAACGAATTTGTCTTCAAAATAAGAGCTTTACATTGCACCCCATTGGAGTTTAGAACTGGGTTCTTAGCGGGGTGCTTTTAATTTGAAAGTAGCGACCGTTCCTAGCATGTTGTTACAACAACAAGCTAACACAACTATACAGCTAGAGATCAAGGAGACGCTAGCATCTCAGCGGCTGTCTAGTTGCTCATCTAGCAGGCGAGATGTAAATAAGTGTACCCTCCGAGGCGGCAAATCGGCAGACCAAAACAGACCCTCAATTTGCCGCCCTCTGTCTAAAACCGCGGACCTAGCCACCAAAAGGACGCGCAGATTGGCGGCTTGCTGCCCCGTCTAAAAACGGCTTCTCACTCACTTTGTTTGTGATTCAGCTCCAGATATAAAATGCTTCAGAATCGCCGTGTGTAGAAATGAGATCACGTGTCTGTATGAATCGAGATCGCGATTTTTTAACGATTTTTTGTGCAGCCCTACTACTAGCCCTGTCTATGTTGGTTGAACTGGCTTAACAACATACGCTAACCCTGCCTACATACCCCAACCCCAAAAACATACCCTTAACTTAAACTTAAGAACATACCCTAACCCTAACTACATACCCCATCCCCACCTCATACTCTAACCACAACCCAAACAACATACACCAACAGCATATTCTACTTTAACCCAAACAACTTACCCTGACCCTAACAACATACACTAAACTTAAACTTAACAACATGCCCTAACTCTGACAAAATACCCCAACCCAAACAACATATCCCAACCCTAACACCATACCCTAAACTTAAACTTAACAATACGCCCGGCCCTAACCCTGACAAAATACCCTAACCCAAACTACATACCTCAACCCTAACCACATACACAAACAACATACCCTACCTTAACCCCAACAACATACCCTAACCCTAACAACATACCTCAACACTGACCTGGCACTAAGATATCGTGGGCAAAAGCTTTTTTACTGTCAGGCACATAGGAGTCAGTCCAATGAGACATTTTTCAAACCACTGGGATATTGGAATAATTGGCAGCCAGAACAATGGACAGTCTCTGTATGCGCCAAGTGAGTATCTTCCATCGGAATTAATGGCACCATCTTGGAACACAGCATCCTCTTCTCTTAATACATCCACACTTTTGTTAGCCCCGTCGTGCCTGCTAAAAGCCACATTTGTAACACTGACGCTCAGCTGAAAACCAGAGCTACTGAAGACACTGAGCTGCTTTCAAAGGCTGACTTGTCCTCCCCGTGACTCGTGAATGGATTCTCACTTCCAGTCATCAACTTTTCACGACAAAACCTGCTTCTTCCCCCCTCGGTCTCCTTGTCTCTCTTTTCCTCATCAGTGTCTTTTACTGTGTGTTCTCCAGACCTTGCTGTACCACACCTGTCCACTACAGCTTCACCTGACTGCTCCTGCCATCAGCCAACTCCCCGCACAGCTGTTCCTCATCCGCTCGTTCGCTCCTCAGTACTTCCAGAGACAGTATCCCACATGCACTGGCCTGATTGTGTATGTTAGGTAACTAATGTGGAGCTATTCCTGTTTATCATATCTCCCAATTACAGCCCATGTAAGACCAGCAAGTGAAGACCCTTATATGAAACTTGACCTGCTCCGTATGTTGAGTCTTCTTTTTGTCCAAACATTGTTATCCAAACCCCACAACTGTAGCTTATTGTCCTAGTTTTAATAGATGGTCTAAAGGTAACATGCTGTCAGTATCCCAACATGAGTCTGTTGTGTTGAGATAACAATCAGCTCTTCCTGTATACCTCCTGTATGTACTGTACAACCATTATGCTCAACATAAATCAAGAAATATAGGAGTCAACATTGCTGAAATTATGTCTGATTTCCTCCACAGCAGCTAAGTTATATACAGTTCACAAGACTGGTTCACGAATTTGAATAATAAATACAAATAGAAACGTATAAAACATTTAGGTGGGGACATAATTTTAACCAACACACACCACTGGAGTGCAATCAAGTAAACAGCAGCACCATACATATATTTCATGGTGGAGAGGTTGTTATTGGACTTAATTTAAGAGGGCGTAACTTGGAGGTCTTGTAAGTGACTGTACTAAATTGCAAGTTGAATAATATGTTGCCCCTTCCGTATGCATCACATCCTGTCTTTATGGGGTGAATCATACCCATGCAACTTTTATGGTTTTATGTTGGCTGTGTCAGGTGCAGCTTACTGGGTTCACATACTGTACATTGTAACACACATTTCCATTTTATCTCCACAGCTTGTGGGCAGCCCACAGGAAACTGTTTTAATTTGAAAGATGTGACATGACTGACAGCTGATCAGCTCATGCCAGTAATAGAGCAAATAACTAAACAACACCAGGCACGTCAGGGTAGACAATTTGTGGTTGATTAGAATTGCGAAGAACACAGTATTAAAAGGTGTATTTTTAGCTGTCATTATTTCACGTTTTAACAAATAATTAAACATCGTGATCCCACCTCTCTGATGTTTTGGCTTGGTTCGCTCCCATCTTCGATATCTATCCAGGTGAAAGTTTCGGGGTAAACTCAGGCTGTCACTGTCTTTGGCCTGTAGCCCGACTTTGAAATAAGATTATGAAAAATGACAATTAAATTGTATGTAAGCCAGTGCATGTGACAGGGTTTTCTCCAGAAAGTTAGTGAAAACAAACATTGTGATAAGTTCTTCATTAAAATCTGCCTATTGTCCTTCCCCCAAGCTGTGATTGGACAGTTTAATGTTTTCCATTTTGGCATCAATACTTCTTCTCCATTTCAAAAAAGAAAAAGCTCCTTTGCGCCTCTAGTCTATAGTCGGTAAAGCTATATCCCTCTTCCTTTTCTGTTTTGTTTTATGATTTGACTTTGATTTGGCATTAAATAAACATGCATATAAACAAATACATAAATAATGTATTCTGCATTTCACTGTTTTTCTATGTTTGAGTTCTTTTTTTCTGTAGGCTTTTTAAATCTTCCATACTCAAACTCTGCGCTGATCAGCACTACTGTGCCTCTGCGTGGAGAAGACGGGAGCCGTTAGGAGGATTTGTTTTGATGGTGCAAACCAAGAGGGAGCTGCCTCACTGGATTGTACTCTGACAGGACCGTAGAAGTAAATGAAAATATATGAATGAATAGGCGATGCTTCGAGAGAGTATTGGAAGAAAAATATCCAACATGAAATGGTTTCCCTGACTAGAATGTCAGTAAGCTCCATTTAGCCACTCTCACGGAGCACTGAGTGGGCAGCAGACGATGCAGGTAATGCCTGCTGTCATTTTCTGTAAAGGTAGAAGTCCTGCCTGAGTGCTGCTTTCATGTTAAATATCTGGATATGCCAATTAGCTGTTTTATGCCAACAGTACATTGGATAAATACAGTGGAGTGGACACATGCCTTGAGCCTAAGCTCTCCACTTTGCAGGGCTCAACCCCCCCCTTTAATTTCCCTGTGATGAAGACCTACAGGGCAGTATAATCATCTCTACGAATACCTCAACCATGTACCTGACCATTTATACAGTAATAGCCGATATTTAAGATCTAATGTACGAACATAAACATCAATATACCAACAAATTACAATTTCATGGAGCTTCTTCCGTTCTTTTGCATGGGGAAATGGGTTTTACATGCACACATTTCATTTGTTGAAAAGGAAAACAAAAAAGAAAAGAAATTAAGACTGTTCATCTCAGCTGCCACTAAAATGATCATCCAAATGACGTTGCCATAGTAACACATCAGCTTTCTCACAGTCTCATGCTCCACAGTTTTTTGGCGCCGGAGATTTGGTGATTATATCAGATTTCCATGAGATGCTGTATGGTTACCAGGCTAAATGAGTGGGTATCAAGCATGTTGCCATTCTATCAGTCTAAGTTAAACAGGACGGAGCCGATTTTCAAACAGCTTTGTCTCACTACAGTGTGTGTAGTATATGCAAATGAACAATGTTCAAACAACTTCTCTCCATCTTGTCTGCACACAGAGCCCACCGATCTTTTGCCAAAAGAGAGCTGCCCCCCCCCCCCCCCCCCCTCTTTCTTTCTTATGATCGAGTAAATGGCATCTCACCAGACTCTGTTTGAACTGTATTAACTAGGCAGTGCTGATAAACGATAAACCAAGGCTCTGTTACTACACTTAAACTCATATGTCAAAGGGAGGGACTGATCAAATATGAACCAGGATCCTTTTCATCGTTTTTTCCTCATCTGACATTCACGTCTTTCTACTACAGAGACAGCACAATTTTATGCAATGGGCATCTTTGTATTAACATATTAACGTGTTCGGACTGTTTTATTTGAACATGCCTCATGTGAACTATGGCTGCAGCCCTATCTTTCCCCTTGACCCCTACAGGTGTGCAGCTCAACACGAATCACTAAGTGGCCATTATTCAGCGTGACACCTCCTACCAAATAATACCGTAAATCAATTGAAATGGAAACTTGGGACGGTTATCTGTTTCACTTGCACCAAGGTTCTGTCTTGATGTATTTGTTTTAATCAGCACTTTGGCAAAATCGAATCGTAAGCATGGATTCCTAAAAAAAAAACAAAAAAACAACAGAAAAACAGAACAGACTGTAGACGCACAGCAACTTTTAAGTTCGGCTGATCCTGCAGAATCTGTGGATAACATCCATACACAGAATATATTTACCAACTAAAGCAATGCATTTTGGGCCGAGGTGTTAACGTCATTGTGATTGTGTTCCCATTGAGAAAAGGGTTAATACATGTTAACACTACTTTTGCCCATTGTTCTCTATTTTTCCCTTTGTTACACTGTGTTTGTAGCATTCATCCCATCACTGACAATTAAAAGTTAAGTCATGTTCCTTAAAAACACAGTGAGTGTTTGAACATGAGTATAGCAGCTATTGGAAATACAACAGTTGTAGCAGTAAAGGTGCTCTGTGGAACTTCTGTGTCGTGCTCGAGGCCACTCAATATTTTATGCAAGCAGAGTCCATTTGTAAACTACCGTCAGCTACTGTTGCTCACTGTTAGCGGGCTGGAGAGAGGCTCTGAGACGAGTCACTCGAGGACGTACGTAAAGTCAGACTGTCCTTCACAAAGAAATCCAAGGTCTCAGTTTTCATGTCACGTTACAATCCGCTCACATGGGGCCAATAAAAAGGTGACAGGAATATGTAAATTGCTACAAACTGTTACATGGAGTGCTTTTAATATAGCATTGCCTAGAATTATTAATCGCTCCAGAGTGACAGGTTTTAATGACCTGGGGATGTCACTCGACAATCAACCATCTTTTTCCAGAACAGCATATTGCACCTATTGAGCGTAGCGGCCTACAAAAATAAATGAACCCGTGTTCTAAATGTTCTATTATTCATCTAAGTGAATTTGCCCTCCACAGTGCAACTCTGACTTAAAGGAAACTTTTTAGGAAAGTTAAAATAAATCTACCTGAGTAAGATGTTTTTGTCTTACACTGCATGTTTGGCTGTTCCAAAAGACCGGTGCAACTTTCTTTTTTTTTTTTTTTGCGATGTTCAAAGTTGCGTGCAGAAACTCCCATGATAGGAACTGTTTTCCTCGCATTATTTTTGGGCTTCAGGGAGACATGACCGCCAGCCAAATCTGATTGGCACTACATTATCACTACTTTTTTAGTGGAAACTAACAAATGTCCATATTGCAGCCTTTGCAATTTATTTCATCTCTGCCTGTGATTTCAGTTTGGAATTCCCACTTGCGATGACTGTAACGGATGGAAATCTAAGAATACATTTCTCCGAGTCAGTGCTTCATAACGTTTGGCAAGGGCTCCGTCACAGGGGGGGCAGAATAATTAGGGTGTTTTGTGAGAGGATTAGTGGGGTACGCTGAATCGAGTTATGTCATGTCCATTTATCTTATTTTCCTTTTATTTCCTTTCAGCTGCCCAATAGTTTGCAGCCTGCTGACAATCAAATAAAAGAATGTAAAAACCTGAAAGTCATTCTTTCGGATAAACCACTTTGCTTACAGTATGTGACAGGAATGGGAGTTCAGGGATTGCTTTGAGTTATGTGTCAGAAGTCAAAAAGATTAAGTCCCACTTCTCTAATCTGTCTGAAACCCAGAGCTGCTTTATTCAATGTTTAGTGAATCTGCCTCAATATCCAATTGTATTTATTTGCTGTTAAACTCATTTTTTCTTTCCACCTTTATCAACCGCTGCATTTTTAAAATATAATTAAAAGATTAAAAAGTTTCAGGTAAGTAAGTAAAGTTTAAATCATATGTGCTGTCTCGCTTTCAGAAAAACGAGGATGAGGAGGCGGAGGAGGACGTATTCTGCTCGTTCTCAGGTTCATAATCTTATTTCAGGTTACCACTAGAATAGATTTACATGCTTTAATGCTCAAAAAACACACCAGTTTTCTCATACTTACTATTTTCTGCATCTCTACCGCCCCTCTGTCTTAAACGCTCTGTTTTGTTCTCCTGTCTCTTCAAGGCCCCGCTTCTGAATACAAAGTCTCTGATTGGTCAGCTCACACGTGTCTGAGCCGACACCGCAACAACAGGGCAGCTGTGCTTGATTGAATTCTTACTTGCCAAACTCTGGGCATAATTTATGAGAAATACATGATACCACAAAATAACATAATTAAAGGCGAGGCTGGGGACGATGCATTTAAGGAGCAGTGTTTTCCGTGGGAGAGAGGAGCTTCAGTTGGCGCTGGCTTTGGCCCGTTTAACTTAAAAGACCTTTTACCTGCGCAAGAACCTATAAAACACAGAGGAAAGGAAAAAAAAACTTGAAAAACGATAATACGTCTCCTCTAAACGTTCAGAAATACAGCCTAACCTGTCCGCGAAAAAAGAGGTGGACTTCTCCTTTAAAACGAGAGCATGGCATTGAACCGTGTATTAATGGCTGGTTAAGTGGGTCTTTGCATATGCAAACAGTGTAGATAGCTCCTGTGTAATCAAGCACAAGCAAAAAGCTGCCAAAACACTGGATTAAGTCATTCTTATAATGGAAGCATATGGTCTGACCCGTTACAGTGCTATCGCTTGACAAGAATTAACTCAATTATAATAAAATTTAACAGTATGCTCAATTAACCCAGTGATGTAACAGTGGACTGCATAGTCTAGCATGAGATTTGAAAAGCTCTCTGCTTATTCACATTCATTCTTGGTAATAAATAATAATCTTACAGTAATATCCCCCAAAATATAAAAACCCAATAACTGTAATATGAGTCACAATCTTCGCTTCAAATTAAAACACCCACTCATATTTTAGTCACACCACTGCAGCATGGTCATTCGGACCCAAAGCCGTACATGTTTAAATTCTAATGACATTACACTGTATAATGGTGCTGCAGCGGCTCTATAACCGCAGATTAGAAAAATGAGCTCTGCTGCGTGAGTGTAATTACATTTTAAACATTTAGACATCCTCTAATGTATCTGTTCATTACGAGGCTGTTTGGTAGAGCTCCTGTAACATCGTCCAGATGCTCTGCGTGTGTTAATGTATGTCTACGCAAAGTGGTCAACACTGTCTCCATTCAGGGCGTTGTATTTATTATTTGTTCGGCCGTCCTCACCGTAGCCCACTGTTCCCTAAAAGTTTTCTCCTTCTTCTCGTATTCTCATAGACCTTGTCGTGTCAGACTTTATTGTAAAATAGTAATAAAATTGAGGACTGCAATTAGATTTCATCCGATACGGTTATTGTTGAGTAAATAAATAAATAAAAGGCCGTGTTGGCAGTAAAGCAGCAGAGCTAGACAGAGCAAGAGGGTTTTATTTTGGTTTTCCAGTGTTACTAGAAGAACAGTCCCTGATCTTTACGGCTCCACTGATCAATATTTTCATATTAACAATGGATTAAATGGCTGTGAGTAATGTGAGAGAGGTCACTCACAGTGACAAACCCAAGTTTATCACCCGATGAGATGAGCCCACAAATCTGAGCTGAAAGACCCTTGTTACTTGTTTAGTTTGTTTTGAATCCAAGGCCCCCTACATCTCTGTCATTAAGCTTGTTTCCAGACGCAGCAGCTAACTGACAAACCTGCTACCTGCCCAGCAATGAACACAGTCAGACGTGGATTATTTAGTAATTAGTGCCCAACATTTTTCAGCTTTATTTTTTTGTCATTTCTTGTTTGAGACTGCAAAGCTTTAGCCAATACTATCTGACCCCTAGGCTGAAATAAGCACACTAGAATATACTTAAAATTGAATTGATAAACACAATTATCAGCTTGATAATGGATTAACATTATGCCTTAATCTGGCACATGTACATCAAATTGAATTTAAAGTGGAAAAAGACAACTTTAACTGCTTGTCATTGGTTTTATTGTTGGTGTCGCTGCCACAAAGACACTGGATTGCTCTCCGTTTTGCTTAGAGTATGGCAGCTACCAACAACGCGGCGCAAAATGTGAGTTTATCATTCATTTAGTGTTTGATGTAGACATGAAAGCAAATTGAAATGGTCCCAGGCTGCTGGTCTGACAGGTTTGCCAGTCAACCTCCATCTTCCCAGAATTTTCGTCCCCTCTAGCAAAATTGTCAAAATTACACGGTGGAAGTGAGGTTTACAGGGACCCATTATAAACCCTGATGGTGTCATAATTCTAAAGCCATTACATTGTGCAATTGACATTTAATTTATAATGATAATGTAAAGCTAAAAACGTTTGCCTGTTTAATGTGTGCTGCCTCCTACAAAAGTACAAGTAATTATCGGCATTAATGCCTGGATCTCTTCTTCCTCTTCTTCCTTAACTTTGTATTATTATTAAAGGGGCTCTGTGGAACTTGTGTGTTGTGCTGGAAGCCAGTCATTAGTTTATGTTATTGGACTCCATTTCTAAACTAACGTTAGCTACTGTCGCTTTTCTATTCGCAGAGCAGAGAGAGGCCCTGAGACGAGGCGCTTGAGAAATGTTCTTAATGTCCACGAAAGTCCTTCACAAATAAGTCCACAGCATTAAACAACTAAAAGATATCGTCCTCAGGCTTGTAAAGGCCACCAGAGAGAGACAGGGAAGGGGTAGTAAATGAGTGATTTCGTCATGTAATTACTGCAAAATGTTACATGTTGTTAAAGCTACTACAAGGCCCTTACATTTTTGTTGATTGTGGTGACCCCTGTGGGCAAAAGATGAAGCTGTTTAAACAAAGTGAACTTCAGCAGCTTCAGTGTCAGTCTGTGACGCTCCTCAATTCATCGTCAGCAGCTGTCCATAAAAGAAGTTTGAATTTTATTTAATATCCAACTAGGTTACACTGAAATCCAGCCTGGTGTCAAGCCTTAGGAATATATCCTCATAAAGAATATATACTCATATTATCTCTATATAAATAGCCAGTCTCTTCACTGAGGGTCTCATTTGCTTATCCAGGTCATATAAAGGGATAACGCTATTAAAGTGAGACTGTTTCATAATCAGTTCAAAGTTCCTTGTAGTACATTTAAGCGGGTGAAGAAATGAAATATATACCGTGCATGGCAATGACCCATTTGATGATAACAAGGCCTCAGACAGCTGCAGCAGGCAAAACTGTTCCCTAAAGCGCTGAAAGCCAGAAACCCAGCGAGAACCACGTCAGGTCCCTGTACTCCCCGTCTGTAACCCCAGCAAGACCACAGCCGTACACCCCCTCTGCAGCATCCAATTCACCCTGCACACTTAAACTGTACCCACAACTGCCGTTCAGAGTGACTCAATCCAGCTTAGCAGATACACAGCAATACTCAAATCCCTCTTCCTTTTAATTTGCACTCTCGTGGCGGGGTGTTAATGGCTTACACAACAGATGTTTATTATGCCGCGTTTAGGTCCATGTGAGCCGAAGCCACCCGCAGTCTCAGACATGCATGACAACCTGGGACTTCTTGTCTCCGAGGCGAAATAAGCATGTTCACGCCGTTGTCACGCTTACATGCACGGAAACAACAAAAGCAAGCACTTCGTACGAGCAAGTACAAAAAAACACGCGACGCGGGAAGACAACATGCGAAAGCGCGAGTGTGGGAGAGGGGGTGTGAACGCGAAAGGGAAAAGATGGAGAAAGTGATGGAGAGAGAGAGAGAACGGTGACAGCTTCCATCTGCTGGGGAGCTGCTGATGGGCTCCTCAGACAGAGGAATCCACTTGGATCAGTATGTATACATACACACTAATGCAGTAATGAGGGTATTTGACAGAAGTGTGCTTTATGGCAACAATTAGTCGGGGAGGAAAGTTGCCTCATCATGTATGGAGCGGTGAAATTATATAAACAGCTGCAATTCCTCAGACTGGGAGGAGAGCGACTGCGCTCATTATTAAAGCACACGCTGATCGAGGCAATCCTGAAGCCCAGCAGAGCTACAGAGCCACACCTGAGGCAAAGGGAAGCAAACTCACGGGTTCACAATACACAATGAGAATGTATGCACAAAACAAGCGCAGCCCAAATACAGCAAGCATAAACAAACCCATCCCTTTTTTCATTCCAGGAAAGGCTAGAGCAGTCGCAAAGGCTAAAAGAGGTGTGATGTGTTCACCGCTTCGACACTATGACCTCGAGGTGGACAAGAAAGGCCGCCACATTCGCTCTTTTTCTCACGCAAGAGTTGATCTTGTCATAGGTAATATTTCCCCCCCATCTCGCGTGCGGTCACATCAGCACGTTGATTCTGATGTAATGGGATTTTGCCTACCGCTGACATCTTGTAGTACAGGTGTGCAAAAAGCCTCCAGGATGACAGTTTAATGCTGCTTTCGTGTCATACAAGAGAGACGCCGTTGTAGATATAAGCCTCCTCCATTAGGAAGAGGCTTTCCGCCTCAGCATTCAGCTGGTCAATTTTATGAGAAAACACAGTTAACCTCAGCTGTGGGAGTTATCACTACTCCGAGGCTCAGGGTGATGTGATGAATCCTGACGCCTGAGTACTGTATACTGTATCGCCTCCCTTATGGAATTCCACAGTGCATCTGATGTTCACAACTTTTGGCAGGACACAACTTTTTTGGATAAAGAGCTGCACAAGTAAAGACCTTTAAAGCATCCTCAAGGATTCAAAACATACAAAAACATGCACAAATAAAATACATATCTACAGCCTTTCTAGCGGCATGGCACTTGGTCCGTTGGTCTACCCGACCCTTTAGTCCAGACTGCATTATCTAAACAACTATCTGGTGGCTTGCAATGAAAAATTCATGCTCCCCAGAAGAGGAATCCTTACTGCTTTGGTGATCCTCAGACTTTCCCTAGCGCCCCTTTGAGGTTGAATTTTTTGTTTTTGAGTCAAATGTATCATGATGTTTCGCTCAAAAAAGCATTTTGTTAGCATTTAGCTCAAATTACACTGGTACTCTGATGATCCCCAGCTTGTGCTCCAGTGGTTGATAAGAGTTGAACAGCAAGTATAGATCTGTGTGTGCAGGTTTTCTGTACACCTCAATGTTAAGGCTTCATATCTCACTTTCAAACCAACACAGCGAGGTGGAAATTATCCATCATAAGGACAAAACACCAGGCATAAGCAGCCAGGGCTGCACAGATTTGTACATACGGGAGACAAAACAACCTCTCCATAAACAAATGGTACAACAGAGGAGGGTCAACTCATCAGGTCAAGACTCTGCTGTCAAAGAAGACAGATGGTCTGAAAGAGGAGTAAAAAGTATTCCATCTTCGTCAAACTCGAACGACCGTCTTTGAACAGAGTAGGTGGCCTAAGACATCACTCATCACCCACCTACAATGCAGTGCTGAGTTCCCTCCCCAGACAGCTTAACAACAATTCACACCTGGGCTCACCTAGCCCTAGCAACCCACATGAAGGCTGGTTTGGTCAACGACCCACAAGTGGCCCTAACGACTCGAAAACTCTGAGCTCACGGGTGTCCTGAACGACCCTGTAAGGACACTCCCACACAGGGTTTAAAAGCCTGATCCTTAAAAAGATCAAACGCGTTGAGCCGATATTTGGCAAAAGTGTTTTCAATGCATGTTATTATGAGACTCAAAATTATATGTAAATGTGACAATTCTCTGAATTTCCAGGTTTCCAGGCTTCTTTGTGTTTGGCATGTCCCAAAAAACCTCTATAGTCTCATTTAGCCACCTGAAAAACCCATAAAAAACACTGACTTTGAGACAAGGGAACTGGGAGGGATTAAATGCTAATTTTTTCAAGGTTTTAGTACTTATTTTTCATGCAGCACTCGGTCAAAGATTTATCTAGAAAGGGATCATGTCCTCGTTGCAGCACTAGTGACTTTTAGAGGTTGGACAGTGCACCTGCGCCTAAGGATAAGGGATATCCAGGTAGTGTGAAGCTCTATACATGGGACCACCATCCTGGTCTACTGCCAAGTAAAAACAAACCTTGTGCAACACATTGAGGATTGGAAGAGCAATCGGAAATGAGTTGGAACTGTTTGTTTTAATGCAGCCGGCTGAGGTTAAAAAATTGAGACCGACTCAACTTTTGGAGAATTGCAGCCCGACATCATGTTGCGGCGGCCAATCACATAAGCTAGCGATCAGATGCGCAGCATGAATGAGTGAAACCACAGTGGATTGCAACGTAGTGTGTGTTCACTCAGTTTAGCTTTGTGACGATCACTGTAGGACCGGCATGTTTAACCTGCTGTGGCAGAGGCACGACTGGAGATCATAACAGAGCCAACATTTCTGTAGATGACCATTAAGAGCCAGGCTAAATGCTACAAAGGGAACACAATGGGCATTTCTCTGTGTAGCGCTGTTTCTATTTTTATTCATAATTCGTCAAACTCGTAGGACTAGCGTGCTGGGAGCATTACAGCATAGCAGCTTCGCCTTTTCTGCAAACTGATCGGCAGGGGTTCCCAACATGTCACCCACACGGACCACGGGTTGACTATCCCACACTGCACATAGCTGCAGCGTTTTGCTCCACCGCCAGATTTAGTCTGAATGTACCGTTATTTGAATAAGTTCACGAATTGGCTGTTTCCAGTCTCCAAATAAGCAAACGAATAATTTGTTTAGTCAAATAACAGCCTCCATATATAGAATTTAAAATTATTTGACATTAGTGCCACCTAGTGGTGTTATCAAAAAGACACTGCAACATCAGCAAAGCTCAAAAATACCCCTACGCCACATGTCCGACCTACAAACGCTGGACATTCTGACACACGCTGGAGTTTTCATGTGAATTGTCATTTTTGACATTATGTAAACAGAACCGTGTGCCATCAGAATCATTTGAAACGCCATTTAAAAAATCCACTCATTGTGGCTTTAATGTACTCTGTTTCTCTGGGCACATTTAATTGATTCTTCTTCCTGCACATTCCCAGTTATTCGCTCAAGTGAAAACACATTTTAAAAAGCCTGTTATGCTGGTTTGTTTTGTCACCCGTTGCTAATGTCTGCACAATTATCCTCCTGTATCAATTAAAATAATAATTACGATAATAATTTGGCTAATCCCACTGACACCTTTAGGAGTGGTGGGATGCACATTTTAGTTATTAAAGGTTGTCATGAGTTAAGTGGTATCCAGATGTGACCTTAGGGATGAAGTGAAGGTTCAGATCGTGCCTACTGTAGTTTGGATGTGAAGGGTTACATCACACATGATACAAGCTGGACTCTATCAGCTGCTCCTGAATCCTGGTCACCAGCTGATGTGACTTAATGTATGTCCCAGCATGTCTTCCCAAAACGTCTCCAGCCCCGTCCTTGCAGTTCTCCACTTCCACTCCTGCGCCTCGGTGCGGCACGGTGCAGCTCCGGACAGCGCTGCCCCCCCTTTGTCAGACCCAGTCCGACGCTCCATGAGCGCGCAGCCACATGACGTGACACGCTCCGGCACATGACATATTTGGCTTTAAAATGACGTCACGGCAGCGTGGGGCTCAGCGGGCAGGTCGTCCGTCAGTCTGAGAGAAGAGGAGCAGCAGGAGACGGAGCAGCCTCCTCTCCTCTCTGATGACAGCCTCTCATTCCCCCCTCCATCTCTCTCTTCTCTCGTCTCTCTCTCTCTCTCTCTCCAACTCGTCCGAAACAACTCTCAACCTCCAGGATTCTCCTCCGTCGCTTCCCCATCTTCCTTTTTTCAGTTGCACCTCGTTTTTTCTCCCCCCCTCTCTCACTGTGCGTGTGTTACTTTGCCTCACCCCTACGCACCCCTCGACACCTCCCGGAGATGTGAGTAGATAATGAGGACCTCCCGCCAGCGGTGACTTGTCTCCTCCATCATCTTCTTCCATCCTCAATCTTTTTTTTTTTCTTCTTCTTTTCTTTTTTTTTTTTTCCCTCGGACGTTCATCTGCCTTTCAACAATGTAGGAGAAGGTGCGCTGTCATTTCAGCGACGAGGATGCCAACTACATGCCTTGCCTTCGCTCTCCGCAGCTCACATCTTCGTCTTTTTCCAGACTGGGGGTCGATGGCAGACCTGCGTGAAGGCAAAGTTTGAGGGCACCTCTCCTCGGTTTTCCCGCTCACCTGTCCGCCTTGCATGCGCCTGCCCCCCCGCCCCTCTTCCCTCCTCCAGACTGACAACGGCGGACATTACCACCACCGAGAGAAACAATTGACGAGCAACTTGAGACAGAGACCTGACTATTGTTCCGGTGTTTGCTTTTTCTTTTTTTCTTTTCTTTTTTCTTTTTTTGCAAGTGGGATTCGGCAGCGCTGTCGGAGGAATTTCATGTGCGCAACGTTGAAGGATACGGCTCAAATGATGGTTGCGTTGCTGACAGCTGGAGTAAGGTCCGTCACTTGAGTGTTTCCTCTTTATTTTCGTTTTTATTTTTTACGTATCAGATATTGTCGACTTTGGTGGGGGGAAAAAACCCATCTAAATGGGAGGATACCTGGAGGACTGAGACGAGACGAGTCGAGAGAAAAATGTGGATAAAACGGAGCGTTGCGCGCAGGTAAGAAACCCCCTGTTCAGTTTTATGGGAATTGCGTTGTTTGGCAACGAAAGGCAAAATGTACACATTGTTTCTCGCTGCTTTTCGACAACATGTTGTCTCAGTTGTTATGTTTTTGTTTTTTGTTTTTTTTTAATCTACGCCAATGCAAGTTGTGAGACTCTGCTGAAATCGGTGACTGGATAACATTCAGCCTTTTTTTAAAAAAAACAACAACAAAAAAAAAAACACGCACAATGAATGCGCCCTCCTTCCAAACTTCCTCAGATGCACAGTGTGGCTCTCTGCTGTGGTTGTTGACATTGGGGGGGTGGTGGTGGTGGGGGCACGTCGAGACGGAGGCTTTTTTTCTCTCTTTTCTTCATGGATGTGTTTTGTGATGTTTTTGGAAAAAAAAAAAAAAAAAAAAAAAAGGAAGCGCGCGATCTAATGAAACGCGCATCCCGTACGCTGGGGGTCGCCAGCAGTACGGAGCAGGCAACGCGCACATTCGCTCGCAGACGCGCGCGCCCGCTCACGCCCGCGCGCGCACAGCCTCAAGGTTAGGTCCCGTCGGCCCCTCCGGCACAGTGAGAACAAACCGGAGGAACAGAAACAAGCGCTTAATATGGTAATTAGGGTGGGGTGGAATTATGGGTCAGGCGCGTAATGCAGGCATAAATGAATTAACTTCTTTTTGGGATCTTGATTGAATTCAGTTTTTTTGGGGAGTTTGTGGCTCTTCCTATAGGTCTACCCCCCTCCCACTCCTCTCAGAGGGAGCATGGGAGAACTGTGTGTGTTTGTGTGTGTGTGTGTGTGCGCGCGCGCCGACGAGTGTTTACCCGAGATTAAAGGGGCGAGGGTGGCACGCACACAGCCTGGATGGAGAGGTGAGCGTCACCTCTTTTCTCCCCAACGACACCCACTCACACTTTGCTCTCCTCATCTTCCTCTGTTCTTATATCACAGTGGATCGTCTCCCAGTCGCAGAGCACATCACTCACCGCTGAGTACTCGCCTTGCTTTCAGGATCAAGGAAAATGCTTCCCCTAATCAGGAAGCAGGATGGAGACCTGTCCAACCGGAGTTAGTTGGGAAGTCTGCAAAACAAAACAAAAAAAAAGCCAAAACTGAGCTCATTCATCCGCCGTAAAATAGGTTTAGAGGTAATGACACGCGCAGTGGAATGAGACCAAAACCAGCCAGCGGTGGGTGAGATTCTCTTGCCACCTGCTGGAATCTCATTCCCACCGGTGGCTCTAATTCCTGCCCCCGTTTTTTTATTTTTTTATTTTCTGCCCGCCGTTCATCTATTATGCATGACACACACTGCACATCTTAAGGGCTGACCTCGCAGGGTAATGGCAATACACGGCGCAAGACAGAACAGTTGTGTTAGACGATGAAATGAAATGCATTTAGGTCTCATATCTCTCGATGGATCCATCAGGGGCACAGAGAAACCAATTTCTATCATAGGGAATTTTCCTGTCACTCGCTGACAAGATGTGCGACGTAAAAAAAAATGGCATGTGGGATGAACGGCAACGGCTGTTACGGACCGAAGTAATTCAGCGTGTCCTAGATTGTTTTTGCCTTCACATGCAGGCTGAAAGCTTTCATTGTTGCGATCATTTATTATCAGACAGTGATTGCAATACTTGGTTCCGAAACATTGCATGGGATAACGTCCTGCGTTCAGGTGCAGGCTGTCATTAACATTATTAGGTTTTTTTTTTTATTTTCTAAAGAGAACAATAAAACGAAATGTTCTGTGAGCATTTGGAGAGAAAAAAGCTCCTGTACCTGTTGGAACAGACAAAGAACAGACCACCTACAGGCACTGGATACGTGGGCGTTAATACAACAGCAACGACTAGCAAAACTGGAGAGGAGAACAGACTGGATAGATACATAGATGTGATAAAACTGAGCAGCTGGAGGTCGACCGCTGTGGTTGTTCTAAATGTGATGTGGGCAAACTCATGAATGAAGACGAAAGCTGGGTGTCATCCTGTAGAATTTATGGGGTGATGATGATGCTGATAGGATCATTTTGCAATTGAAACTAATCAGGCTAATTGTCATTTTAAAGTTATTTGAGTTTTTCTTTTTTTAGGAACTGTATTTCATACATCTGCCCTTATATGATATCATATCAGATGTCCTTTATTATCCAAAGGGGAAATTTATTTAGCAATAGATTGATTTCAACATTTATTCCACAGTGTGACGACTATTTTAACGATATCACCCGAACCGATTGTAGAGCAAGAGCAGGAGCCACCTTTGTTGTGATGGAGCCTGGACTAGATATTTTTATTTCATGTTTTTTATACCAAAAGGTAGGGAAAAAAACGTCAATCCTAACTTCCCACAGCCCAAGTTTACATCTTCGGATTATAATTTTTTTTCCTAGCAACAGTCCAAACTCCAAATATATTTATGATAAACTGGTTTCCTACATGGGCAGACAAATCCAAATTCAGATTAAGATGTCAACTTCTCAAGCAGTTCAAACTGATCTAGTCGAATTGTTCAAATGGTCGCAACCTGGCGTTGAAAGTCAAACTAAGTTTCTTTTTCAGATACAAAGCCTGTTTCTCCCTTCAGGAGAGAAAATGCTTGATTTCCACCACAGTTTTTTTCAATCATCACTGGATCACAGTGATTTGCTCTTTATGAATGCACCTGACCACTGCCTGGACGCCGTCTACCACTGTGCCTTACACTTTATTACTGCCTGTGGTAATCTCCACTGTACACCACTGTACTGTATGCTCCTGCTAAAAGGCGATCCTTGTATTCCTGCAGACTTTCGTATCAGTTGGATTTATTTATAGATCCCTCCTTGGGCTGGTTCCTCCTTATCTGTGTACATACATGTGTCAGAAGCCAAATCAATATTGCCTGCGCCCGCACAGTATTCTACAGATGTTGGTCCCCAGAGTTAGAACAGAATTGGAACAAAATTGGAATTGGAATCAGAGATGGCTACCACTGGGGAATTTAAGTCAGTTTTAACAGAAATGGGAGAATTGACCAGCATTGCTTTATCATATTGTTCTGTATTTCATGCATTCCAATGTATGGATATAGATACATACGGTTTCAGTCCCAACTGCAGTGTACTTGAAATAAGCCAGTTGTCCTATGTAGTGTATTAATTAACTGTGTAAAACAGTTTTTGAAGCACTTTGGGTAAATAAAAAATATTGTTCTTGATTCACTGGTAACATTGGAACGCTGCTTCATCCTAATTATACCCCTCCAAAAACCCAAACTTCATTATTTGGCCTGAATGGTGTGCGTGATTAAATTCTCCCTATAGCAGTAACTAACCAGGCACAAACCCATTACTCAGTCCGCAAATGGAAAAGAAAAACAAGACTGTGCCGGCAGGAAGATGCGGTGCTCCATCACACAAAAAGCGCACGCTGGGTTGCCAGTTAAACGTGACACTTTCCAGTCGGCGTAATGGCTTTCTCAGATTTCATAAATGTATCCCTCACGGAAGGTTGATGCAGTTTGCATTCGGGGTGCGAGTTCCTGTAACGGTACAGAACAACAGCGCTCCGGAGCCAGAGAGAGTGTCTCACTTGAGGGTTAACCAGCGGGGATTCGTCTCTCTCTGGCTCGGCAATCTCCGGGCCCAATCTTTCACGGACGTCACACAGTCTTAGGTTCCCCACGGTGAGCTCTCATACCGCTGAGGCACTGGGGATGCTATCAGGCCTCGGCACGCTGCAGCTGCCAAACATTTCTGGCACGAACACCGGTTGCCTTTCGCGAGGGGCTTTCATTCGTCAGATTCCACTTGTTAAGTGCAGGTGACTGTCCCTACACGTGTCCGGCTGTTTCTGGCCCAGATAGACAGCGATCTGTCAAGTGATTGTTCCAAAGGACTACTCAGGAAATGCACGAGCTCAGGATTATGTCCTCATATTGATATTCCCGGTGACCGTGTGGGCAGTATTCTGTTAACCATCCATGCTTAAACAAGAAAACTGTTGTGCGTCCGAGCACCAGTCTAATTCTGATTAATATCGCTGGCTTAATGACCCAGGCTGATATATTATACTCTAGACTGAGGTGTTTTCTCCAAGGGGAGGGTGTGAGCAGTCAGTGTCCTCACGGACGGGTCGACCAAGAACTCCAGGGCTTTAACATGGTGTTACGGTGCGAGGGGGGCAGTCTGATGTTCAGATATTCCTGTGATTTAGGTGCCATCTTAATATCCTCCGTGAGGGATATTAACTGGGCCTCTCTGGAGCGTGATTAACCTAATTTGCAGTGAAATAGGCTGTGTTGCTTCTCTGAGATCCTATCCTCTGGAGATTTGTGTGTGTGTGTGTGTGTTTGTGTGTGTGGTAAAACACCCCGTGCTCAGCAGTCTGTTAAATCCAGAAGGACCAGAGCAGGTTGCCCCTCAGAAATAGCGTAAGGGACACAACAGACATGGATGCTGGTTGATCTGATGGCGAGACGGCAGAGGAGAGCAGGATAAGAGGAGGAGAGAGGACAGGAGTGAGCCATATGTGGCTTGTTATTGACTGGTGATGCAATTAGTAGGGAATGGCCATCAGCAGAATTGGACCATAACTGCCACTGTAAAATTAATTTTCCCACCATAACACATGCTGCATAGTGGATGCTGAAGCGAGGCATGGAGTTCAACTTTCAGAAAACTAATTACACTGAAATACTCTGTGGGTCAAATATATAATATACATCTATGTATATATAAGTGTTTTTTATAAGCTATTATTGTGCCTGTAACCCGGTCAGCAAGATTTAAATTAGGACTATTCAAATGGAAATTCAGCTCGGCCAGATTTTAAAACAGGGAAATATAGATGGTTCTGACATTTTCAGCATCCCACTTAAAACCCTTTTTTTTTTTTCCTTTCAAGGCTTTATGTAATGACAAACCTTCAACAAATGAAAATTATATCGTAAAAAGCAAACTTAAACTCCTGTGATCCCCCAGGGAAGCACACCTGCCAGCGTTATGGGTTATACGCCTCTGGGTTGGGTTGCCAGGTACCACGACATATCCCAAACAGAAACCGGGACAGACACATTTGATTTGAAATCTGGAGGTTAGCAGGGGGAAATTACCAAACACAGCCGGAGAAAAGAGACGCTTGTGAAAATTGTAAGAAAAAGAGTACTGTCAGGTAAAGTCTGTAACGTTTGGTGCTTCTCAATGAGGTCCGCCAAATATTCTTTCATTGAACATTCATTCAATTACACACATTGGGTTGGTGTTTGGAGATGGCAGTGAAATAAGCAAAGGCTTACCAGTGTAGGCAGGGCAACGCTGACAGCTCTCAGCGTCTGTTTTACATTTCAGGGTTGGGACATATTTCCAATAATGCGCTTGTCTACTTGTGATTGTCAATAGCCAGATGGCTTTTCCTCTTGCGTTGTGGGTCTCGCACTGGCCTTGGTCTTGACTTCTCGGCTGCTCAAAGTCTCGGTCTTGGTTTGGGTGGTCTTGACACTGGTACTGTGCATTTTCAACTCTCAAGGACTCTCTCTCTCGTTAGCTACCTGCTGCTAATCGAATAGGCTTGATTTAGCTCAGTTCTCCTCTCCACTAAGGCATGCAAAACAGTTGTTCAGAGGTGGATTAATAGTTTTTGCTTCAGGTATAAGTGAGTGACAGCTTAAGAAGTTGCTCTCACTTTAATGATGATCATTTGAGAACTGTAAATAAACACTGAATGAAGGCTCAGTTCACTTCGAACTGTTTTCTCGGAGCGGTTCGGGCTAACAGTGACACTGTCTCACTTCAGCTTCCCACCACAGTGCCAGCAGCCCTCAACATGAGTGGGTTTAATGACCAGCTTGTCCGGGTTGGGCTACACGAGAAAACGGGTGTTTCTATTGCGCCGGAGCACATCCATCCCACAGAGTGAAGGAACTCACAGCGCAGAGCTCATACTTGATTCATGTAGTGAGCTTTCCGCTGGATCAATACTGCCTCTACAAAGGATCAGATTTATCCGTCATGGCCCTTCCCACTAACTGGCTGTCTGGAGGCGCGGGGGGGGGGGGGCGTCTCTCTGCGGGCCACTTTCTGCTATAATACTTCATAAATGAACAAAAGAAAGTGCCCCACCCTCCAACCCCCACCCCCTGTATATTATTTCCCAGATACTTGGCGGTAATTGATGTGGACTCGGGGCTCAGGCTAAAATAAAAACTTTGATATTGAGTAGCCGAGTTGATTGGAGCATTGTCCTGTTTCCCCCGCCCCTCCCCTTTTCACCCTATTCCCATGCTCTCCACAGCCACGGCTTATCTTTCTGAGCATGTGGGTCATGTACACTGTGCAGTGGGAGTAATTAATGGGGTGATGCAACACCCTGGACTGTTGCATCTTAGACCCCTGCAAAATCACGCGCGCTCCACCCACCCAACCCAACCCAACCCGGCTTCTTTCTTTGTTTTTCCTCCGTGAATTATGTCCCGACCTACATGCGATGCAACAATGTTTCTTAAACTACAGCCATAGTAGCAACTGCAGCAGATCAGCCTCACAGGCAGGGGATGGAGTCTGTGTGTGTGTGTGTGTGTGTGTGTGTGCCTGCACTGAAACATGTGGAAGATTTCATAGAATATTTGCCTCCCAGAGGCCCGCTGCACAGAAGCGATCCATAAATCTCCGGAACTCTTTGGAGAGCCAACTGTGGTATTTATCTCCCTAATACAGGATATCTAGCGAGGAGAGCTTAACTCCTACACCTCAGAGCCTGCATTTTTCAAAGCTACACAGCCGCATCCTCGCTGGTATTCTGAAAGGCACAACAAACGCGAGGAGATCATTCCAAACAGTGCGTTTTGATTAATGATGAAAAGATGTGATGAGGTGAAATTTATCATGGAGGCCCAGTGTAACATGACGACTGTATAGCGGCGCGCTCATCTAAAAGGAAAGGTCAAAACAGACGATTGTGCATCGTTACAGATGATTCTCGCCGGCCCTCCACCAATGGTTCTGACCCCTGGAGAAGTCACTCAGTTGGTTTTGCATGTTCAAAGTGTCCTGGAGTATAGCTCGCGTCGTAATAAAGGTTAAATCAGACACTGCACTGCTCGTGGGTAGACTTACTCACTGATGCCTTACACCTCTCCCGGGGTACAGGCCCGTCGACAAGGATAGGAGTAAATCCAAAATGTTGAAATTTGGTTTCTACAGTCAAAATCAGACTTTAAAGGGGTTATTGTAAAAAAGGGATAATGGTTGTGTAAGCCAGCCTAAAGCAGACGTGCAGGGGATTGCAATTCTCTCTCGAAAGATCATGTCTAGCTGCAGAAAGGTCAATGATTGGAAATTTAAAAACGCAATTCTCAGCATGGTGATGGCCTGGACCAGTCTTGTAAGACTGGGCTGTATGTTCCTTTTGGCTGAAACAGTTTGTTGGTAAAATATAAAGGGCAATGTTAATGTTCCAAACTAAGCTTCTTTGTCGGCCTCGGCGTAAATGTATCCCTTAAAAATGTATTCACGTTAACGATCTGTGTCCAGAGTCTGCTAATCACATACACAGGCTTGTCGCCATCCAGAAAAGTATAAAAGTAGGCATCAGTAGTTCGGAGCCGAACATCTTGGCACCATTCCGGCTCCCTCGTCCAGTTCTGTAAGGATGGCTGAGCACGAGCGAAGATAATGGAAGTAAATGAATGTGTTTGTTACCTCTGCCAGTGAGGTTATGTTGTCAGCCATGTCTGTGTGTTTGTTTGTCTGTTTGTTTGTTTGGTTGGTTTGTCACTGTTGGTTGTTTGTGTTTTTGTCACACGAAAAAACCACTGAGCATATTCTCACAAAATTTGGATCTGGGCCCAGAATAGAACCCGGTTAACTTCTGGTGGGGATCCAGACAAAAGGAGGGTCCAGGAATTCTTTCTCACTTTTCCTCAAATGTGCGTTTTTTTTGTTGTTTTTTTGTTGACATTTTTGTCACTTCCTGGGGGAATAATACACAAATCTTGAAACATATCTAGAATAATACACGGTATGTGGATCCTAGATCTGGTGAGCTTTAATTATAAGAAGTTCTTAATTCTTTGAATTTCAGAGTGATACAGGGTTATCAAGTGTGATTGGATTAAGCTCAGTTGAATCAAAGTTGACTGTTAGGCCTTGGCGGAGGTATGTGCTCTACTCACTGCCATTCTAGTTTTAAATACGTTTTAGTTCAAGTAAAACTGTGTATTAAAATGGGCAAGTATCCATACAGGTAGAAAAACAAAAGTCGCATGTAAAAAAACTGTTATTTTGATGCCTCGTTGATAATTGCTTTATAACTGCGCCGCCCTGTGAACTGGAATGGGATCGTGAGTAGATTCCCACCCTCAGTGACATGCTGGTCTGTTTCTCCTGTCCTTTGTAGCTGATCGCTGGGAGATGAGAGCGGGGGGTTGTGACCACCTGTCCTGTCTCAACGGTTGATATCAGTTGCATGTCGCTGAGTTGGGATCTGGGAGGATTTAGCCACCGTAATCAACAAATTAAAAATAACATAGTGGGAATAAGCAATTTGGTCCCTGTGTATCTTGGCAATAGAGCTTGCCACCACCGAGCCATTCGCGTGCACGTATGTGTGTGTGTGTGTGTGTGTGTGTGTGTGCATGCTGGGTTATATTTGCCCCGTTGCTTAGTCTGAGAGCTTGAGCACACAGCGCTCTTCAGTTCAACAAAGGCATGCTTGCATATTCAACAGGCTGCAAATAGAGACTCAGAGGTATCAGTGCTCCTCCTTTTAGCGGATGGGGGGATGAACCCCCTCTGCTGTACCGCTTGAAACACCCCACGCTAACGCAACTGCAGTGTGGATTACAGCCAACAACTAGGGGAAAGAAAAAGTCTTGTTTGCACGAGTACCTGGTGCGTGTATATGTGTGAGTGTCTACAAGCAGCACTTCAGTGTTGTTCGTGAAGCCAAAAGTCACTTTAAAACATTGAGATCGAGGCGTTTTTGTCCATGCGCACCGTAAAGACGAACACGGCTGTGTTTAAAAAAAAATGTCCAGTTTGAATTGATCTTCATTCATAGGGTCTGATGTCGATTCATAAAACCCAGAGATTGAGCTTTAAATATTTGAATATTCCCGCAGGTGCGTCTCACAGGGTCTGAATTTAACACCGGCTGAGAGCCAAATGCTGTTAGATATTCTGCTGGGTGACCGGGCACAGTCTCTGACCGGTAGCTGACATATTGATGGGTAAATGTTCGTGCCGGAAAAGCAGTCATGTAACTTAAAAACTATGCTGACAGGCTTGACCACGTTTTGACGTGCCTGTCCTCTGCTGTCTTTCTGCAGCACGGGGACATCGTTTTGCGGTGCAGAGTGCAAAGGGAATATTTTGTGCGTTCAAGTGCTCCTCAGGAAGACAAACACCGATGTTTGAATGGCCACGAAGGATGTTTGAAAGGGGAGAGTTTCTGGGCTTTTGAATTGTTTTCACATCTGTCATTACCTCTGCGCTCTTTCGCTGCAGCACTTGTAAAAAGGACACGCAGATTTTAGCCTCAACGCTCCAAACCGTTTAATTCAATCATGAAGTAGAAAAGGAAAATATCTTTGCTAATGCAACATGTCAGATAGTTCCTCGCACAATTTACAGCGTCAGCTCTCTCAGAATCTCCTTCATATCCAAGCAGAATTGGTATCGCAACTGAAATAGCTCTAAATGAATTGATATTGCAATTAAATTAAATCGAACTGGACATCCCAATTTAATCAGGACCTCGTGAATCAGAAGTGGATCGGTTTGGCTCTAAAAGGGAGAAAATGAGCCTTTGGCGATTGGGCCTCATCAGCACTGACGGCGATGGTGATCGGACGAAGAAACTGTCTGAGGATCTCTGGCTGTGATGACGAGTGGACTCTGATGAGCTCAACTGGGCAGCTCGGTGTGATGAACTGGAGGTGAATTTGGTAGAGTGGCGGAGGTGGGCTGCAACGATTTTGCGCTCGAGTGACGCTGACAGCAGCAGGGGGGAGGACAGATTCAAAGTCTGACTCCGGTGACAGGATTGGCTGACTGATAGAGTAAATACCCAGAGTCAGCTGATTATTAAGAAGCAGGGAGGGAGAGAGGGAGAGAGAAAGAGAGAGAGAGAGAGAGAGAGAGTTGTGAATGAATGAGCATAAAGGAAGTTGTCCTGATTGAACTTGCGCTGAGCTTCATTATGATAACAGGATCTTGATATCAGATTGATATCAGAACCTGTCAGCTGAGTGACACTGCTGAAGTATTTATCCCTACAGACCCAGATCACGAGATATTTAAATGTCTTTAACAGTGAATGAAATCGCACTGAGTCCTTATAGTAATGCATGAAGTAAATCAAGCGGTCTATAATCACCCCTTTAACTGTGTTGTACCAGGTATTGACCAATGAATTGACAGCTCCCTGTGGTTATTCAAAAGTACGAGTAGTTATTTTCAAAAATGCATCAACAGTCTCCATAAAAAAACAGCAAATGAAACGGTGAATTTGTCCTGATAACAAGCCTGATGTAGCGTCTGTATTTGTGCCAGTTTTGTCCAAAAACGTATTTAAAACACATCACTTAGCATCGGCGTTGCTACCGAGCTTCCCTCATTAACATGAAATATGGGCACTGCAGTTAAAGGAGAACTTCGGTCGATTAAACATGCAGCTTCATTGCTCAAGCTACCCTTGACTTGCCAGTACCGAAGACGCGAACAAATTTGGTCCAGCCATTACAGAGCTCCGTGAACGGAGATGTAGCATTGAACGCTAACAGCATGGGGTCAGAACTTTACACTGTGTTTTAAGCATCTTAACATGCTCCACATCTCACACCAAAAGTTATGCAACATCATTAGACACCTTACAACACAGCACTGTAGCGTGTATGACTCAAAATGAATAAAAAAGTAGTTAAAATAGTGTGTTTGTGCAAGCAGCTACTTACCTGTTTCTTGACATCCGTGTGCTCAGGTAGCTAGACCAAACTAGCATATCCATCGAGTGTGCACTTAACAGGCTTAACAGGCTATTGTAAGGCTCATGGCTCATGACAGGCTGTAACATGGACATGTACATTATGAACATAAGCACGAAAATGCTGGAATACGTTTCCGTCTCCGCCAGTAAGGGAGTAAGTGCACGCTCGACAGATTAACTAGTTTGGTCTAGCTAGAGGAAGACACGGATGTCAACAAACAGGTATGTAGCTCCTTGCACAAACACACTGTTTTAACTACTTTTTTAATCAGTTTGAGTCATACACGCTACCGTGCTGTGTGCTAAGGTGTCTGCTGATGTTGCATAACCTTTGGTGTGAGATGTGGAGCATGTTAAGACGCTTAAAACACAGTGTAAAGTTCTGACCCCATGCTGTTAGCGTTCAATGCTACATCTCCGTTCACGGAGCTCTGTAATGGCTGGACCAGATTTGTTCGCGTCTTCGGTACTGGCAAGTCAAGGGTAGCTTGAGCAATGAAGCTGCATGTTTAAATCGACCGAAGTTCTCCTTTAAGTTTGAGTCGGTCGCGCACACAAACATCTTGTTGCCGTAAATACTCACTAGTGTTTCAAATGTGCATCAACCCACATCTCAAAATAGATCCCAACACATTCTCAATTTGTTTTTAAATGATTTACAACATTTGTGAACGTGACTGGAAACTTTTAAGGAGACCGCATAGAGTGTTTTTCATGCCTAAACCTGACCAGACCATTAGCGCACTGTAGATGGGGTCGGTCAAGGGGAGCTGCAGATGCATGTGATCGTTCTCAGCTGGCTCCTTACTCCGCCATTTCATTCACTGTTATTGTAAAAACATCATTTATAAGTAACAATGGGATCCTGATAACCATGTGACGTATTTTGACCCATGTATAGTGCTGCCAAAGTCACTTCTTGATAGATATGCACACAAAACAGGAGTTCTATCAGCCATGAGGATCTAAAATTATTTCTAGCGTTCAGCCATCAGGTTTTAAACTCCCAGAATCTGCCGTCCTCCTGATCCTCCCTCAGAAGTAAAAAAAACAAAAAAAAAAAAAGGCCTTATCCCTGAAAAGTGCTGTGAACAAAAGGAGACGAGGGAGTGAGATAAAGTGCCAAGCAAAGGAAAAGAAAAAAAATGAGCGGAACTGGATTAAAATAACAATAGAGCGTTTTGCTAATGGTTCATTTTGAGCTGCCGCCACATTATGATACTGTCTGCGTGAGAACTGTGGCGGATAAGAAAGGTGCTGATGTTTCTAGAGAAGTCCCAGCGCTGTGCCGGCCACACTGTGTGAGCATGTTATTTGAAAGCACAAGTGTGCTGACCGTCATCCTTTTTCTCTCACACGCGCGTTCGCTTATTAACACGCATTAGACAATTTTGATGAATTAGGCTTTTTCTTCCCTGTAGTGAGGAGTTTAACTCGGCGTCTGAGAGAATGTGGAGCGCCACTTCAACAATGTGCTAAAGTTTGCCGTCAGCGTCATAACTGATTCGGCTGTGTGTCCGGGACTGTGGGCCGGGTGCCACTTAAAATGAGTTTTAAATGGAATAATGGAACACGCCATGTAGCCGCATAATTCATAAATATCTAATGTGCAGCACCATTCATCACGGCTGCGGAGAATTCCTTTCAGCATTTTGTATACCTTCTGACATTTTCAATTTGCTTTATCATTAACAGTTTATTGAGTTTATTGGACTGGAAAGGCAGCCCTGCCATATTTTTCATATGAATAACACATTTCTCGGAGAAGTTCAGCCTTTTGTAATGGTCGTACATTTTTCCTAAATGACAGTTGGGTGTTTCTTTCAAACTGCACGCGTGATTGCACTCCCTCAAGTGGATTTTATTTCCTTTTTCCGAGTTGGCGATGATTCCAGTCAATTTGAGCATTGTCTCCGGAGAGACGCTCAGATTACGCTGCTCCGCGGCTCCGATCTTACTGTCAGGTTGCAGTGATCGATGCGTCAGAGTGTGGAAGGGGTAATGAGGTGAGATCAGGATGAATTCATGTGATGCTGCGGCATCGGCGAACGCTGCCGTCCGCCATGAATAACCGATGTAACACAGAGATGGAAGCGCTAATCACTCTGATCTGATCATCTATTTGTAGTGCGAAACAGTCGTCATCACACGGCGTTATCATTAGCAGCATACGGGCACATGTTATTTACGTGGCATTTATCATGCAAATCATGGTAAATCGTGCAAATCATGGCAGTCAAAGGAAAATAATTATGAAAATGTGACCTAAAATATTCTATAGTAAGTCAAGATTATAAGATGAGCAATCGAAGTTATGACAAAAAAATTCTTACAACTTTTGTATCTCATAATTTAGACCTTATTTATCTTGTAATTCCGATTTTTTTTACCACAGGAACGTTTTTTTATTTAGCTCCATTTTCACTTTATTTATTTATTTATTTTTATTTATCTTACTCAATACTCACATCACTACAGCACTCACCTTATAGCCTCAAGGATCAGCTTTGGCACACAGCGGCTCCATTATTTTGTATGCAGTACGTGGTGGGTTTGACCTACTGGCAGCGCTAGATGAAAGGTCAAATGATCAGCGAGGATTTCTGCTGTGGAAACTTTTAATGTCTTCACCAAATCTCACAACGACCCAAGCAACAGCAGGAGATAGAAATTCAGATGCAGCAGGACAGGTTTGTTAAAGGGTGGCTCTGAGTAATCTTTTCTACATTATCTTCGTAGAGTACAGTGAAGGGTTTTGGCAGATGTCAGTTCACTAGATAAACAGACGAGAGGATGACAGGTTATAAAATGTGAAAACAGCTGATGAAAAAGTCATATCCGTGATGTTTTCATGCTATAAATAATCCGTCAAGGTCTCAGAGTTTCCTTCTTTGAATAATGCAGAGCTTTCTTGTCCCCCAGCCGTGGTTTCATTAGTCCGTCGTCCCCTGTGGGCGTAGAAAACAATGTGAAAAAAAAAACAGGAACACCTAGAGACAGGTGTATTAAAGGTAGCAGAACGGTCAGGGAGTGTGTATGAGTAAGTGGGTTTCTGGAGCTGGTTGAGTTGAAGCTTCCGATTACGCCGTCTCGCCCCTTGAGAGTTTCGCACTGTGCGAGCACCGTGCAACCTAAGTGCCTCGCTTTTGGTCTGTAATCTAAATGTCCCACAAGTCCCCGGCCCGATTGTCTGCTTTACCCCACACATGCACGGAAATAAGCCCTAATACATGAATAGATCCAGTGTAGGAATTTATTGTCACGCAATTAAAGCCTCTCGTGTATTTCCAAACGATGAATAACTTACATTCTATGATATTCACACAGCTGCAGTCCGGTCCACAGGAGGACAGTAACATTACATTGAAGGGTTTTCAAAAAAATGCATCTTATTTGTTGTAAAAGCACTCTAGTTTACATCATATTTATGATTAGATTATTGTAAAGTTGTGTCACTGTGTTGTTTCCTACTGTGTTTGTATTCCAGTGAACTTAAGTGGGGTCAGTATGTTGTGCAAAAGTCAGTAGTAGCCCATTGCTATTTATAAAAAAGGAAAAAGGACGTGATGATCCATGTGAAATTTGTTCAAAGGTCAGTAATGTATGAGTTTTTGCTGGAATGGATAAAAAAGAAACAACTAGAAGTAACAACAGAATGTTAAGAATAAAATGTATTATGCTGCAGAGATGTGTACTGAATTTTGCATGCTAACCAGTTATCCCTGGTCAGTCCCAGTCCGAAGCTCCTGCGCTAGCCGTGCAAACACCAACACTTCCCTGGTGCGTGAGAAAAACTGAGATTGGTGTCATTCTCAAATTGCAGATATTTAAAGGTTAAAAACTTCTCGTCAAACTCAGTCGGTGGCACTGCTGACTTATTACAAGTCACTCACAACGTCCCAAGACAGTGTCCATTAAAAGCTCAAGACAAAAACCCGGTCCGTGAGCTGTGTGGTTGCCATCTCAGAACACTTTGGCTGTCGTCTGACGATGACCCTGGTGTCTGGGGGCGGTGGCCGATGTTGGCTTTCAGCGTAGCCGTATGATTCTGCGTTCATATGCTGTTTACAGAGATTACCAACAACACAACGTTTTCAAATATTTAGCCACAGTCTGTTCTCCCTGCTGCCATCTGGCAATGGATACAGCAGTACCCGCTGCCATGTCAGAAATAATAATAATATCACACCTCATAAACCATTTTGATGGCCTTGGTTAACATTTGGGCAACGGGTAGGGACTGGGGTTAGGGTTAGGGTTAGGGTTAGCACCCTCCTGCTCTCTCTCAGGTTGCGGCTCCATACCTTCCTCCGTTGAAGTGGACACACCGAAAGTGTTAACCAGCACCATCGTGACGACCCTCAGTCCAACACAGCTCTCGTGATTCCTGCTGAGTGAATCTGTCAGTCACTCGTTGAAAGCTCAAAAGAAGCAAAAGAGAAGCCTCTCTTGAGAACGAACACGAGTACAACTTGTACTCTTATTCGCACTTCAGCGGGGGATTACAACCCCACTCATTCTGTAGGGGAATTTAGATCTACAGAAAGAGGACTTGGAAGTAAGATGAAGTAAGAAGAAAACCTGCCAAGTGAAATAAGAAAAGAAGCACAATGTCTTATACTTACGTTACAGTACAGTTTATCATAAGATGCTTTACTGTATTTTTGTTTGTGTGTAAAGCGATGCATCACGTTGGCCCTGTAATAAATCACCAGAAACACTGGCCGTTGTGGGAATTTTGATGTGTAATGGCTTTTCTTGCGCTGTTTTGTCTTTTACAAAGAGAGCAGTAGTTAAGTTCAATTGTTTCGCGCTTCCCTACTTGAGGCTGTCTCAGCTTTACACCACATCTCCGCTGACCTCCTCTTGAAAACAGTGATTATTCTGGGTCAGACTCTCTTAAAGCTACACGCTGGAATTAATGGAACTGGGAAGGGCAGAGAAGGACTGTTATCGTGCCCTCATTTTCTCAATGTGCTGCAGTCGAGGCAAAAGCAAACTGTTTTCCCCCCACTAATCCCAGAGGGGTCGGAGTCATTTCCATACCATTTGAATCGATGTTTTCTATAAGGAAGCGAGGCAATTACCGGTATATTAATGGCATATTTACTGTTGCGGTTCACGTTCATGAGGTCAGTTTAGTCTTTGGGGAGATTAAGCAACGTTGTCTGATCCCCGAGGCTTCAGGCACTTTTGATTTTCACTGTGACGCTAACACAAGTTGAGCCCTCGTCCATTATTGAAAGCTTAGGTCTGTTAGCGCGGCATGACGGCGCGTGATGTCATTTATGTACTGTACATTCATCAGTGTCAGCTGACCAGGCAGTGTTCTGTGGAGCAGAAGATGGATGTGTTTCCTGGACAGTGGAGAGGAGCACTTACTGTGGGCGTGGAGAGCTCACTCAAACGCTCTGGCCTCAGCCTCAATAACATGTCAGGAAAAACCCTTCTGATGCGCCGAATCAACAACACCACTCCATTGCCATAGCTACATGTAGAGTGTTTGACTGAACTGCGCTAAAAATACAATGTCATAGTGACGCAAGTATAAATGATAATTAATTGTAGGGATATTATCATGAATATCCTTGGAAGCCAAGTTGCAATGACGTAAAGACATACGTTGTGCCTGTTTCAACTTCTGGTTGTAACCGCAGCAGATAATGATGTTGTTCAAGTAAATCAAGTGAACCCCAGGAACACGCTAAAGTGCTTTAGATTAGGATGATAAAAGACAACGGTAGCACTTGTGATGAAGTCTTTCAAACACATAGTGAGACTCAAATCGAGATGCCGTTGAGTTAGTAAAGCTGTTGAAACGGATGCCAGGAATCCAACTCAGTATTATATACGACTTTGCCAACATGTTCTCACTTCCAGCTTGTCAAATATGGCAGCTCGGTCGGTGGCCTTAAAATTCAAACTGTGAGGCTCTGCTTACCCTCTAGCAGCAGTTTGGTATGTAAAAGGCTTTATGGTCAAGTTAGGCAGAAAACTACTTGCAAAGTTCAGTTAGACTATTAAAATTAAGCTTGCTGAATGATTATTTATATATTACAACATACTATGACTTTTGGACTTTTAACATTATCCCTGTTCAGTTCGGTTTAAGCTCACAAACTACTTGGTAAGGTGCAGGAAAACATCCTTTTCTGTGTTAAGATAATGTTATAATGTTGAGTCATTTAAGTTATCTTACTTACACAACGTAACTTAAAATCAAACAAGCAGTGACACAGTCACACAGGACAGGAATCCCAGGCTCCTGGGGGAACGTCCTGTGTGTGACCGCCCCAACCACCCCAGACTTCCACTTTTCTTTCCATTTATACTACTATGCCAGGGTAAGCTTCCAGAAATGATGCTAGATGAGTAACCGCAGCATCATTCTCAGGAGTGTGGGGCAACTGACCAGATACACACAGATATACACAGTGTATACAGAAACCCCCTCCCCTTTCTCTCTCACTCGAGGGACCATTGTTGTAATTTGATGAAGCAGTCAACTGCAGCTTGCCTTGCCAGTGGGGTCCAATCTGCACTCCTGTGTGTGCTGCCCTCACAGTGAGCCATCTGAAAGGAGAAGTGTCCTTGTTCCATGGCCTGGATGTTATCATAGAATATTTTTTTACCCCCCAGAGGGGCAAGACTGCCACACAGCTCCTTCCCTGTTCTCTCTTTTCTTTCTCCATCTCTGTCGCTCTCTTAGGGTAATGCAAATGCATAGTCCATCCACCCCCCCTCCACCCCACCTCTATTTTAAGAGTCTTCTCCCCAGTGTGAGCGGGCTGTGCTCGGGGCTGGCAGAATCAGGGAAGGTGGAATGAATGGAAACATTGTACAAGCGCTCACCAGTTTCCCTCTGTCTTTAGTGTGCTATTAATCCATAATCCTTTAAAGTTGCTCAATCTAGCGTCATAGCTACTGCAGCTGCTTAATAGTATGCCTCATGATTTTAAAAGGAAGACGCCTGGAGGCTTTGGAGCAAAGCCATGACAATGTCATGTTTTTGGCTAAAAATAACATCCAATGCAGTGATCCACATGGGCACCGAACGCCAGGATGATTTCTTCCAACATGAAACATATCTGATTGTGCAGACACTTTCAAAGACAAGACGAACATACGATCATACCGTATTCCCACAGATCTCCCCCCATAGTGTACGTATGGCATATGGCGTTCCTGTGAAAAGCTGCTTGATAGATATAAAATATTCATTCACTGAGTGATCGTACCAGATATAATGTCTCAACGCTGTGATAACAATCATAACAGGGTTAGGATGATTTGTGTAGGATCGTGAACGAGAAGTCTGCTTTGTCTCACATGAAACGTGGCCTGGAAACGGTTTTGCAGTGAATTAAACTAGGTTTGTTCTGCGAGAGAGCAGGAATCATCCTATTTTGGATATTGAATATAAGAAGGAAACCGACATTGAAACCCGAACAGCACCTTAAAGAAGACAATATCGCCGGTAGTATGTGGCCAGTGTCTGTGCGCTGGATGTGCTGACTAGATAATCCATATTGTGCTGAAACCAACAGCACAATGTGTTGCGCTCGGTTCAAGTGTTTGGTTAAGCCTAGAGGCTTCAGTATCTGAAAGTGGTTGTGATACGAGAGATCAACACAAAAGCATGAATCACAGGTAAAAGGATCTGTCTTGAAACGTTGTAGAGAGGAAAAACCTCCCCTCTACCTCAAAGAACGGTATTGACATGACTGTCGGCAACTTACTGGCGTGTATTTGATGAAGTGTATCTTGACTGACAGCTGTATCTGAATACTACGGTTCAGTTGCAATATCATAAACATTTAATTGTGTGGGGAACTCGTCAGGTCATTGTGGTTTTTGTTTGTTCCCAGTTGGTGATTTTTGTTTTCAACAGGGGGACGGCCCCAGCTTTCACCCAGCTCAATGCGTACCCTCACCCTTTTGTAAAATATATTGTTACAGAATACATTACGACACTACTGAATGGGTAGTCTGACTCACTGGATATAGACTTTTCGTATATGTCCGTGGGCACCTATTCCCCTCTGCCTTCCGCTTTCTGCAGGTTACTGTTTTCAAATTCCCCATTCCCATGTGAAACAACAGCAACCTCCAAGCTAGCAGTCTACACACTGGCTAACCCTAACTTGGTTGCTCTAGTTACAAACCTCAACAAGCAGCTGTTTCCCGTTTCTTTGTAGGGATATAGCCATTTCAGTAAACCAGAATGTGTATATGCAGCAAGACCTTTTTTCTCGGTGTCAGCGCTGGAGAAAATCTGCCTCTGACCTGTGACCAACAACTAGACCTTTCATTTAGATCGGTCAACTAGTCGAGGTTAAAACTTCAGGTTAAATGTCAGGGAAATAAGTTGCTGGGAGCATGAGCATTTATAGGATATAGCTCAGAGAATATTGTAGTTCCAAGCTTGGAGAAGGGCAGGTCTGAGAGGAAAAAGGCGCAATTACGGATGTGCCTGCCACTTCAGCACCACAGACAGCGCCACGGATTCACAGATGCACTGCACAGTTAGGTTGCTGATATTTTATAGCCGTGGTCGGGTGCCGTAGATTCTAACATGCTCACACGAACCTCAGTCAGATAAATGATCAACGAGTCGGGCAGACTAACAGATTTAACTCAACAACCCCTCTGCTTCATCCCTGCTCCCTCTCGCTGTTAGATGCAGAAGGGGATGGCGGGTCAACCACGGGGAAGCATTTAGCTAACAAGCGGGATAGCACAAGCAGGTTAATAACCAGACAACGTTTACAACCAGCCCGCTGTTGTGAATTGATCCCTTGACAAAAACGTATCAGTTCTCTCATCAAGTGGAACTAAATAGGCATGTGAGCATTTCCTCTCTTGCAGAATGAGGTAAAGCGAGGTCTTTTTCACAACATACAATTAGTTTCAGTCCTCAAATATATTACTCATCTTACAAAACACCCCTGGTAGGATCAAGTTAAGTCACTGATTAATCTTTAATGTCCGTTTACATCCTAGTGTCAGCTGAAAATGAATAATATTGGATGAGTACCTCATCTAGGACTGCGTTCAGTCCGTTTCTGCCGCAATCAGTGTCTGCAAAAGCGTAACGCTGGCTGTGACGACGAACACAAATCGGCTGTACCGAGGCAAATCCTCCGTTGCTATTCCGAGAGGTGAGACAGTAACATTTTGTGACGTATTTATTTCACATTTATTGTAAATCCTTTATTGCAAGAATTCACACACCACCGACCGAATGGCATGTCACAAAGAAAAAAAAGTCAAGTGTTTTGGAGATGCAGTCATGCTTGTACGCGCTCGCGAGGTCTCATTTTGACCTCTCGCTGTGTCTGCTTGGACCCACCAGAGAAAACCACCCACTGCAGCTCCAAACTTTGGTGAACTGTAGCTGGTGAACCTTCTCCCCCGTGGATCTTGTTTTTTTTTTTTTTTTTTTTTTTTTTTCTCAAAGTGCCATTTTTAGAAGTGTGTGGGAGAGACATGGACATTGCAGTTCAGCGTGTAGATGCTCTATCAATTGCTCGTGTTACCCTGAATAAAAACACTGGTTATTTTCTGTGCTCTGAAATTGATAACACAGGAACAAAATAAAAACCCACTGAGAGGTTTTAAAAAACCTACCTGGAAGAAAGAGTCTGCCATCACGCCCGAGGTGGAGTCACCTTCAACAAGGCACCTTTCAATGGCTGGCTCGCCGGCCAGAAAATGATGTGTACTCAGCGGCGGAGCTGTCGAGACCATGCTGATAAAAGTCTATTGATGGCAGCCCGGGGACGCGGGGCGAGGGGGATGAAGAAGGCATGCCTTTTTCACCTCCCTCAGGTGGGAAGGCCCATCTGCCGAGGTCTCACTTCTGCAAAAAAACTCCCCAAGAAGTTCTAATTAAGACCTACTTCGCACAAGTGATCACAGTGCGAGGATGGCGAGAGAAGTGGGCCAGGGATACAGTGCAGGAGACAATAATTAGGTGCAATATCTGATTAGGCGCAGAGATAATAGTTTTGTTTTACTGGGTCTGACATGACACAAAGGATGAGTTCAAAGAGTCAGATAATCCTTCATTAGCCCCTTGTACTCTCATGACAATCGTTTATATACACTATAAGGGAGGAATTTGGCTCCAAATTTAGACTTTTTAATAGTCCCTTTGTGTGGCACGACTTTAATGTATTCTTAACTGTTTTGCCACCCTTTGTTAAGCTTGACTTCCTATGATTACTGAAACATCGGGGCTCTGTGAAGCATTCTGAAAAGGCTTCAGAAGAGCCTTTAAAGTTGGCCTCATTCACAGAGACTATATCCTGCCCTTTGTTTCTTTGCTTGCTGTGGCCCACTGGCACATGCTTTGCAGAATTGCTGCGCATAATAGCCCACACAGCACTCAGATACTTTGATCTTTTCTGGGGGAAGAGCAGATTCATCAAGCACCGGGCACTGCTCGCCCTTTTTTTTTTTTTTTCAAGATCCTTGACATGTTGCAGGCCTCGAGTATGCGATGAGTTTCCTCTTTTGGAAATAAAACAGTGACTGCAACTGGCTAGAAATCAGATACATACTGTCTGATTAGATTATACGTTGCATTTAGATGATGCTGATTTCATCTTGAGCTGCAAATCAGTATTGTACAGCAATGTAACCAAATATATTAGAAACATTATTAACAAAAACTTTAAAATAGGTGTGACCAAATAATAATAGTAGTGTTATTGGATCATGCTCCATGAACATTAGCCCAAAACCGGTCACACCGTCGAGCCTGAGTCAGTGGACGGCTGGAAAGAAGGGAAGGCCATCTGATGCCAGGGACTTTGAACAACAGGAGTTACAAATGTCTACAACCACCTCCCCTGACTGTCCACGAGTTCAACTAGTCAATCCGTAGACAAAGAATCTGCCACTTCATCGATAATTATTCAAAAAGCTTAAATGTCAAACATTCTCATTCAGTTGCAGCCTCTCAGTAGTGAGGATTTGCTGCTTTTCTTTACCCTCTGTCTAAGCAACACATCTTTGGGTTGGTTGTAAGGGGGGGCTTGTTTTCAGGTTTAAATGGAAAATCGGTTGCGATGAGCTATCAGTTTCAATCATCAAAATCAGAAGGGATAGGGAATTCTCCAAGTCCGTTTTTTCTACATCCTAAGAAAAAAATCTCGGGTTTATATTCTTTATTGACTTGTTTTGGAAGAGCGTTTACTCTGGACGGATTTGAGAAACTGGATCAAACTGAACTGTTGAACTGGAATCTCTATTTTGGGTGAACATAATCTAAAGTCGCCAACCCCTAACCATCACAAGGCCACCAGGATAAAGTCAAGCTGTTGTTGTATAATACCTTCATCTTTTAAAAGAAGAAAAATACCCCCAGTTAGAGGGTACTTTGGACTATTTTTGATCATGACCAATCCTGAAGGTGTCCACCGTCTACTTCTGAAGCAAACCGATGAAGTGATTGATGGATTGGATGAATTACTTCACGTGGCTCCTCCTTAAACAATGCAAAGTGAGGTGTGGCCATCAACATGGCAGATGAAGAGCTCGTGGCGAAATTAGCGAAAATCGCATTTTAATGGTGCAAATGGAGAGTGTGACTGTAGTCGTTCAGCAGGGCATTTCAAAATTGAAAATTGATGCGGGCTGTGTGACATTTTACAGACCAAAGGATTAATCGGGGAAAATAGTCAGCGGAGTAACCTTTAATAAAAATAATTGCTTGTTGTGGAACTAGATTATATTCAGCATTAGCACAAAACATTCATTATTACCAGCGGGGCGTCGGTGTTCATCATTCAGTTTGTGTGTTTGTCTGCGTCAGCCGCCCTGGATGTCGGTCTGTGAAGAGGACGAAACAGTGGTGCCTCCACATGCGTGACTTCGCTTAAATTAGCATTTAGCACGTATAAAGGTTAGCCAGCTTTGCATCATATCACTGCCGACTTCATGCATAAACATGGCCTGAGTCATACTGTGTAGTTAATACACAAAGGATGCAGCGATATTAGCACCAAGTGAAATACAGAAAACACTTGCCTGTGCCCGATGAGTAAGACGATGAATAAGACCCGTGTCGTCGTGGGAGCTAAGCCGTAACTCTTTGACCCGGCCCTGATTTTGTACCATGCCCCAATTCATGCTGACAAATCTAACATTTACGCAAGGCCAGCCCTCCTCCGACTGCGCCCCGTGGACGGGTCCGTTGCTGCCGCTCAGAGGTACATTCAAATCAGTTTCACCATCTCTTTATGAGGCCCTTGAGCGGACGCTACATATGAAGCAGAGAGAGGTGAAATGTAATTACTCAAATCCAGGAGTGCTGTAGTCATTGTGCCGCAGAGAACTAGAACCCTCAAAGGCTGCTATGGCTCGATTCACAGTTCATGAAAGAGTGAAAAAAACAAAGCACAACGGGCTGGAAAACCCCGGCGATCTTTAAACAGCGCGGGCCTGAGTAGAGCACTTCACGTGTCAACAATCTGACATGAGGGACGTAAGACAACAGCCTCTTATGCAGAGCAAACCTGTATCTCCAAGGCATGGCAGCTCTGTATGAATGGCCTTTTTTTATTAACCGCTCTCACCCCCCCACCCCCCCTTTTGCTCAAGCATTCGATTCAGGATTATGCTGCGAATCTTTCGCGTCGACTTCAAAGGCCGCTCTCCATTCATCCGGGCCTTTTGATGGCATTATGTCGGTTCTGTGAGGTTTTCCAGTTTCAAGGGCAGGTAAATGGTATTAAGTACTGTATGCAATTGATTACTCAGGCTAATGTTTTCCCCTGTTGCAGCAGCGTGGGTTTTGAAAAGGAAAAGTGACAGGAGCACATAAAAAAAAAAATATATAAAAAAAATAAAAAACGTCCACTTTGGTTCCAACATTAGCCAGACAGATGGTATGTGCTGTAAGTGTGCTGGCAGAGTCCGCGTCTACTTTGTGAGGCTAAATTCTTAAAGTTTCGTCATGTGCAGGCATTTTCAGCCACCGGCCCGCTGTAAAAACATAGACGCGGACTGTTATTTATTTATGACTCACGCTAAGAACACAACTTAGCTCCATAAAGCAGAGCTTGAGTCATATGTCAATGATGTTTTTTAATCAAACGGGAGACCCTAATTAAGTGCCGATGACGACTGCGGTTCTCAAGCATGAAGATCACGTGTTTAATTTGGAGTGGGTGTCAGGGCCTAATCCCAACTCCTCCTCCTCCTCCTCCTCCTCCTCATCCTCCTCCCCATGACAGTGGCATTTGTAGGAAGCCGCAGAATAAGTTGGGAGTAGATTTGCTGAATATAGTACAGCTTAAAACTGGCACCGAGGAGAGAGAGAGAGAGAAAGAAGTCAAGCTCAGTGAACCCTCCTCCACCGCTTTTTCTTTTTTTTTTTTTTTTTTTTTTTAGGCTGAGCAGCATAATCCAAATATATTGCTCTGAAATATCACATCTTACATGTGCTGTTACATCACTGGCTTTCTGTTGAAATTACACATTGCCACAGTTTGATGAAGTACAGCAGAGGCTGGGATCACACACACACACACACACACACACGTCCTCCCAGCCCTGGATATCTGCTATAATTGGACATGTGGCAGACGTCATGGTTGCCGGATCAATAGGCATGAAAAACAACGTCGTACACAGAAAACACCGTGTTTGTGTCTGCCTGTGTGTATTCCGCGAGGCGAGCGGCTCGAGGAGCGCGCGTACGTGTGATGCACAGAGATTGCGTTTCTCCCGGTGTGTCTGCGGGCAGAAGCCCCGGCCGCCCCGCTTGCATCTGCTGTCTGTCAAGTCCTGGTTGAAATCATCATTCCGGCGAGTCTTAAGCTGACCTTCATACCCGAGTCCTCCAGGCCAACAGACACGCTAATTAACGGACCACTCCACAACTCCACAAAGTAATTTCATTCCCCGTATGTCTGGCTCCAGAATGGACTCGGCATACTGAGATCCAGGACTTGAAACCTGGATAATGCATATAAAGTAGCTTCCACTCAACTTTAACCTCCACTGGTCCTCTGATAGGCCTGTTCAGGGGAATGTGCCCGCCTCCACCAGTGCACCATTTAATCAGTTCTTCTGCTAAAACTGCTTTTCCATGCACACCAATCTGCCGCGTGCCCCACAGCAACTGCGTGTACAATCCCAATGCTTTGAGATGATGCGAGGCGGTGACAGTACAGAACAAGGAGACGTCACAATCTCCCGCTAAAGGGATTTCCTGCCATATTGTTGAGGCTTAACTATATAGCGTAAGTTCGGAATGACGGCACGATAAGCATGTGCTCATAAAATAGGACACCACACACACTTTCCACCAGAAAGCAATCTGGTATGTTGACGCTGTGAATACGGCACTTTATCTGCCATCTGTGCAGCACACTTCCAAATGATAATTCACAATGCGAGATGTCAAAGAATATTAGAGTCCTCCTTGAATAATGAAACTACAAGTCTGAGAAAATATTATTTGCAATCCATTTAATCTGTAGCATGTGCTGTTCTCGCTGAAATTATACCCACTGCCGTGTAGTGGGGTTTGTAATTACACATCAGGGTTTTATTTCTGAATCGCAAATTGATCAAAATGAGCTTTCCGATTCGATCATTGTTTTCAGAGGCAGTATTTTTTAATAAGTGTACCGTGGTTAACTTGCAGGGTGACGCTAGCTGTAAAGGGTCACTTGTGGGGGAAGAACTGAACTGAACTGATAACGCTGCCAGAGATCCTTTATTGATTTGCCTGGGGGGAGGGTTTAACTCAGGGCAGCTCTGACGAACTGAACTTTGTAGCAAACTGAATTTCTATTTTTTGTTGTTTACTTATGAATCACTGAAGGGCCTTTTTTTTTGGTGCCTATTTTTGTCAAACTCTGGAATCTTTATTTTTGGGGAATATTATTTGAACCTACCTTACCATAACCTGCAAAATGCCACCAAGATAAGGTCAAGCTGTCAAGAATTTGAGGATGTGAATGACAGTTGTCAGGGCCTGTTGATCTTTCCAGATGCGAGTCAAAAACTGGCATTGCCATCAGTGTTTTTAATCAGAAATGTAATTGAAGTTGGGCCTTGAAATTGAAAGTCAAATGGAAACATGGATTTGGAGACTCATGAAACCCCTAATTTCACTCTAGCTAGAAAAAATACTTTATACTCAGATTTTACTGTTTGAAACAAGTCATAGCATAATAAATATTATTTTATATATTATTATTATGAAGCAGTTAGGAGTTATGGAGATACGTAATTGACATTAGGGGGCAAACATCTGAGAGTCAGTGTTAAGATTACCATTACACTTACATTACACTTACCGTTACAACATGTGGACAGCGAGGGTTCCTCTGGGCTTGTTTTATTTTTGGTTGGGTGTCAGCTAATCAACATCTAAGCACATCAGCAGTGGCTCATGGTGTGAGATGGATTCTGAACAAGAATCTGCGTATAATTCAAACATATTTATGTCATTTGAATACACAGTGACACCACGTGATGGACATTTTATTGAAAATCACACCATCTGGTAATACATAACCAGATGGTGTATATTACTTTCATACCCGTAAATTTTAATTGCACAGTTATAATAATTGTGTAATCAAAATGTCTTAATAATTGATCACCTCAAAATATATTATGCTAATCAAATAATAAATAGCTAAACACAAAGCAGGCCTTTAACAATTAGAGTTCACAGTACAATAATTAAAAATCTGAAATAAAGACAAAACGAGCTGATTTGAACAGGGGAGGAGATGAATTGGAGGGCGTATTCAGCTGTTATTTCATTGACAAACCAGCAGTTTAGGTGACTTCATCAGGTGTCGAGCGCTACTGAGCATGCTCCGTGCTAGCCGGCAGATTTGACACATTTGTCGTGTGAAAATGGAAGGCGAGTTCGTCTGGACTGTGACACTAAAGACGTCGTTGTTGCAGCTTTAAAAAGTTTTAAGATGAACTATCGTACTGCTGACTGTTTGAGTGGAACACATGAAGATTTACCTTTATCGAGGCTTCTCTCGCTGATGTGTTCGGGAGGTCGTAGTGTGTCATGCCTAATGTGTTTGATAGAACTATTTCTCACGAGAACATGCACAGATTTCTCTGGAAAATCGGTACTCAGCCCCGGCTCCATATCTGATGATACGCCAACTCAACTACCTGACATCACAGTGGTCACCTTTGGCAATTCTGTGTTATTATGGGTTTTCCCTCTGGTTAGATAACCGTTCTATCGTTTATTACCGGCTGCCCTCAGGCTGCTCTTCCAGGCGGCTTTGAACTCTTCATCATTGCTGGGACCATGTTCCGGCCCAGCAGGGTTAAAAGCAAGGTGCTCGACAAACATGGTCATTAAACACTTTACAGCCCTTTTCTTTTTTCCCCCTCCCTGCTACGGATCATATTAGTCGTGATGAGTAACCCGTATTGATCAGATTCGGCTTTAATTTCGGCCCGTGGAGTCAAACCTGCCGCCTCTGTTGTGTTGATTGGGAGACGTGCCAGGATTTCACGCTGAGGTCATGGCCGAAACACTCACAGTACAAATTATGGTCCATATTTTTAACTGTCAGTAATACACTGACCTTGTCTCTGGTCTTTCATGACCGCATCAGTCACCATTTATGGCTCAATTAAAATGCCATTCTCGATTAGTGGTTTGCTGGTCCCTCACAACTCCAGTAAAAGGTGTGGTGAATGAGAAAAACATTGTTCAGAGTCGCTAGGCACTTGAACTTTCTTGAAAAGTCCTGTTGTTTTCAGTGTAGCATGCTGGATTTGACATAACCACATGTGAGTGATGCATAAAGGCATAATTCAGCATGTTTGAACTTGTCCGATGTGTCAAATGATCCTAATTTATGTTTTACTGGCATCAGCCACCCCGCTGAAGGGACAAGCTAATGTTGCTTTCAGGCAGCTGCTTTGTACAAACTCCAAAATCCCACTTTGTAAGCAAAAAGAACAAGAATAGCTTGGTTTACTGACAGGAAAAACAGGCCGTGCAGAGGGTCAGACAGACTGAAACTCCGATTAAAATTGACATCTCTATTAAGCGGAGTTGACAAAAAAAATCTGTTCAATCTATCGCAGGGCAGTTATAATCCATCAAATCTTGTGTTGTGAGCTCTCGCCGGCCTTAATGTAATCTCTACCATTTGCTGAACATTAAAGTTTGACACACACAATAATGTAGATCTGCATCTGGGAAGAATCACCACCCATCCATCACAGGCTCGAGCAATTCTCACATACCCACGCAGTCCCAGCAGAGGCCCGGTCCGCCCTGTCAGATGTCAGCAGAGCGGAGTTAGGCTATAGTTGGAAACTTGTTAAAACGTAAATCGGTGATAACAGGATTGACGGCCGTGTTGTTGTTGCCTCTGACAGTCGATGAACCCATTCACACTTTTCCAACCATCATCGCCTCTGTGATGCTTCCAAAATGAGTCAGCCATGTGGGGGCCTAAATTGGCCAAGGACAGAAGAGATGTAAGATAGCCCCATAATGAGGTTTCTCCCTTAGGAATCAATGTGGAGCTTTGTCCCAGGGGCCACTGAAGGTTGTCTGTAAAATCACTCTACTGCGGGGTCCCGGCCTGAACACCCATCCTATCTATCACCTTGCCGTTGTGTTGACGAGCCGGAGTGAGTTCTGTACGGTAACAAATGACTCTCCGGGGTGCGCTTTTGGTGTCGAATACATTAATGCAATAACCGTATGGGTGAGGGTTTTTTGCAGCGTCCCTGTCATGCTGCGTCTTCCGCTGGCGTCGCGTGCTACCCCCCTGATCATTGCACTGCATAATCAAATTGCCCTTTGGGAATCAGATGACTTTGTGTCTGGGGGAGATAATGCAGAATATGATGATCAGCTAAACCAGGCCTGACCTTGTGTGTCGCTGCAATCATCCCTGGATTGATATGAATCTGCGACATCAAGGAGGATGAGTCCTCGCTGCTTCTGACAGCTGAGAGCAGGGAGTGCAAATCCATAATCTTTCACATGTTTTACAACATTTACTTTGTGTCCGACCTTTATACTGTAATTCAAGAGGCGCTCTGCGAAGCTAATTATTATGGAGGCTTAATTGAGTGGGTGTGTAAAAGTTGTGGAGCAGAAGTTTGCCGAGAGTACGAAAGGAGGGTGAATACAGACGTGGATCTTTACAGTAGGCCACTCGCTTGGAGGCGGGAGGCGGCGGCTACCTGATTCGCGTGGTTTTGAACATAAAGTGAACCGTGTCTGAATCTAAAACCTTTTCTCTGTCTCCCTTTCTCTGCAGTCCGTCTGCTTTGAGGCCAGGCAGCTGTGTGGGACACCGGGTGTGGATCCTGCTGGCCATGACCCACCTCACCCTGGACTTCTCCGTGTGCAGTCCCCTCAGTCAGGGCCTGGGGATCAAACTCACGCCTAAACCGGTGCCTCGCTCACGACCACGCTGGCAGCCGCTCTGGGACACGCCCAACAAGCTACCGTGGAGAACAGTTAGTCCGTTGGCCCGCCGGCTCGTAAACCCCATCCCTCCACTCCAAGACAGCAGGGCGGGGCTTAAAGTCAAGGCTCAGAAGCATCGGAAGCCAGCGCATAAAGGACAAGCGGCGTGTAAGGAGTGCCGGTTGAGATACTCTCAAAAGGAGACAGGCGACCCTTTGGCCGTAATAGCCGAAGCTCCTGCAGCTTTATCCAGCGGGAGCAGGGGAGACGCGGTGAGGCTGTTACTTCGAGCCAGGAGGCAGCTCAAATGGGACAGCTATGAAAAGTCTCAGGAGGGCCGGACTACCACAGTGGCCGGATTTATCGACTGGGGACCCACAGGGACAGATAGCATAGACGATGACGGCAAGCCAGAGACCAACATGACGCTGTCGACCCGGGTCTCAACTACCACAGTGGCCACAACCACTAGCACTACAACCAGGCTCTCCCAAAGGACGTTCACTGTGGTGACCACACCAGAGCCCAGGAGGCTAAGCACCACCAAGGCCACTGTCAGCTTCGTGGAGACTGTCAAACCACCAAAGCCATATGGGGAGACACCAGGTGAGACACTGAATGTTAACCAGTGTGAGCTGTTAGGAAGCTGTTTCAGTCCCACTTTGCAGTCTTACAGCATGTCTCCAGCACAAAACAGATACAGTGATGTGAAGATGTTCCTACAAAGCCTGCAGTGTCCAAACCCCGTGCCTCCGTTTTATTCTGCAGGTGGTCATTTTAACAAAGAAAGGAGCTCAGTTCATCTTTAGCCAGAGGCGATTAACAATTCATGATATGGCTTGTAACAAACGGCAAACCTGCATTGCACAGAAATGAACACCGTGGATTTAAAGAGAATCGGGATCGTTTTATGTTTTGCAAAGCTCCTGAATTCCATCCGCAGTGTGATGAAGTGTGCAAAGTAGTGCTAATACTAATTATAATTATATTAATTTAGCTAAAATGTGTAACAAATTCAGAAATGAGACAACAAGAAAAACAAACAGCTGAGTCTGAAATGTTCAGTTTTGCCATTTATAGCCAAAGAAGCATCCCGTGACTCTGTGTGCCATTGTGGATGTAGTCATACAGTTCAGGAGGATCTAGATGTAAGATGAACCTTGAATGCTGAATAGATTTCTCACCCACCACCAGCCCCACGGTTTGATCGCCAGTTGTGGTACCTCCCGATGGGATCACATGTGGGAAGCCAGTGTGGGATCACATTCTCACAGTGGCAGTATAGGCTAGGAGACAGCTCAGACCGTGGATCCTGAGTGATCTGATCACAGGTGGACAGCTTGGGGACACACAAGATCTGACCACTCAGACCACATTCCGTAAATTGACGTCCTCGGAAAATCAGGAAGAGGAAGCTACTACAGCAGGCCGAGTCCAGATGAACATGAACATGCGTGGGCCCTCTTAAACTCTCTACACAATTTATGAGAGAAGACAACATGTTATTGACAGTAAACATATCACATTTTACAATTGTGGTGATTATATAGGCGGGTATTTTGATGTCCGTGTCCCCAGACTTCATTAAAAAGTCCCACAATTATATAGACATAAACTTGATACGCTGTCTCCACCAAATTCTGAACTATTTGGACCTAGGTATTAGTTCTTATTAATTGGGCAAACATTATACATGATGCGTGAAATTGGTGGACTAAATTGCTGTGAATAAATAAAAAAAACACAATTATAACTTGAACTTTTGGTCAAGACAAACTCTTTTCACCTTTGCTCAGTAATGTATGACTAATGATCCAGAGTAATGATCTCTGCTTTTCATTAATAAGATATTACAGCTGGGGGAAATAGCCCGGCTCACAGTGAATGACCTTGACCATACTGTGGTTCCCGTGCCTGAAGCGCTGTACATGGGCATATGTGGGGGTTTTTTTAGTTTTTTTTTTTTATGGACGGTCCCTCTGTGCCGGAGACACACAAACCTCTCAGCCAGCCATATTAGATTTACCATTTCATTAAGTCCATGAGAACACGGCGTTTTAAATGGACCATACAGGTTGTCATAAAACATAAGTCATGTTTAACAACTTATGAACAAGCACTAGGCTAATTGGAGCGTTCCCATTCGGTGCATTGAAATAAATGTCGTAAAATTAGGCAGTAAGGGTGATCAATAGTCCCTGGCCTCCTCCTGCATTACAATGAAAATGTCTTAAAACGCAGCGCGATGCGAAGATATATGTACAGCAAGAGTGCTGCACTGTTTTGGCTCAATTAAAAGGTCAGCTCGCAAGAGACTTTATTCATGCTGTTTTAAGACTCAAGTGTTTTTAATCATTCACTCCAAAGACCTGAGTGCTGTTTGGAGAAATACAGCAAACAGCGTTTTTGGCTAAAGATGACCTTATCAGCCGCAAAGTTGCATCCGCAGGACAAACTGTGTGTTTGTTGGTCCTGTATGCAGATGTGCACCGATCTACCAGAGAGAGACCAGAATTGGAGGGTTTCAGGCATGACCTGCAACGAGCAGCGATAGTAAAACAGAATAGTCGAGGGTGATAGATGCATAATAACAACACAGCGGCAACTTTGTCTGAGCCAGGGCGGACATCTTTAACAGCAGTGCATTCGAGACGGACCCCTTTTTACCTTTCGCAATAGGAGTCACCAGTATACGCCACGTAAATGCTCATCAGGGGAATTCATTTGGATCATTCCAGTGGGCCACTTAATAAAAATAACTCACAATGTGTTATATGTAGTGGGATATACTGAAATGTATTTTCAGTTGGATGTCAACCTCTCCAGTTCGAGCACTTTATTTTAAGATTTGTTTGAGTGAGAGTGAGATAAAGGTCCTGTAGCCTGCAGCAGTTTTGGAGTAAATGTAAGAATTAGGCCTGTTTAACAAACAATGTGTTATTCTGAATGTACAAATGTGTGTGTGTGCTCACAATAATAGTTGTTAGAAAAAAACAAATCGGATTCGGCAGGTAAAACGTTTTAAAAAATCGGAAATCGAAACCGGCAGACAAAAATCGGTGCGTCTCCACCTACGTGCATGCATTTGAACTTGGAACGGTAACCTTTTCCTGTAATTGTGTTCTAGTATTCATATAATAAGCAGTCTGTCCTGAACAGGGACCGCCAGCGAACCCTGATCCATTGTCTCATGTGACTGTAGCCGCCTCCTTCCCCTGTCAATGTTCCCGGTGTAAATATACGTATACACGGTGAGCGAAGTGAGTCGTGACAGTACAGTGAGTGTGAAATTAAATGGCGGTATGTAATTGTCTTGTCATCACTGTTGTGATCTCTTCATTTCCCCCTGATTGGTGGGGGTGAGCATGAGACCACCTGCGATTCGGAAATTGATGGCTTGATACGGTATCCTGGAGGAAATCAGTCTCCGCTCTTAACTGAGAGCTGATGAGAAGAAGAAAGGTTTGATTTTTTTTACGTCCGGGTGCACTTTATTGTTTCAATAAGACGGCTGCGTCTCATCACAGCGGATGAATGGAATCGCATTTCAAAGGCAAAGCCCAGGTGCTTTAGAGCCGCGGAAAACTTTCCCTTTCGCCTTCACAACACATTAACCCGTGTCTGCCTCATATTGGCCCAAAGGCAGGATATAATTACCACACCGACGGCACGGCATCGGATCGCTGATGAAATTAAACTATTAACGGAGGAGAAGTGCCTCGCTTTGTCTCTGTCACTTACTCTTATCTCCCCTGCTTTGTGTTCGAGGGAAGTTTATGGATATGTTTCCGTTCAATCTGAGTCTGATTAATGCAAACTCGGATGGGAAAAAAACTCTGAAGTGATTAACTTAATGAAAGTGAGGTGATAATCAGAGCTCGCATAACAATTGAACTCATCTAGATTTCTGCTAATGTCTTGTGATTTATGACGGCATTCATCCAGTTGGGTTTTAATTTACTTTGAGCCTTGAGGGGGGGGGATTTAAGGTAACGGGGAAAAGAGAACACGTACCCTCATGCGTGCCGTCATATATCTATATTATATTAGGTTACAAACAGATGAGACTGTTTTTTTAATCCAAGGAATGACAGGTTTTTTTTTTTCTTGCATTAGTTGAAGAATCGGTATTGTTTATTACACGTGAGTCTTATTTTCACAGTTTTCCATCATTTCTATTCGTAGATTGCATTTCGCTTTGACAAATGGGGATTTTAATCCGTCTCGAATGCTTCTTGGTCGCATTCAAACACACCGTAGCTTTCTGATACTAGATAGCTGTCAGATGCCTCCAAGTTTAAAGTGGAATGTTATTTTAAACCTCGTTATATTTCAATGTAGATGTGCACATCCTTTAAAAAAAAAACATAATTTGGATTTGATTGGATGACTGAGTTGACACAATCTAGATCATTCATACATTTTAAGCAATACCCTCTTTGTCAGTTCCCATACACATATGCGATTTCATAACACGTTATTAAAACAGTAACAGGTGCAAATAAACGAAATATGAATAAAGCATTTTTCTTTACCAAAAAAGTAACTAATCCTTCGCTACATTGTGAATTAGCCTACGTTTTAAGATCGAGAATACTCGTTATTTTTCCTTGTCCCCGTTCAAAGGCTCGTTCACAATCTGCAGAAAGATGTGTCCTATATTTGTTCAAAGGTGACTGTCGGTAAAAATCGAATATCAACTATGGAGGGGACAACTGAATCATTCTGGAGGGGGGCTGCAAAAGTTGTGATTTATCTCCAAGGAAAACGAGATTACACAGCTTAATGTTATCGCAGCTGGCTAGCTAACATAACGAGTTACCTGTAATTCAGTACAGATTGGTGACAGTTATAAATGTTTTTTTCTTTTCAAATTTTATTTAGTGGGAAAAGTCAAGAAATATGTGACATATCATTGTTTGACTACTCAGACTCAGACTCAGATTCTCACTCTGCTAGGCTATCAGGTGCACCAGTTCCCCCGATGACATCACTTTGCTGTCCTCACCAATCGAACCCTGTTGTCCTCTAACTGATACAGTGAATTCATAGCAGCAAATAGCTGCATCAGTCATAAGTGGGAAAGGCTGCTGCGTTACAGCGCGACCCGTCAGTGGCTTAAACAGAATGCTGCTTTGGCACCGCTGAAAGAAGTTTTCTGGTTCATGCTCAAACAGATTTACACAGAGGGGTGTCGACTTCCATTTAAGGCTAATTTTGAGAGTAGGAGTTTGGCTGGTGCACATGCTCACCATGTCATGATAAGTGAGATGTATTACACTGAAAAAATGCATCGCCAGTCGAAATGCCGTAGAATGCATTATGTATGTTTGCTTCGATGCGTGCACAGACTTTTAGGCCCGAATCTGCGGCGTGTTGAGATGGCACCCAGCTGTTTGGATGCAGCTCTTCCCTCCATGCTTTTGTGTGTTCGTCCTCCGGGCGCACGCTTTTCATAACCGTGACAACCACCTCAGGTGAATGCTGTGAGATCGGCTCCTTTCCACGGCATTCGTGTTTATGCGTTTTAAAAACACGCAGGGCAGCGTGCGAACCATGCAACTCAGAGAGCCCCAGGTGATCTGTGCGCACGGTTGTTTTTTCTTCTAAGTATCTGATTACTCTACGTACAATCAGAGTATCAGTGTGCATGTAAAATGCTGTCTTCTTCTCATCCGGCGTCTCAAACAGGAGCACCTCAGCTCACGGTAAACCTCTGGGAGATGCAAACCCATCGCCCCAACGTGGCAGCTAATTGTAATCTAAAAAGCGCTCATGTAGAAATGACAGGTGGCTCATTAACACGTCTGTATTATGTGGAGAACTGTGACCAACAATTACTATTTTAAGACCCCCTGAATTTTGTTCCCATTCAATTGATAAAATGTTGATGTTTTTCTAAAGGGGCTCAGTGGGAGCTCTGTGTTTTGCCGGGAGCCTGTCGTTTGTTTACGTCAACCGACACCATTTCTAAGCTTTAAGCGCTAGCTACTGTAGCTCTCTGTTAGCGGAGTCCAGCAGCATTAAACTACTTCTAAACATCAACCAAGGCGGACGGGGAAGCTGTCATATCCGCTCACATATGTCCGATACAAAAGTAATTAATGCATGTAAATCACTGCAAATTGTTACGTAGCGGCCCTTTAAATTGGATGTCAGGGATAACGGAAACACAGGAGCAGTTACCAAAGATATTTCCAGAATGATCTGGGAAAACACATTACAAATCGTTTGACAACACAAATACCATATATTGACTCGACATATAACTCAACTAATTATCTAATAATCAAATGGTTTGCCTGTTTTCTGCATCGACTAACCCTGCTCAGAAAAATAAGGACCTGTGATTTTTATAACCGGCTGCATGAATTTGATACGACCTGTTTATGTTTCCACATAAAACTACATTAGAATCTACGTTTTTAAAGGGAAAATACCACTGATGTGCTTCAGACACTGCAGCTCAAACATGCTACAGTCACTCATTGCCAGTCATTCTCTCTGTAACTGTGAGATTACAGTACATGCCCTCCCCCCCCTGCAGTGAACGGGCTCCGTGGACTAAGCCACTGTGACTCATGAATACTGTAGGCAACCGGCACAAACTAGAGCCATTAGTGTACTTTGTCTGAACCACGTAAGACATGCGTGTATCATGACCGTAATCATCTCGCGCTGCGTGTACGGGGGTGTGCGCGCGTCACTGTCAAACACGGATGCAAGTGCTTGTTTTGTGGAAGGAGGCGGAGGGAGGGGGGAGGGGGGCGATTCTAAGACGCCTCTCACAAACACTGGAGTGCTGCGCGCAGTGAGTAGCAGTCTGAATCCTGACGGCTTCTAGCTTCACTCCGGTCCAATGTATTCATTAATGCATCAAGTGACGGCGCATCTTTGACAGTCCGTTTCACTGGCAAGATTGAAAAGAAAAGAGAGTCGAAGCGGCGAGCGTCAGAGCATGCTGGAGAAGTTGCCCAAGTTTGATGCCTGCTTAAATGAAACGTCTCCTTGTGTTAGGGCAGGCGTCGTCTCTGCACAGTAAACACAACACCAGGAATGAGCTGCTCAACCTGAGCCTGCTCATTAAATTATCTTTGCACAGAAAAACTTTACCATTCACTCATTTAGATAATTATATCACCATATATGGGAAATCAGCCGGGGCCAGAATGGTATATAAAGTACAAGTGTTGCAGTGTTGTCGGTAGCTGTGTTTATTTTACTGCATTTTGTGCCCCTAGATCCTTTATTTGCATTTTGAGTTCACAAAAAAATGTAAAGTCCCTACAGAATGATGGTGGCAGATGAGTCTTGAACTTAAAGGGACTCCTCAGCTGCCAGTCTGAACCGCTCGCTGCATGGCTAACTGAGCTAACTGGCTGACCGCAGCTACAGTGAGCAGCGGCGGTGACACGCTGCAGCCTGTTTGCTTTGTATGAATTTGACAGGTGGCCAGTTCTTACATAGTGCACCTCTATTTCAAAAGGAAAACGTGATTTGACTTCACCTTGACTAGACTAGAGTGTTAGAACAAGCCTTCAAATTCCTGCAGTAATGTGTTACAGACGATTTTGTGCACATGTGATGGAGATCAGTGGCTCAAAATAACCTGACGGAGATCCAGCGAGGATCAGAACACTGCATGAGAAACGCGTGAAGCGGCCGGAACAGTGTGAAGAAAAATGAGCCGTGGATTCCTGGACGACTCCGGCGCTCGTTTCATTAGTTTCTTCTTGTGTGACATTTCGCCAGCCAGCCCCGCTTCGGTCGGAGAGCTTAATGACACAGAGAAAGTACACGACAGCTCGCCACAGCTTGTCTGTGTTGCACTTTTTGACTGCAGGGTATGTGTCTTTACGCCCACGCGCTGTTGGCATCGACGGCGCAGGACAACAAAGGAGACAAGTTTGTGTGTCGTCGCGGAAAATCCAACAAGTTCACAGCCTCTCCCTGGATACAGAAGTTATTGTGTTGCCCACAGTCAGCTTAAAGGGCGTTCAGCAAATACACTCTGCCCGCTTTCCGTCTCATTTAACGGGCTAGAATTTCTTCTTTTGGACTATTTTCATGCTCAGTTTTCCAATTACTGGTGTCAACTGTCAGCACATGGGTCTCAGTTGTAGCTTAATGAATTGCAGCGTTAGAAGTAAGCAGCACCGACAGTCCATCCACGCTGGTTAGTAACTCAAAATGTTAAATGATTTTCTTTGTTGAGACAATGGCTGTGGCACATGCACGCTAATAGTTTCCAACTGTTATTCAGGAAATGACAGTATTCCATTTGATACGGGTCCTGTGAACAGCTAGTTAGTTTGGATTTTCAAAATAAGGCCTAACTCCAAAGTAAGACGTGTAAGATTATGGCGATAGATAAATCTGCTTCTATTAAACTGCATAGAGCGCATTTGGAATGCGTGTCCCATTAGTTATCCCAGTGGAAACACTTTAGTATCCATCATTAGTAAATGGTGAATTTATAGTTAATGAAATGTTAGTTTATCAGGGCTCCAGGCAAAATCTTTGCATTTATGTGTGTCTCACATTTTCATTTGACTGCACCATCACATCCTTTAGCTGCATCCAATAATACAATTGTGTTTACCTTATTAACAGATTAATAATGATAATGATATCAATAACAATAAAACTAATAATAAAGGGAATCAAGCTGCAGATGCATTTCTTAATTTAAATCACCGCATACATGGTGAGACATTGCAGTTACCGCAATTGTTAAAAAAATTAAGATGTGAAGTGCTGAAGTTGCTGGTTTAAAATAGATAAATCAATCTCAAATATTATTGGATACTATTGAAGCCATTAGTTGATATTAAAGTGTGAACCAGAGACCATAGACCCAGCAAAATAAATAACAAATTATTTATTTATAAATTATTTATATAAATTATTAATCTATGGAAAATATGTTTAAAGGCTAGTATTTATTCAAAGGTAACTGTCTGCACACCCAGTGAGTGTTAATTAAACAAATATTTTAAAACATTTATGAATCCCGACCTGCTGAATATCAGGCGCGCCGGTGCGACCAGTCAAAACGTTCAGTCACGCAGTTATTCACTGTAAACAAACAAGAAATTCTTTATAAACCATTTATTAAGCAATCGTAAAGGTGTATAAACATCAGTTTCATCTTTATGATGGTCATCCAGGTAATTGTGGATGAGCTGCACAGTATTTATTAACCATTTACAAAGCAGTATAAACATCAGTAAGCAACTGCTTTGCAAACAAGTGTTTGCAAATCATTTAATTGTTTGTTAGCAGGGAAATCACAATTAAATAAAGTTGCAATAAATATGCAGAAATGTCATTAGCACCGACCTTTTTGAGAAGGCGGTTGAAGGAGGCTGTGGTTGTTAATCAGTACGCATGCACGCTGGAATATTAGCGGAATGTTCGACAGCTTGGTGGTGAAGAGATGAGGATGTGAGCTGGTCCTCTTATCTCAGTCGGCGTTGGTCGGACTTTGTCAGAATGCGGCAGCTCTCACTGGTCGCCTCTTGTTGATCCTGCTCTCTCAGTCCTCTAGCCGTTATACAGGAGGTGGGAGGAGAGGGAGGAGGTGAGGAGCGATGGTGTTGGTGGTGGTGGTGGTGTTGGTGGTGGTGGGGGTTATAGCTGTGGTGCCTCCAGATGCTCACTGATTGTTCCCAGTGATTGTGCTGCTAGTACCGGCGACCCCCCTCCACTCCACGCAGATGGAGCTGTCAGCTCCTTTATGGGTATGAGATGATTAAAAGCGCAGTTGGTGAAGCTACTCCTGATAACTCGGGTCTTGTTAGACGGTCTGAGAGTCGTGGGGTTAAATGTTTCAGGTTGGCGTGGACCAAGCGAAAGGCACCATGTGTTCCTGACGGACGCAGTAGAGCCTCTAGGAGCCGCGGACCGATGCGTTCACTGGCCGTTTGAAGCGGAAGACGGCAGCAAGTGTAGGAGCTGGAAGCTATTTAAAACAAACACATCCATCTGGCAACAATTCACATCACGTCGTCGAAGTTGGCGAGGGGAGAGGGAGGGTTAAATGAGCGGCGTAAATAAGTAAGTCTGCGGAGCAAAGCGAGCCCATGTAAAATGTATGTTAAGTGTCTCAGGAATCTATTTTTAAAGGAGCGAGCTCGGTGCACATTGTAATGCGGCGTTCTGACCCGCGCTGGACCTGTAGAGGCGTGCAACACAGCCTCCTCAACAGAGAGAGACGCACAGAGAGACAGAGAGAAACCACTTTTCCCAACGGTTACCATGGCAATCCGATAAATTTGCCATTACTCTTCCGTATTGACTCTCAATAAAGTGGGTAAAAATGAATCTCCTTTTCTCGAGCGTTAAATCTGGACTTAAACGCTGATGCCTGGTGACAGGCGTGCAGAGTCAAACCCCCCTTTTCCCCCTGATTTACAGAAAACTCAGCCAAGAGGAGATGACGGGGCCAGACCGAGCAGATGCCGCCTCGCTTTCTGTTCCTCCGCTGCTCAGCTCTTTTCTTCGCGGCCTGACACATCGGCCCGAAGCGAAGAGGAGTGCAGATGTTGACTGAGACACTGTTTTGGATAGAGGAGATTGTTTCTGTCAATCAGAAGGATTAGGGCGGGGTTTTGATTATGACCGCCCCCCCCCCCCGTCTTCAAACTCATTTGAGACTTTTTATTCTGGCTTTTGAGAGATTTTCAGTTTTGTAGCGAGATGACAGTAAAGACAGAGAGAGACGATGACGGAGGAGGCGGAAGAATCGGGACGCGAGTCACAAAAAAAACATCGCAGGTGCGTGATGTGCTCTCACAGCCCACCGGCCCACTAAACGATTCAGCCAAGCTTTGTTTGGTGGAGAAAAAAAAAAAAAACAAAATGAAAGAAAAAAAAATACATCCTGTCACCGACGTGACAGTTCCACGGATTTCAGGACGGTTGATTGAAGCGGGCTCAGCAGCGGTGCCATTTTACACCCACCTGCAAATTGGAGTCATCTCCATTTGTCTGTTGTTAACAGGATGAGCCGCGTGTTGCTCACTGTTCCCACGACAGGCTGGCACACAAGACGAGTAAGGGGTGTCATCATCGGAGCCATATACTTCGATGACCCCCTTTTTTTTGGTGTGGGGGGGGGGGTTCCAGCGTTTGCCACCCAGCCTGACTGAATTATGCAGCGATGCCTTTGACATTGAGAGAAAGACATGCAGAGTAATTGTCTCTGATCCTTCCCTCTTCAACTCTCCCTCTTTGTCTCTCTCTCTCTCTCTCTCTCTCTCTCTCTCTCCCCCTTCCCGTCTCTCTTTCTCAGCACCCTCCTCTTCGGTAAGTGTTTGAGATTGCTCGGTGACTCGGTGGAAATCAACCCAGATTGGCACTTTGACACCGACGTTAATTGGCAATTCCTCACCGTCAGTTGACTGCCTTTCTGACGGAAGTCGCCCCGCCGCCGACCGGTCCTGGTCAGGTGCGCTGGCGGTTGGAGAGGCGATCTTTGAGGCGGGTCACACGGCGTATTTAACGCATATTGAATATGCCGGAACGAATGGGCTTTGGGCCGCGTGGGCGTGAGGTAGCTCAGCCTCCGTAAGCCGCAACTCCACTTTACAAATGAGGGGGGCCTTTCCCCACATTTTGCAGGCACTTTTAAGCCAACACTGTGTGGGTGTAGGCACCATTAGCCTTAAATGGCTCTTTGCTATGGATTCCTGATAGGGCTTACATACCGGCAGTCCATTAAACACATGCACACACACACACACACACATGCACACACGCACACAGTTAAAGCCTGACAATAACTCATACATACATGCATAGTAATTAAATAGTCATTTTCCTCATCATTTGTCCAGCGTCGCCTCGTTATAGCATTGTTACTCAGAGGACAAACTGCCCGCTGTTCCAGCCCTTCTCGCACAGCTCGCCATGTAAATTGCAGATTGACAATAATGAATTCATTAAGGTGAAAAACCGCCGCATAAACGGTCGCATGCCAAGGCTGAATTGTCTTTGAGCACTACAGCAGAACGTTTGTACTCATTTGTCAGCCACACGTCCACGCAAGTACGGCACTTTGATCACCAATATGTTTGTGATATTGCGGGGGGCTGTCTGTCACGGCAGCTTGAGTAATGTCCGACAGTCGAGCGATGTTAAATTCATAGAGGCCGTATGTGTTCAGGCAGTGTGAGAAAACACACACTCGCGGAAACCTTCTCCCATGAAAGTATACTCGAGCAACGGGATTTTTTTTTCCCGATGATGCTGGGAAATGTATGATTTAGGCTGTTCACTGATATCAGTGAGGTTCTAGCTGATAAGCAGAGCTGATAATTTGAAGGCAAATTGCTTTCAATGAGTTAACAAGCGCAGCGTCTTGACACTCCAACAGAGGAGGTGGGTGTTTGCGCCTCGAAAGTGGGTTTGCGATCCACCAACAAACTCGGCGAAGAAGGGAAAAAAATCCATATCATGCATACGGAGTGTAACTGATAAGATGAATGGCCGTTCCAGTGGATCCATTTAGCTGCCTCTGTTCCAGGGTCCTGGCTCTGTGCATGCTGGCTTCCTTCCACACTGACATGGTTTACTTGGACGCTCGAATAGACCAGAGCCATCCTTTAATCTTATCACACGTGTGCTTTTTTCCCCACGATCACGATTCAAAAATGGTTTACTTACTAAACAGGTTTATTGTCTCTAACTCTAACTCTAACTCACGCTTTGGCCGTTTGGCAGGTAAAGTGTGTGAAAACATGAGCTCAAATTACTGCTGACCTTTAAGGTTAGTAACCACGACTAGCAAGAGCTCAATTTTGATGCATCGCTATGACAAGCATTAACAAACAGCCGCGCACCAACACATACCTGACTGGACGATGGCTGATTTCTGTATTTCAGCCACCAAGGAGCGAAACAGGACCAGGTTTAGAGATGAACACAAATTACACAACCAACGAGAACTGCGAGGTGTAAATACAATCCACACCTATCTGACTCGAGCTAGCAGAGCCGCTGAAACACATCACTAGATTATTATCACTTTCAGTACGCCAAGACAATGTGACGTGACAATGGTAGGAACCTCACTGAGGAGGGTTTTTTTTAGATTTATTGTCCGCACGCTGTGTTTTTGCTTCCGAGCTGGGCATCTTTTATTATAAAACAGGTAGCTTGGAGAGGTTTCGTTTAACGACCAAGATTTTTCTTGTCTGAAACTGTCATGAACAAGGAGGCCTAAAAAAAATCTCATTTATTTTCTCCTGGGAGCACTGATGGAGGCTCAAATCCTGCTGCTGCAGAGGTCACGAGCTAGCCGTCCCCTTCCTCCCTCTATCGCTGTGTCCATCCCGTCCATTTTTTTTTTTTTTCCCCTCTGTCTCTCTCTCTCTCTGTCCATCAATCTCCTGCTCAGCCTTGCTTTGTTTGGCAGTAATTTGACCAAACAAAACCTAACTAGGTATCTCCAAAGCAAGGTGACTGCCAAAGGTGATTTCTCATCCTGACTGCCAGGACGCAATGAGTGTTGGACCGCCGGGCCAAATTTTCCCCCTCCCTCTGACTGGTGGTTGTGGACCGAAATAGAACTGGCCCCTGCACCCACATTTGTCACCCGTGTCATTATCTGCTCTATTATCCGTTCCCCCCCTCCCTCCCTTGAACGTACCACCCTGAAAATTAGGTTATAATGGACTTAAATGTTGATGTTTGTGTCGCTGGACCTCAGATTCTTGGGTTCATTTGTTTCACTCGAGAGCAGCACTGTGGCAGTATGCATAATTTTGGCTCCACGAAGCAGCCTGAAGTGACTCTTAATGAGCCGTTCGGACTTAAATACCCCGAAACATGGCAAACATGACACCAGTAATCTACACACAGCGTGCTCATGTTTACAGACCGAGCCGATCAGATTCCTCCGGCTCAGAGTCGCAGACCGGCGGAGCTGCTAGACGTTCTCCAATCGATGCCTGCGTGCACTTTACAGCAGCTCTGTTTTAAACTTGTCATTTTGAGCGCGTCATGTGATTTAATCAGTTTGCCGTTTTATGCGACAAATTTGCAAAGTGCAGCTTTCAATTTGAAAGCCCCCCCGAGTTGAAAGTGTCCCCTTTTCGCTCTTACATGAATATAGAATGAAGCCATTCTCAGCGGAGATCTTAGTTATTGATCAAGGTCAGGGGCGAGTTCTATTATGCCTGAACCTTCGGACAGATGTTAATTTATAACAGAGCGCTTTCAACTTAACAGCCTCGACGTCAGCCGGAAGACGGGCAGAGCGAGGGAGGCGGAGGAGGGAGGACAGAGACGGGATATGAGGGAAATGCAAATGACTCGCCAGATAAGTTAATGTGCCTTCGCCGGGGCGAGGGACTCTGATTGCGCGGGGAAGGTAAGGCTTCTCTGAGCCAGCCCGAGATATCATTAATCCAAGGTTGACCTGGCCTGCCTTTCGCACGGCACTGCCCACAGAAGTTTATTATCCAAGTGGAGGCTGTCCTGGCAGTCAGAGGAGAGGCCGTGTGCTTTTTTTTCCCCCCCAAAATGACCGAGCAGCACTTCCTTTCGAGCCTTCCCGAAGACAAATTGGCTGGGATCAGCAGCCAGGCAGCTGGCTGATGGAGAGGTGAGATGTGTAAGGCCCACGTGGGCATTTTCATCATGACGGCTTTTCTTTTCTAGTCCCACCCCCCCCTTCCTGCAGCATGTCACCTGCTGCAGTGTGTCATTGTGTCCTCGTCGCTCTCATGCTCTATCACTCACCCACACACACACACACACACTTTCAACACCAGCCGTACAGTGCAGTTGAATAGGCTCACACTAATCCTCACTTTAGACATGTATTTTGTTTGTGGATTACTGTCCTCTGGCTAAAGTGAGAGATCAGCACACACAGGAGTCTTAGGAGTTTAAAGAAGAACAATGCTTTTGTACTTTAGTCGTATGGAACAAAAGGGAGCGAACAGAGAGCCGTCGGTACACATTCACATCTGCAAAAGACATTCATTTAAAGAGTAATTTCATGGCTCCGCTCTGTCCAGACAGCTTAGACCAGATACCTGGAGGATGTCACATAGGTGGGTGGAAATACGATGCCTGGTTTTCATCGCTCTGGTTCGTGACTATACCGACGTTTTTGGATTTATAAACCCTCTTGAGCCAAAACAACAATTAAAAGAAAAGAGTTTATTCTCTGTTGACCGTTCATTGTTTGCGAAACAGAGAGAAATCCCATCCGTGCCAGTTTCGATTATCTCAAACCGGTGTCCCCGCTGTCCGTTTGATAACACTGTAATTGGGTTTTAATTGTGTCCAATGAAGACTTTCTATAATGGGGGTCGGACAAGTACAAGTAGATCTGAAACAGCCCAGTTCATCATGGAAAAGTAACAGTTGGTTCGAATGGGCCGAAACAAAGAGAAAAGCTTGTGACCCGCAGAGAAGTCCTGGCTGGAGTTAGTGTTTCCATCTGTGGTTCAGATACTTGGTACAGAAAATACTGAAGTCTGTAGTGATGAGTCTTCCATGCACCATTTGCTATCCATCTATCCATCTATCCATCCATCCATCCATCCATCCATCCATCCATCGATGCTCTTAAGTCATTGTTCTGGTTTTCCGGTCCACAAACTCCAGTTGAAGGCTGAACAAAACCAGACTAATGGATTCCTCATCGTCAGTGAATAAATATTAGGACTTTATCCAAAAACACGAATACACAGAAATGCATCTCCAGAAAAAGGAGTGGAAGCAAAAGCATGTAAATGACATTACATTCTGTCCCTTTCCTTATTTTTTATCCCGAGCGGTAGTAAATGTTTTCCACACAATAATGAAATCACTGTATAAAGAAGTAGTAGGATCAAGCGTATCATTTATTTATGTACTATTTCAAATGGTTCTTTAATGTTTTGTCATGGATTTAGGTCATTGGGCCTGATGATAAAGGTTTTAAAACATTGTGTTTTCATATATAAGGATGTATATGTTGGACTTTGTAGTTAGTATCAATAAGAAAATCAATAAGAAAAAATAAAGTATGAACATGTCTATGGAAAAAAATCGTAACAACCATGATTAAGATCAATTCCAGACACAGATTTTTTTTTTTTTTTTTTTATCAAAACAGCCTTAATGGAGCCTCAGCACCACACAGCAAACAGACATACTGTCGCAGGTGACTAGCTGTATCGGAGCATTCGACAGCTAAAGAATGAGAGATATTTTCTCTCAGGGGGAGAAGTGGTGACCTAATCAGCGCCAAAAGGAGAACAAAAGAGCAATATTGGACTCAAATTCATTCCAATGTGTTCACAAAGACATTTCCGATTTTTAAGTGGATGAGACTTGTCAGATGTTGTGTTTCCAGCTCGTTCTGCTGCCCACCGTCTTTCCTGTGGTGACTGCAGAACTGTCAAAACACTGAATTGTGTGCCTTTAAAAATATTAGTTTGATTTAACGCATGTTGATGAAGTTGACACGTCGAGTGCATCGACCCGAAGGCGAATATTTTGAGCGGTTCGGTTTGGCCGCGATGTGAGCCTTGGAGTTGGTCGTACGGAGTTCGATGTGACGTCGCTCTTATTGTCTCATCGAGCGTGTCTAATTTTGGCACTTTCATCAGCTGTTCCTCGCCCCTTCCCCGACAAAAAAAACTCGATGTTTTGGTATTGAATCCGTTTTTTAATAAGATAAACACCAACAGTCCTCTATATGTGTCTCTTCAAAGCTCAGAATAGCAACACCTCATTTACTGCTCTACCAGACCAGCCTCAGAGCTTGTGTATGTGTGTGTGTGTGTGTGTGTGTCTCCGTTCCTCCGACTTGCATTAACATGCCTCCCCTTTTCGAAGCGTTCAGACTATGTATCGGAATCACCGTTTGATCACGTCTTCCATTTGATGTATCATATCAAGTAATTTGCTCTGCCTTTATGTTTAAATAAGAAAAAGCCTCAGGGCAAAATCTACAGAGATACTTTTTTAAACCCGCGGAGCCGACAGGGACGGTCTTACTCCGGGAGGCAGGATTTAACACAGACAGGAGTAATGCTGTCAAACTATAACTGAACATATACGATATGGAATTTATTAGTATTTTAATGACACAAGAATAATAACGTTGTGCAAGCACTGAGAGACGACTCGGACATGGTTATCCATTACAGCCGACCGTGCCATAATGGAATAATTCATATTGCTCCTGAATTATGAATGGCGGCGGATGACGGTGTCATCGGTTGTTACTGGGGAGCAAAATTGTTCCGGGTCGTCATCCTCTGCTTTTTTGAAGTGAGCGAGAAAAACAAAGGAGAAGTGAAGCTCTCCGCTGTGAACCACAGGGGAAAAAAGCATTTCCTCCGCAAATGATTGTAATCTCTGCTCTTTTGTTTGTTTTCTGTCCTTTTTTTTCCCGCAGGTTTGGCAGTTCACCAGATAATCACAATCACTGTGTCTCTCATTATGGTTATCGCAGCCTTGATCACAACACTCGTCCTTAAAAACTGGTAGGAAAGATTCCTTTACTTTCTTTTTTGCAAATATGTCGGAGGCGCGCGCTTGCTTTGGTGGACCACCAAAGGTACAAGGTATGATTTTATGTTTGTTTCTTGTCTTTGGTGCGTGTTTTTGTAGCTGTGCGCAGTCGGGGAATGGCCGCCACAATAGCCATCAGCGCAAGATCCACCAGCAGGAAGAGAGCTGCCAGAATCTGACAGACTTCACCCCGGCCCGGGTGCCCAGCAAGGTGGACATATTCACTGCCTACAACGACAGCCTGCAGTGCTCGCACGAGTGCGTTCGGACTGCCGTGCCCATCTACACCGATGAGATGATCCAGCAGACGCCTGTCTACAAGACTGCTTACAACGGAAACAGGTAAGCCGGCCCAGGATGGTTCTTACAGCTCGAGTGGATTTCTTCAGAGTTTATATGCTTTTCCTGAAGTCTTGTCTGTGTCCACTGCAGTTATTATCACTAATGCTCTAATGGCCTGAGTATTATGAAGCCCCGTGCTGAATGGCAGAGCTAGATCGTTTTAAATTGGGTTTAGAAATCAATGTCTGTTTCCTTATAATCACGGTCTTGTGAGGGGGATAAATGTTCAAATAACTCCTGAGCATTAAAATGAAAGACCAGAGTAACAAACAGATGAGCAGGAGCGCCGTGAAACAACAATCGTGTCGAGCATTGTTTCTTCACGAAACGCTTGGATATCCTCCCACTCTGCTCTGCTGTTCCCCTGAACAACAATCAGCTCCCGTCGGAGCAAATCAACACATACATTGTTCGCCTTTAATGCCGTCGTCCGTTGCCTCATTCCTCGTCCATCTGCCGGACACCTGGCCGGGCCTCAGCTCGCTCAGGCAGCGCACGAGAGCCTAAATCCACCGCTGATTTTCCCTGTTGTGTAATGAGTCAATTTATGGATGCGAGCAAACGGGGTGAGAAGTCTCTGCAGTGACATTTTTCTGTCTGATCTGCCTGTCAACAGTTGTGTCTGTGTACTTAAAAAAAACTGAACCTCAACACCCAGAAGTCATGTAATGTGATGTCATTACACTTTACATAACACATTCATGTTTACCAACCCAGCTAATCTGTGTACAACAAAAAAAAAGCAAGAGACGTAACACTGGTGAGTCACTGGTGTGTTTGCATCTCACTCTGAGTTTGAACTCGTTCCTCTCGGCGGGTGAAGATGCTTCTCTCTTTGTGATGTAATCTGACAAGGCAGGTGTGTTTGACACAGAAATCTGACCTACTGTGGTATTATACTCTAAACTATCATTCATATGTAGTGTGAGGATGAGCTCGGTGGAGCTTTGACAGTGTTTACTGTCTGAGTGTATAACAGTTACGGTCACTGAGGCTGCGGGGCCGGCAAATATGGTCACACTTACTCTGTGTGTCCGAGCCCTGTAACAGATCCATTATTCTGCCACCACGGGGAGGATCGTTCATCTTGTGTAAATAGTCCAAAGGTTTATTTATGTGAAGTCGATAGATTGATAGAAGATACAAGCAATCTCTCATGCTTAACAAGAACATCTCTGGTCATATATGTGATTATCTCTGTTTATGTTCGTCTCTGATCAGTGGCACAGTGTAAACAGTGGCACTTAAGGCTAACTAGAGGGATCATTACAGTAAGCCTTGGAAGATGTAGAAGTAAGAAACCTATCAAAGCACCTGCTTAGCAATATTCCTACATAAAACTTGCATCTGTCCGAGACCATAAATATACTATGTACTTACCTTTATATTTCCCTGCAGTGCTTGAATAAGAAAAACATGCATCTGGAAAAAAAAGAAAATCATCCTTAAAAATGATCTTGGAAAGGTCTTTTAGAAATAGTTTTTTATTAATCACTTCATAATTGGCCATATATGAGCAGATATTGACCCCATGTCTCTCGGTTGCCTCTACAAGGTTGTGGCCAGTTTGTTTGAGTCGTTTAAAGGGGCAATATGTGAGTGTTTCAGTTGAAAACATCAGAAAATTTACAAAGATTATCATACAAATGTGAATCAATGTCAGTGTATTCATTATTAGGGCTGGGTTTCACCAGGTACCTCGCGATACGATACTATCACAATATTTTGCCCACGATAACGATAATATCACGCTACAGCGATTCTGTGATAATCAATATATTGCAAGAAATTTCATCCACAATACATCACGATATCTGTGTCACTGAAGAAATTCAGAATTTATTGACTGCACTGAATCCATTTCACAGGAATTACAAAACATTGTCAATCAATTTCACATCAATGACAGCCAAGTAAACAAAGAGTATATTGCACAGTGACTCTTCTTAACACACACACTGACTACAACTATCATTAAATATCGATATGTGTGGGTTTCGGAGCTGCTTAAACCATTTTTTTTAATTTTATTTGGTTGTATACCTATGTTTGAGTAAAGATAAGTGTTCCTCCAAAGAGGGGTGGTGGTGGTGGGCCCAAAAAAAAAACAAACAACGATATTTGGCGCCAGTGTATCGATAACGTACCTCAAGACGAAATACCGCGATATATCGTGGTATCGATATTTTGGCCCACCCCTATTCATTATGGTATCTTTGTATTGTGTTGTCAAGCTATCTACTGAAGTTAGCATGCTAACTTGCTAGCGCCATAAACACTAACACTCCCCTGGTCCCTGACCTGCTAGTCAGAGCCACTAGCTGCACGGGTCACTGAGCTAACTAGCAAAGGGCAGCTACAGTTAGCAGCAGTTAGCGGCTACTCTTGGATATGCTTCCTGCTGTTTATTTTGAGGGTGATTTTGACAGGTGGCCACTTCTTACATATTGCACCTTTAAATTTAAGTGTTTTTTATTTTGATGTGACTCTGTGCACGTCCTCAAGTGCATTGACTCCGAGTCCTTCCTCCAACGAGCCCCTTTAGGTGTGTGATACCAGCTATGAGTCCAGCTAATGCTCTCACCTCTTTCTCCGGCAGGCCCTCCCCCACCGAAAGACAGCTGATTCCTGTGGCCTTCGTGTCAGAGAAATGGTTCGAGATCTCGTGTTGACGAGCTGAAGGCCTTGTTCACTTCCTGTGGGTGGAAGAGACTTCCTGAATTCACGCTCTGGTGGGTACTGTGCCACTTTGTCCCCTCGCAAATCATCGTCTGAGCCGCAGCCACCTCGATCCCCGTGGTGACGCTGCCCCAATTTGGGAATAGAGGGGAACTTGGCATATGTTTGTTATTTGTGACATGATTCTGCTGCCTTTCAGTTTTTGTGCACAGTGATGGAAAAAAAGGGGTGTAAAATCCAGTTCACTGCAGCATCACAGGTCTGAGTAGCTGAGATGAGAGACTAATCGTGTATATATTAGTATGAATAAGCTATATGCTCTCAGTTAACGATTTTCACTTTCCATATCTGAAACACTTTCATTAATATTTATGTCGACACTCTCATTCTTACACCCATAGCATATTGTTTTTAACATCTCCAGGATTCGAGAGGCACTTTCACTTGACTTGTGACACATCTTTATGCATGGTTAATATATGCCAGAATGGGCTGCATTTGAAATTCAAAGCGTGAAAGTTAAACACATGCTCCAGCCCCACAGTGTTGCTGGAAGCCTGGGGGGAGGTGTAACGTCTGCTATTGACCCAGATTTTTAAAAGGAATAGATCGCCTGCAGGTAGCGTAGAGAGAGGACAGTGCCTCGCCGTCGTCTGGACACACATTAGTCTCAGTCAGCCCGGCCCTACGCAGCCTGCTCCCGTCGCTGCTGTCTTAAAAAGACACAAGATCCCTTATTATGGTACTGCAAATTTAATGTTTTTTCCTGGGCTTAAGTGTATGTTACATCAGGCCTTAACAGTACAGATTTTTGATTCATCTTTCATCTTGTTCGGGGAAAAAAGCCACTGGGTCGGTGCTGAACGAGAACAAAAGCCAGTTTTTGAGACTCAGATCTGTGTCCCAGGAATTATTTATTCTGCACTCGGCTCGTAATGAGAGGGTAATTGTGATTTTTTTGTTGTTCTCCCGCATCTCCGCAGGATCCAGTTGGAAACAAGAAACACAAAAAAACAGCTTCTTTTGTAAAATAGTGTGATCACTCTTTGGACACTGGTGAAGATATTTATTTTTCTAGAGATGACAAGCTGAGCGGCCTCGACGCCGCCACTCCATATTTCCAGGAACGTCCAGTCATTTAGATATAGATTAATATATAGGTATATTTACAGGATGTGTGGGACGAGACTGTGGACGTCAAGGATGTCTCGAGATAAAAAAGAAACACTTGACATTTGACAAAAAAAAAGGAAACCCACGGAGCTGCTGTGGGTGGAAGATGAACTGTATTTCTGAACAATGTGCCAATAATGCCACTATGTGCCACAACCTGGATAGACGGAAGTTTCAACAACAACTGATGGACTACACAAAGAGCGCTATATTAACCCTGTATCGACTCCAACTACATTGTTTTTTCTTCTTTTTTTGTTTTTTAAAGAAATGTGAAAGATAAAAAATGCTACAAATGTATTTGAATATGTTTTGAAAATAGTTTTAAGAAATGTGTCGCAAAAGAGTCTAAAAAGATATTTATATGAAGCACTATTCTATTTAGTCGGGGGAGGGGGGGAAGAGAGAGGATGGAGAGAAGCTGAAAACGGTATATGCTTTAGTGAACAGTTGATTTTAAAAACATTGTTTCTATAGGTCCCGTTTAAAAAAACTGAATAGTCGTGTCTATTTTTTTACACACTCAAGAGTCGCCACAGCCCTGACAGTGGAGGTTCCGAAGCCGTTGGGGTTCAGCGCTGTTAATTAAATACTCCCACCCGAGCTGAGATTACAAAACTAATCTGAATACACCTGGTGCATGCCAATCCATCTCTCGCTCCAATCTCATGCAAGATTTGTACCTGGTATAACCCGATGGGGCAAAAAAAAAAAAAAAACTAAACTAAAAGGTGCAGGATCACTGCTGCAACCAAATCCCATGTATAGATTTGTGAGCATAAGTACTGACAGCCACAACAGACTGCACGGAGCTGGACAGGACATCCATACTGCCTCAGGTCTGTCGAGCTCTCCTGCACACATTATGTTGGTCTTGGTTTCAGCGGCTTTTTGGGGATACATTCTGACGATCGGTTATGGCTTAGAATCGGAGCTGCAGCGCGCAAAGGGTGGACTCAGATTCAATTTGAGCTCTGAGTTCAAATAATTCATGTGATCATTTTGCATTAATTTGGAAAGGGATTGAAAAATCAATCCGTCCGCAGGAAGTCCGCGAATATCTCCGTCCAACTCCCAGATAGGTTAGTGTGGATAAATAATTTTTGAAACAAAATGAAGAAGAACATGAACCAATTTATTCAAGATAAAAAAAAAATGATCATCAGATTTTTTAACGGCGAACGAAGAAGAAGCTGTGAAGGAGTAGCTGCAAATTGGTGTCCCTCAGGATCAAACTGATCCGCATCATGTGTTTTAAATGGAATCCCCTCACCGGGTGCGTGCTAAAGGGTTAATGAGCTCTCCACAGAGCCAGACCCCGCCGAATACTTGAGGACACTATTTTGAGCATATCACAATTTCAGCTATCACAGCCAGGACGTGGTGCACAAACAAGATTGTTTTTAATTTGTGTCGAAGGAAGCAGAGCGAAAAAAAATACGACACGGACTGAGAAATAAGAGTTGAATTTTTATTCTTTCAAAAACCTAAATCACTCCGCCAGTGTATTGTTGAAGTGAGGGGATTACGACGAGCCAATCAGCCGCTGCCAAATTGGTTTAAACTATCTGTTAAGTCGAGGCGAGGGAACTCCATGGTCAGGAAGGGCGGTAAAGCTCTCCCGAGGGCTTTCTAGCACCAATAGTTTTATTATCAACCTTAAGCTCCGACAGACAGACGGACGGGTTACCTTTGTGCTACGAAGCTTTTGAGGGAAGCCGCCTGTGAATCTACCTTTTTCGTTGTGCTGTGGGTTTGTACAAAGCACAAATACAATTCTGTAATTGTAAAACGTTTTTGGGGCTGCAGACAGCAATATGTACAGATCTGAAAAAAAAAGGTGGGTTTAAAGCGTGTGATCTCCAGGAATTGGATTACGGCAGGTGGGTTTTAGGCTCGCGCTCACTTCCTTAAAGGATTCGAGGAAAACAGGTTGTCCCGGTGAGATCGGAATCTGTAAAATGCGAGCCATTCAGGACTGGCCTGGGATAAACACTGTGGTGCAAAACTCCTGCATTCACAACATGAAAAACCACTCTCATGAATGACCCATACCAATTCAGCCTCACGTGTGTGTGTCAGGCTGCGGAGTTGCTTCTTTGACATAACATATATTTTTTTGAATGAAGAGTGTTATCTTAATAGTCAGAGGGTTACGAAACTTACTGTATATTATACACGTGTAAATGTATTTTCTATATATTTGCTTCTATTTGTGTACAGGTGTGTTCTATTTTTCAAGGCCTCTCCAGTTTTTGGGAAGGTTTCAGCTAGGTCGGGGATAGTGTCTTTGTTTACATGTGTAACTACGGTATTTCTTTTAAAACACAAAAACTAACCTTGTGCCAAGCTTCCTACCTGCACTTTCAAGCAGTACTTGTATTATATCTTTAGCTAACCAGTATAATACTTCAGTAGACGCTGCAAAAGTTCAGAGAGAGTTATTACCAGGAGGAATGTCCGAAAGTGAGCGGGCGGTTTTGAACAAGTGTTGTGATCATGTCTCTGGTTCTGCTGTATTCATGGTTGGCTGGGAAAACCGGTAACTCTCTGTTTCTTCAACATCATTTCTTCATGAATTCTAATAGAGTGTTTCATCACGTGAATGAAGAATTAACAGTGTAAGTCCAACAGTAGATGCCAAGAAACCAACTAAACTTGATCAAGACTGGTTTGCGTTCATGATTCATGATTTATCAGTTGTTTTTGTGTAACCGTATTGCTAAAACCGCCCCAGAAAGTGTTTGCCACAAACTTCAGCCCATTCGCCAGAATAAAATGTTGGCTGTTATTGTTTCTGCAAACCACTGATACATCGCCTCATACGTACCATAATGACATCAATACAATATGTGTCATCTCATGTCCACATGGGTATGACATGACTTTCTTATCAGGAGGCGGAGCTAGGCAACAAGCCAGTGTCTGCAGTTCCAGACTGTTTCAACATTTGTAAGTGTGACACCACTAGCTGTTTGTAAGGACAGTTCAGTGCTTCTCCTGCTGTGTTTTTCGTGACCAAAGCAGGTTTTTAAGCCAGAACGTGATCTTTTCTGAACCCTAACTATTTTTTTTTTTGGTGCCTAAACCTGACCAGATCATAAACACAGCGTCATTGTAACATTAAATTACAAAAAAAAACAAAAACCTAAAGTTGCAGCATATCGGTGGCTTGCAGAAATGTACATTGCAAAACATTCTTTCTGGAGACTGGGTTGCATGCCTCATCGTAACAACTGCCACAAAGATCTAATATTAGCATTTATGAGCTATAGAATAATCAGGGAATGAAGATTTGTGAAAAGAACGTGGTGTGTTAGCTGCTCTTTTGATGCAACTGGTAAACTGACCCAGACTGACACACATAACTACTTGTTTAAGGGAATCTAATTTTTTACATTTATTCCTGTTTTTTAAAGGATAATTCTGGCTTATTTCAACTCGGGGTGTATTTTTAGCCGTGCTAGCTGTTGATCCGTCAATCCACCACTTGACTGGAATTGACTACATTTTGTTTGAGGGAATGGACATTTAGACATACCCATTGTGTGCACAGGGTGAATCCCAATCATTCTTGTGATCCCTTGACTGTATGCTAACACACTAAATTAAGATGGTGGACATGATAAACATTAGTGCTAGACATCCCTGTCTTTACATTATCAATACTGCTGCTGGCATAGCTATAGCTGTCTTGTTGCTTTGGTCAACATTCTTATACATTATGGTGACATTGTACTCACCAAATGAATTGCAGAGGTCTGGAAACACTGAAAGTCTAAGAGTGTAAAAACAACAAATGTAAATTGTTTGCGATGGCAGGCCAATGATGATCCTTGAAGTCTTGTTTCGTAGCAGTGTTGTTGCATTTCAAGAGCTTAACATTGAACCTTGTTCAGTGCAATTTTATTATTACTTACAGCAATGATGGCCAAAAGTATGGAAGTAAGTTTTACTAAACCCGAATTATCCTTTAAAATGCACATATTGGAGATTGTTAGAGGTTTTTGCTGAATGATAATGAATTGATTCCAAATTACACCTGTAACATTTAAAAATCTGGGCTGTTGTCCATTTGTGACCATGCTAATTGTTTGTAGTGTTTCATCAAAAGATGTTATGGTGGTTGCCAAGCTTCTGTCCTACTAACACTGTCCCTGACAATAATGTGACCCTAACCCTGCTGAAAACTCAATACCAAGCTGAGTAACGATTGTGTGGGACTAATCCCTCATTCTTTGAAGACCTACAAAATCAGATTATTGAACTAAGCCAAACTTTGGGCTTTTATCATTTCATAAAAGCCCATTTCAAGGGTTAAATGGATTTTTTTGCATCGAAAAGCTTGTTTGCATTGTTAGCATCCCTCATTAAAACCATGCTGCAAGCTAGAAGCAATTTGCTTTGCATTCCTGAAGGACATCTAGACAAAGAAATATGTAACTCTGCGGCATATATTCTTTAAATATGCACAGATGTCTGGAGACATGGGCATACATCAGCCTTGGTCCCCTTAGCTCCATCTGAAATCAAACTGATATGTAAGGAAATGCCTTACTGCTTTCTTGCCTTTCCAGTTTATATTTCAAGACAGCTGATGAGTGTGCTGTATTATGGCTAAGAGGGAGGAAAATGATTCCACTCCGCTGGTCAGATTTGATTCAGGAAACATTATCTGAGAGCAGCCGAGGCAAAGGCAGGGGGGAAACGGGGAGTCTTGCAGGAAAGTCTTGAGCAGACACCAAAGACTTGACATGCCTTTTTCACGACGGATGAATATTTTCCGGCTCCAGTGTCTCCTCGGCAACTCACGAAAGCTCCCCGCGCTCCCCTTCAGCACAAACAGGCTATCAATCAGCAAGGCTGTTCCTGTCAGGATGAAGGATGTCCCGCACACTCATTTGCAGGGACAGTGATTCGTGTTTGCATGCGAGACATACAGAGTGGACCTTATTGACATATCTGTTGTTTGAATTAGATGTTGGCTGAACATCCCCCAAAGCCAAGGTTTTTTCAGAGGAGAGGAATCAGTGTATCCAGTCTGTTTAATCATGTCTGTTTAACATAGAAACTTTTCTCTCAACCGGCGTCGACAGTAGTGATTTGAATTTTTTTTAGAGAGTCGAAAGAGGAGGGTATTTATCGGACAGTGAAAGGTTCAACTCAGAGCAAAGGTTTATAGACTGATAATGTATCTTACTGAATCCATCGTTTAGCTGTCAGAAAACTGTAGCTCCTCACTCCGCTTCTCCCCATCGCTCCACAAAAATCACGTACTGTGCGCTTACTTCTTAAGGGGAGGGCTCCGACCCTCCTCTCGGGTCATGTTTTTACTTTTCTATGTAAAAAGAGCTAACGCACTGTCACTGTCGGTGCTTATCAATACAGTCGAAGACTTGAAAAAAGACAAGCAACTCTCGGTTTTGCGACATCTCAATTCTCTCATAATCCCTCTGCTAGATAGAGACTATCTGCGTGACCCAAATCTGCCGCCGCAGCGTTTTGATTTGCATAGACAGCATCAGGCACCGTACAGTTTCCTTCAGGATGAAGTGTGGGTCCGGAATGACTGGCGCGGCCATTAGGGATAATGGGGGGGAAATAAAGATCAGTTGTTGCTATTTCCCTGGGAGTTGTGGATTGAAGTGTTAAAAAAAACAACAAAAAAAACCATAAAAATCATACGTACATTCTGGAATTCTGGGGATGAGGAACTTGTGTGTTTTTTTTGTTTTTTTTTTTTCTTTTTCAGGGGGAGGGAAGGGCTTTTCACACGTGGGCACACAGCGGTTTGTTCATAGAAGCTGACTTACAATCATGATTCCATACCTACCATGAAGGAACCTGACTCAAAGTTGTGTTGTCGCCATAAAAATGAAGAGTTTGTACTTTGTGACTCTTAAAAATTTTTATATTTGTGTTTAATATATCAATGAGTACCTCTGTTAACTTTTGTATAAGACTATAGTATATACGAACACACATACACACACAACACACCTCCACAAAAGGGACTCCAGTCTGTCTCTGTGACGGCTAAATGTTGTATAACTTTTATTTTGTGTCTTATGAACCACATCTCTTCCTTTTGTAGTTATTGGTAAACGTTTCGATTTCCAGGTGACTTTGATTTGGTTACTCTTGTACTACTAAGCTCTGTATTTGCAAGCACTGTAAATGCGATTCTCATTGGATTCGTCCTCTGTACATTTAGTACTCTGATGTTGCTATTAATAAAATGTAAAACAATACATGGGCTTGTGCTACAGGGAGTTTCTTGGACCGGAGTGAGTCCTGGGGGTGGGGGAGGGGAGCGATCAGGGCAAACGGCACAGAAAAATAAAAGATTTGAATATGAATTTCGAGCTGGGTTCTGTTCTGCGTTTGTCAGATCAAATGACATGCTCATTTGAAAGTTGCTATGCTTAGTTAGCCCTTTAATCAATAAATAATTATCTCGCCAAATTTAATACATTAGTATTATTACTGCCAACAAATGAGACCAGCGCCGAGAGGAGTGTCATCGTGCGCTGGCATTTACGCCGCGTGACACTGGATCAGGGACCTGTTCCTACGACACAGAGAGAGTGGAAATTTAATTGTTTTTTAATTTAAGCAAGACACCACGGGCAAAATAAATTAGGCTGCATCCAATGTTGTTAACTATATAAAAAAAAAACAGTTGCACTCTCATGTTTCTCAGCATGGAGGAGAGAACACGACGTAAGTACTAGACAGGCGTAATATTGTAGACAGTCAAGGTTCTCAGATCAGAATTGGCATCACAAGAGAACTAAACTGTCCAGATAAAACGTGCCACTAAAAATCGCACCATCTGAATGAATACTTTGCTAATTACAGTAAGAGATGTTCACGAGAAAACACTGTCTTAATGTGCGATCTTCAGATAAATGACAAAAACAGACGCTGTTCTTTTATACACCTCAGTCATGGTGACGTTATGCACATGCACAGGAGCTCAAAAGACACGTCATTCCTATTAGACAGATCTTATAGTGAACTGCTTAAATCTCGGAACAAGACAGCAAAATGGAAAAAGACAACCAAAAAGCTTGTAAACTACCCACAGCTTATCCAGATGAGCTAACGAGTGAGACAGCGAGAGGGTAACTTCATGGCTTTATGTTTTTTATCAACTCTCAATTTGTTCCTCCAGTTTGTGTAGGACGGGCTCCTGTTCACACAGTGCAGTCTCATTAGTGGAAATCCGTCGGACCTGCCCAGCTTGATCACAACATTGTCAGCCCCGTCAATCATTTGGGAAGAAAATCAGTAATTAAGCTGCTCTCTGAAGTGTGTTCTTTCATTTTCAGGAGGCATTTTCTTCATCAGAAGTCGTACGACGTCCATTTTAGCGAAAACTGTGAAAAATATGACCCAAGTTGTAAAGCTTACCCCTATTCACCTGATCTCACGATTAGCATTTATAGGAGAAGTCGACCCAAAAATGAAAAACAACCCATTATCTTCTAACCCCCATGCAGATGGGTCAACAAAACATTCTTTGGAGCTTCACAGTAGAACAGCGTTTGCAGCATTCTCCTGCACAACCAAAGTAGATGGGGAAAACAAGGTACAAGGTAATTTAATCAATAATAGCCAACATCATACAGCTCGTTGGGCGTAGGCCGAGTCTCCAGAAGCCCAGAGATTCCATATTGATTTGAGCAGCCGTTACTTGCACCCCTGACATGTGGTCGAGCTCCAGCACCCACTTCAGGTGGGGGTGCATTTCAGAGACTTGGGTTGCAACGGACCAGCTGTACCGAACCATTTTTTTTCTTTACAGCTTTTTTTTTTTTTTTTTTTTTTTTTTACATTGTAAAACAAGTCCCCATCTACATCAGTTGTTTGGGAGAATGCTGCAACGCTGTTTATCTGTGAAGCTCCAGTAATGTTTTGTGGAACGGGTGAGTAATTAATGATTGAATATAAATTTTGGCTGAACTTATCCTTGAATACATTCTGGTCTTCTACGTTATGATACTCATGGTTCATGTTAATGTTTTAACTGATACAGCAGCTAAAAAAAGACACAATCTGCATATAATCTGTGGGTGTATGTCTGCAGATGTATACACGTGTGTGTCTCGTGGACGTCTATGACTGCTACAGGATATTAATCATTCGATAAATATCATTAAGGGAATACGTGCTTATCTGCCTATGGTCTGCCTCGGTCACATTTTATAAGAGCGTTATCACCGCAGTTGAAATCCTCCCATTCTGACAGTATTTCAAATGTGGGATTATCTCCTCATGGGTCTCAGTGCGATCAGCTGAGGGTCAGTGACACTGGAGCACGTGTTAAAGAAATTAGCACAGAACATCAGATAGCATCATATCACGCTCTGCTACTGTCAATATTATTATGATCATGATAGGTCACGGTAATTACTGCCTTCACTGCACTGTTTCTTTATTAAGTGAAGAAAAATAAGACTGCCATCGCGTTCGGTCTCGATAAGAAGCTCTGGAATGAGCAGCGACATATTTGTAGGGAGGGCCGTAAGTGCTGCAATAGCTATTTTTCTACCTGATTATGGTGTGAAATGTCTTCTCAGCTGGCTTTTCTTCCTATTGCGAGCAGTCAACCATTAATAATAGCATTGATTAAAGCTTTGTGAGGCCGGCCCCTTAGTATTTGCTTCAAAGTGCTTTTGAAGGCTGGGTGGAGAATCCTGTTTAACATTTGCCCCAAAGTCACGAGCGGACCAACATCTCTCGCACCGACTTCTATTTTTCTTTCATGTTGAGTTTCATTACTCTGTTATTGTTATCGCTCTTATTTGTGATACATTTTTTAGCCACTTTAGCGCCGTTGCTCCAGCACTGTCGGTCTGTCTGGTCTGTGAACTATTGGATAGCCATTTACTTTCATACAGACATTCGTCGTATGTGGAGGATAATTCCTGCTGACTTTTGTGATTCCTTGACGTTTCCTCCAGCACCACTATGAGCTCAACATTTGTCATCCAGAGTGGAATATCTTGCTAAGTATCCATTTATGCTAAGTATCCATTTATGCGAATCCCTGGAGGACAAATTATAACTTTGTTGAGTGACCTCACTTTTCATGCAGGTCCACCATCAGGCTAAAGTTCAAATGTGTCCAATACTGAAAAACTTTTGACTTTCTCATCAACCTCAGCTGTACTTTGTGTTTAGTGCCAATTAGAAACTTTTAGCATGTTTAGCTCATTTAGCTTAGAGCATTGTCTACCCTAAATATTTCCAATTTGGCATGGTCCTTATGTGTTCTCACATCCTGAAACATGTTATAGCTGTATCCTGTTTTAAACTTTGTCTGGAAACAGCTTTACGCAATACCGACAGGGCTGCAAAAGCGGCAATGAAATCCTTTGGGGCGACTCCGACGTCCACTAAAAGTGCTTACTTTTGCCACTGACAGGCCAAGGTTGTTATTCTAAGCATCTGACAACATGATGGAAACGATTCCTTTGGACGGCTTAGACCTTTTTGTTAAATAATAAGATCCTTTTTTGTAACCATGAAGGGTTTAGGGCCAAGGCGACAAAGGTGGAAAGGGAAGTCAGAGTAAAAGAGAGGACTTTGGAGTATGGCATAGTGTTCACCTGTAGATAAACTGCCAACAAGAATTTATAAGTCATGTCTGACGATTTAACTGATAATCTAGATGAGTCAAAAACTATAGAACTCACCTCAAGAGATATCAGACCAAGGCCTCTCTTTCAAACACGTGTGTCTGGTTACAAAAAGGATCACTTAATTATTAAAAAATAAAGTCCTATAATGTTGTCAAACTTAGACTTAGACTTAGAATAACAATTGTCAGCCTCTCTGTGGATGTAACTCTGGTGATCGCAGTTGCCCCAAAGGATTCGCTTGCTGCGGCTTCCGACTGAGGCAATGTACTGGACCCATTTAAAAACTGTAGGTATGTATTAATCAATGATACACAAAAACATACTTATTTAAAATACCTTAAATCTTATTTTTATAGGGCAACATTCAATTATTACACTGAATTCACCAAAATAAATGCTAAGAGTGGGATAGAACAAGTATTATCCTTACAGTGTTGTAAAACTCACATTAATGTGACATACGAGCACAAACAGCTCAAATAGAGGTTCAGGCTTATACCAGTCATCAAAACAAACGAGAACATACCAGGGTTTCATGTGAGAGTATAATGTAAGAGATGTGACTGCCTTAAACATTTCAATAATTCTTATTCTGCGTGAATGATGCTTTGCTTTCACTGCCATATGACTGTATTCCTGTATCGCTGAAATGCTTCAACACAGGCGTGAGGTACTCTGTTTCCCCAGGTTTCAGCATAGTGCTGTCAGTGGTGCATGACAGATGGGCTGAGACAGTTCCTAACTCCTTACACACACGCATACACACACTCAGCTGATTCCATCGATGAGACAATAAATGTTAATTTCCCCAAGCAGCCCGTTAGTGTTTTTCCATTTAACCACCTTGATCAGATCAGAGGCATCTCTCTTTCTGTCTTCTCTCTCGGTGTCTCTGGGTTGTTGTATTCTTTCCGTCTTGCCCTCGCTTTTCTCTCTCACGCTGTCTGGCTGTTTTTGGGATCACCTGGAGATACAGTTCCCCTTTCCTGTTTGACGGATCGGCATGGGCAGAATGAGTCCTCCTCCAAACTCCCTAAAGCCAGGCTCTGTCCTCGGGGAGGCCTGGCAGGCCGCATTAGCGTGAGGCCAGTTGGATCGGTCAGTACTCAGTGTGACAGGCCCTGAGCCCCCCTTGCTCCTCATACATTAAATAGAATTATACAGCCCTGCCTGCACAGACGGGCCCGATCAATGGGGTGGACGGCACACGCCAACAGCTGCCAGGGAGATACTTTAGTAGGGTGAGATTAATCCCTGCTGCAAACCTGCACCCGTCAATGACTCCGCCGCCACCAGGCCAAGACAGCGCAGTCAAAGTTGATTAGCTCCCTCGTTGTCTGTGGGGTGGAGGGACCGAACCACCTCTGACTGGCAGATGAGACAGGTGAGGGCAGGGCTGCGAGGACTACCAAACTGTCCAACTCGAATTTCTCGCTCTTTAATGAGACTGTAGAGACACGGCGGAGGCAATTTAAGTCTCTATCAGGCTTGAGGAATTGTTACTGATGCTCCAAATTAAGATCACAAATTTCTGATGCGTCATGAATAAAAGAGGATGCTCCTCCGAGTTCCATCTGGGCTCGAAGACAAAAAGTATGTCTCCTGCTTTGTGCCTTAGAGTAGTCTCTTTGTAACTCCAGCTTCCTAAATTTTTTTTTGCTGCACATGAAAATGTCTCGACAGACTGAAACACAGAGTTTTCTTAAAATGCTGATCGGCATGCCCTCCAGAGCACGCTCAGTGCAGCTCAGTAGTTCCACAACTTAAAGAAGAAATTCATTGTTCATGTTGTGCCTCAACCAGTTAAGTAAGACGAAGCCACAGGATGCATTAGACTGTTTTTACCGAAAGTAACAGCTACATTGCTAGCAAGACAGAGGATGGAATCGGCTATCCTGTGAGCCTCACCCCACATCCTGTTGTGACTGTCGATAGCAGAACATTATCAAGGTCGCAAAGTGTCTATGCCTGGTAAACTCTGCCGATATAATCCAGGTCCAGGAACTAGGTTAGTTTAAGAATTCGCCACCTTGTCAAATATATCACCAGATTAACTGCTGCTCACTGTAGATAGCTGAAGAGGTAGCTAGTTAGCTAGCCAGACAGTTAGCGGTTCTTACTTGGGGCTCGAGGACCAAGGGAGTGTTGGTATTTACACCACTAGCACAGGAGCTTTGGAATGGGATGGGATGGGGCTAGATGGTTAGCATTCTCACTTCAGAAGATATATATCCAACACAATATATAGACATCATATTACCAAAACTGGTAGACAAAAATTCCTTCATATTTCACCTCTAATGCTAGGCAAAAAAAGATGACAAAGGCAAGACACGGAGGAAGGGAGGTTAGAAACGAAGGGCAAGCTTGTTTAGTAAAACTGAAATCCCCCCAGATCCAAAGTGCAGGTCATGAAAAGGTAGGCAAAGGAGAATCCAAGAAAAACTATGGAAATATACAAAACCTTCGGCCAAACAAGAAAGCCCCAGGGAGGAAGTAACACGGAGGACACACAGGCAGCAACACAGGACCAGGGAACAGACACAGGAAAGCAGACAAACCAGCGAAGAGTGAAGGAAAAACAGACTGAAATATACAAAGAACTGATCAGCTGATGAAACAGGTGAGCTGGAAAAAAAGACAATGACAGGTAGCGGAAATTAAAACATTGCACATGAGGGTATAATCATCAACGTGAAATAAAGCTGGAAATGACAAAAACCAAAAACCAAAACCATGACGCACTATGGATTTCATGTTACTATGTCATCATCAGTTCTGCTTATTGATCTGATGTTATATCAATGCCCATTTAGATAGAAAAAGGCAGGCATATGACTCAGGTGTGCAGACGTAACCACTGTCTGTCATCATCTATAGGGGGCTTTGTACTAACCCTAACCATCTGATCACTAACACCGTCTGTCCCTCTCTCTCACTCAACAAGCCACGCTACTCAAATGTATCGATCATATGTGTCAGTGTGTGGATGGAAAAATATATGAGGAATAGTCACACGTGTTAAAGGAAAACTTCACACTGCACAAAAAGGTTTGCTGCCCGGTGAAATTTTCAGGAAGTGTCCCATGAACGGTGTGACTGCGCTAGCACTACGCTGACGGACTTGGGGTTTACATTTACATTTGGGGCATTTAGCAGATGCTTTTGTCCAAAGCAGCTTACCATAATTCATACATACAGTACATTCATACACTGATGGCGGTGGCTGCCATGTAAGTTGCCGACCAGCACATCAGGAGCAGTTTGGGGGTCAGTATCTTGCCAAAAGACACTTGCGGATCAGGGGAATCAAACCAGCAACCATCCGATAACAAGACGCTGGCGCTTCCCCTGGGCTCTACCCCTGAGCCACCGGCTCTCCTCGTGAAACGAAGCCATAATTTCTTCTTCTCCAACATGACTCCTTCTTGTTGCAAGCTTTCGGCAATGCAGTTTGACGTCATTATTTGCAATATGCAATGCATTTCTGAAAAACTGCCTGCATCAATAAAGGGGATACCCTCTGGAGCATTCCATTTTTAATGGATTTTTTAAATTTGGAACTCAATCGGAGCTGGTCTCTTAATTCCCAGCAGCAGGGGATGTGGGTAGCGTGTGGTCTCCAATAGGAAGTCAAATACTTTGTGCTGTTGCAGCAGCAAATAGTTATTTTCCAGACGTGTTTGCAGTTGTTGACATCTTGTGGGCCACAGCATCTTTAGACGCTTGACCGCACCCCTGCACGGAACAAATAAGGGTCTGTTCATTCTGCCTCAGTAGGTAAATCCACAGGACCAAGATCTTTTGGATAGCTCCCTTGTTTTTGAAACATCCTCTTCAAGAGTGGGCACTCAAGGAGGCAGGTGTTATCTCATCAACAGCCTACGAGACAGCACTACCTGCACTGTGCGCTGTTAACAGAGATGGTACAGTTGCTCAGGTCCTTCTCCATGCCCTCAGTACTCTGTACTCTCGACAGTTTTTCTGACATCATTATCCTGACCTCAAAGTCCACGACGGAGGTGTGACTGCAAGTGTGACTGCAAGTGTGACTGTTTGTCCGTCTGAATGTATCAGCCCATCACAGTTCAGTGGTCCCTGCCTCTTGCTTAGCGAGACTGCCGTTAGACACCACCCAAACCCTGATTGTTTTGATCTTCTTTTTAAATCTGTGTGAGTGTGACACTTTAATTTTGATAGAGCTAATAAAAGACCTAGCAGGATATCACTAACCAGCTACTCTGCTGAGATGAGCTTCTGCTGTGTGGCTGCAGATCTTCCCCTTCCTCCTGTTAACAGAGTTCACATCAAAAAGAAGCAGAAGTGTTAAAACCTCGACTGGGGAAAACACAACGTACTGTGTCTCTACACAAATAAATATGGTACAAAGGTTTTACCATGCAGTGTGTAAGGACAAGTAGATCCAAAGATGGTGGTTATTATTGTTACCATGACAACAAAGGTCCCATAAGCACATCCATGTAATTATTTTAACCCAAATCTAGATCTCTTACGCTAAGCTCAGTGTCATTGTGCCTAAACCCAACCAAACCTTTACAAAATAAGTCTGAATTTGTGAAAGATTTTAATTTTGAAATGTCAGTGTCATCCTTACTATAGTCGTGCAAGACCAGAAATACAGCAATAATGATAATATATTATATTTATGTACCTTTCAAGTCAGACAAGGACTATTCACAATTCAGATATGTGCAATTCAATACACAATAAAGAAGGCAATAAACCACATGACAAGAAAAAGCAATCATGCAGTCATAATATGCACATTACAAAGCCAATTCTGGAGGGCAGAACACAAATGTACATATTTCCTTTTATTATAAGCTTTTTGGCCACACAGAAAGACTCGGGCTGTATCATACCCGTTGCAGGAGATATGACAGGGGTACTCAAATACAAATCTTAAAGGGCCACAAAGATTTTTTTCAATAACTCAACGGTCCATGTATTGAGATCAGCAGGCCACATGCAATAATACTGTAATATTCAAAACAAAATGTCCTTTTCATTCTAAACAACAAAATACGAACTAAAATAAAATGTAATTTCCATTTTAACATAAATTAAAATACATAGTTGAATATTTCCTCTTTTTGTTTGCCTTCAAACATTGTGTCCATCACTTCTGTCATGCATTATTTTATTTCATTGTGACATAGATGTGACAAGCATCCTGCTTGCAGCTTGATATGACGATTTCAGTGCATTTATTTGTGTTGTGCTTATCGCTGAATTTTGAGGAAATGTCTCTTCAAAATTCCTATGCTTCGTCTCACAATGCCGTCAAATTGGAAATCTTCATCACAGCTTCTCCTGGCATATTGTAACGCCCCTTGTGGACTGTGGCGCAATGACATCTTGGGTATTCTGTTGGTGTTGGTGTAATTATGATTCGTGAATGTGTTTGTGAATAAGATGATATGTAAAATGATTGTGGGTTAATTCACGTCATTTGTTCTTTGATTAAATGGTGTTGAGTTTTAACAAGGATGATAAACATTTTGGAACTGTGAGTAAAAGGGTGTTTGCCGGGAGAAACTCCCCGTCCGTTACAATATTTGTGTGTTTGAAAAAACATGATGAGACGGAGTAGAATTAGTTAAACTACGTCTGGCCTCTGTTACCGCTGCACTGTCAGATATGTGGGCCTTGTCCTGTCAGAGGGAGAATGAATGCAAATTTTAAATCCCTATCTCTCTGGGTCGCGGATTTTCACTGTTCACTTTGTAATAGCAATTTACTTGGAAACACGCCATTTTCAATCTTTTACCATCGGCAAAATGTGAATACGCGAACTGCTCCGAAAACGAAAGTGAAAGTTAAAAGTTGCGCTCGCGGCGGTGAGTGACCCAGCTGTCTCTGTATCGTTGGCATGGAGACAAGTCCCGGTGCACAAGTGCTGACCCAACCAAAACCCATGGTGAAGGAATAAAAGTTTGGGGGCCACAAACAGGAGGCTGGTGGGCCGGATGCGGCCCGGGGGCCGCCTATTGAGGATCGCTGAGATATGACAATCTCTGCATTTGCAAAGAAGTCACAGGGTCAGGGTCAGGGTAGATGGTGTACAACAGAGATCTTGGATGACATCCTGTGTTCCACGTGTTGTTAGATTTCAGCTACCAAAACACTTAAAGGATAAGTTCAGCCAAAAAGAAAATGCAGTCATAAGCCCTCCAAGCAGATGGAAAGTTGGGTGAAGTTTTGGAGTTTGCAAAACATTTCTGGAGGAAAACATTCTCCTGAACAACTGAAGTAGATGGGGACTACTGAAAATGCAAAAAAAAACTATAAAAAAATGGCTTCATACTTCACCACTTCAGACAGGGTGTGCACTAACGCTTTTAGCTCAGCAGCTACAGTGAAAATTTCCACTTGGAAGGGTGTAAAAAGCATCTTTTCCAGTCAGTTTGGCATCCCAGCCCTTCTGAAGACTTTAAATACACCAGACGAGCTGTGTGGAGCCATGAAATGTGTTTGTTTGTTTTTTTTGTCTCAATCTACTTCAGTTGTTTAGGAGATTGCTGCAACACTGTGTTGATGTGAAAAAAAAAATGTTTTGTGGAATATTTAGCTTCACCTGACTTTCCACTGGTATGATGGTGGGCAGGTAATGACTGAATTTTCCTTTTTTAGTTGATCTCATTCTTTAATATTAGAAAAAGGACTCTTGGTTTGTGGAATTGGTCATGTAATACAAGCTCCACAATTCAAGTAAATGTGTTTCATCTCGAGCTTCATTTCAGTGTTTTTCATATTTTAGCTGCTGTGGTAAAAGGTGAGTATGAAAGCAACATCTGTCAAAATAAGCTTGACAGCTATGAAGACCATAAACCCTTGCACAACTGATCATCCGGTTTATATTATATAGCATTCAAAGGCTGCAAGGTAAAGTAAGTAATTATTTAGATTGATGGAAACCTCCATTTTAGAGTCAGCTGGGCGGCTGTCAGCGGCCTGTCACTCCTCATCCAGGCTCGTCTGTTCCACCAGATTGCGATTTTGTGGTTCCCAGAAATGCCAAGATGGTGGCAGAACGGTAAACTTTGAATCCGAGCTTCAAAGAGCTTTCTCGCAAAAACCTTGAGGTGACATCCCAGTTGCTACTTCCATCTTTTTCTAAAATCTGTGATTAGAACTTAATCCTCCAACTGAGACCAAAGAGATATTTCATAGCCCTGATAATGAGCTTACTGAGGACGGGGAGCGGCACAATATTACACAGTGCTTATGGTCAAATGCCATGCTGTAGAAACACACTCATCCTTAGCACCTCCAATAACGCATTGTTAAGTCTGCAAAATGGCAAAACATTTTTTAGGTGACAGACTGAGTTAATGTCTGTCACTTAGATGAGCTGTGAGGTGCTCGAAGGGTGAGAGAGAGGAGATAGAGAGAGACATTTTGGAAGTAAGGACTTTTTACCGTTCCTCTAACGAACTTGAAACCAGAGGCGGCCCCGGGAAAAGCATGAAGCTGACAATTTAATTCCTCCTGCAAGAAGAAGACGCACTCAAAAAAACAGGTTAAAACCCGGAGCCCGGAGTCGCCAGGGGTGATTTGTGGTGATGTCATCCAGCTAAAATAGCTCCTCATTAGCACCTCTGAAGCAGGTCGTATGATTAATCGTCACCAAAGATTTACAATCCAATTAGAGGGTGTCTGGGTGTGGAACAAATGACTCACCTTTGAGGGAAACACATCAATGAAAGGACCCAAATGGACATTTTTTTGGGCTCTTTTTGTGCCTCGGGCTGATGGATGCTGAAGTGGATGGGCGACATCTCGGGGGCTGTTTGTCAGATCCACAGGGCATCACTCACCGGGCCGGGTGGCCTGTCATCCAAACATGGCAAGTCAGTAGATTCGCAGTTTATTCCTGACATCAACCACTTTGTTGGAGTGATTTCGCATCACATTCTGCCAGGGACCGGCAACAAAGAATTGGTTCTTTGCCGGAGCGCGTCTTTGAGTGTGTGTGCACACACGTGTGCTTGCTAATGCATTTCTCTGGGAATGACTAATTTAGCAGCGAGCGCTTCTCCCCTCTCCAGGCCAGCCTGAAGTTTTAATCCCCACATTTGCATGGCTAAACATAGATCAGCCTCCACACATCCACGCTGGATATCGACTCGAGGAATATAAATGCTTGTTTTGACTGCGCTACCAAAATGTTGATTAAACATGCATGAGCTCGCTCCTTCTCTGTCACTGCCTCTTAAACACTACCTGTATATGATACAAATGGAGACTCTATGCACAACTTCCCAACTGAATTGAAACAACTTCAGTATATTTTTTATTTTTTTATTTTATATCCTTGTTGGGGCCAAGCCACTCTGTGTTCCAAAGAGTGATTCAATTCCTTGCAAATGGGCTTCTCCAAGAGCTTCTTTGCCGAGTTTAAGGAGAGAGCTCACAGATGCGGAACGGATGCAATAACCGCCGACTCGCTGGCTGATAGAATAGCTTTATCACACACTACTTGCACTGTTGAGCTGCGGTATTCTATCTTGCCTGTGTTCTCACACACACAGGAGCGCACAAACACACACACACATAAGCGCTAAATAAAAGACGGTGATACACGCGGCAATGAAAATGCTGTTAGTTTTGTAGTAAACATCGTACATACAGTCACAATATATTGATTTCCACTTAATTAAAAAGGAATAAAGCAATGCGTGTGTGTATATGTGTGTGTGATGCTGGTAATAGTAGCTGACACCGAACACATCTCAGCAGCTGCCCCGTCCTCCTGTTTGGCAGAGCTTCTCATCAGAACAGCGTTGCCAGATGGGAAATGTTAAAATTGTCAAGAGGCCTAAAAATTATCGTATTTGGGGGGAAATTAACACACGCGATGAGTCATAGCCATGAGAACAAGTACGCGTAAACGCTTTTTTTTGACAGAACATGTATTTAAAATATATATGGTGCATTCAAAACAAGTCGACTTGAACAAAGTAAACCTTGGAGAGAGAGTTCACGCTCCACCTCGAAGTCGCTTCGAATGAGTAGTAAGTCGTAAAATCACACATCTATGGGGGCAGTAATCCATTACCAACAACCATTATTCTACTAGCAAATACTGAATTTCTCAATGTTATGGGTATTTTTTTTTGTTACATTGGTGATATAAACAGGTTGAAAAAAAAAATGTTTTCCCAAGAAAATACACACCATATTCTCTCTGAATGACAGTGAGAAAGTAAGTCTCTCTCTTCTCTCTTGGGGTGTGCCCCATCATACCTTTTCATATTTCTGTCAAATAACTGCTGTTGTGAGTTGACACAACTGTTGCAAGAAGTGAGCTGCTGTCTGCTTTAGAATCTGAAGTGCACCTTCCAGCAGCTGTTTGAATGAACAGTATCAAATGATTTGTTCATTCGGCAATGAATACATTCTTAGATAATATGTCTGTCTTAGTGTAATCAACGTATCCGTTTCGTCCAGTGTTGCAGGTGTATATTTGCATGTAGAGCGGGGAAGCGAGATCAGATAGTTAGTTAGTTAGGATCAGGGTTAAGTTTAGAGACTTCCACTAAACTCAGATTACAACTTGAACCGTGGCATACAGAAAGCATGATTGGCCGTGAACAGGCCATGTAAGGACTGAGATCCATATTATGTTTCCCCTGGTCGCACCAGGAAAGAAATGAAAATCAGACAGCGTTGATAAAAACCAACTAAAGGGACTCAGACAAACTGTTGAGTGTGTTTACATGTGAAACAGTATCCAGGTCACAATCAGGGTTTTTGAGTCTGCTAGCACGGAAAATGAGAAACACCTCATCCAGATTTTTGATCTCTGTCCTCAGGTGTGGGTGCGGGTGCAGGTGTGCCCCTTGAATCACATTACATATTAGTTGGTCAGTTAAACAAAAAAACAACAAAAACCAAACAAAACAAAACAACCCAGTCACCAGGATAAATGTTGGCAATGTACATTTCTGTAAATCATGGATATGTGGAAACTTGATTCATCTTTATTTATGTTCAGTTTTATATTTCATGTTTTGATAACACTGGTACGAGGCACTCAGGCTTAAATACCTGATTCGATCAAATGTAGAAACACAGTCACCGGCCTGGCAGCAACCGGCTGACAGAAACCAGACCTCGTCTTCAACTCAAGGTGTAACAGATGAATACCTCATTTTTGAGTTACACAGACACACTTCTGCTCAGGCTCACCACTGTGTCAAAAGACGCTTGTTAAACTGACACTGAGGCCTTGGTTTGGTATCGGATTGCATTACGTTGCAGGATGGTGCTGCTATTCTGTGCACCCTCTGTGAGAGAATTCCCACTGATGTACATATGAGCATAAAGTGAAGCCATTAATGTTGTGAAGAGTCACTTCCACTAAGAAGTGTCTTATCTAACCTAACAACAGTAGTCCTCCTAAATGAAGCTAAAAGCTCTTTACGAAGGGTTTCGTCTTGAGAGCTATTCAGTTAACTGCTGAGAGGATCTCTCAGAACTGAGAGATCTCATGATTTACGAGAAGTGATGGGGCTTGACCCTCTAACTATGGATGACTTCATGTTATGGATAGATAGATAGATAGATAGATAGATAGATAGATAGACAGTCTTTTCACAATACCTGCTGTTTCCACATCATATCATACAAAAAGCTATATCAGTATTGTGTATACTGAGTAGAAAACGCAGCTTGACTCCAAATTGCACTGACTACCCGATCGTCCCTGATCCCCGCCCCTCCCTTACGTTCATCGTGAGTCACCGAAATACCAAAAAAGGACAGGCAGGGATGAAAGTGAGACTTTGTCAGGGTGCACTTGATAAGACTGACACATTTTTTTTTTCCCACCTCAGTGGCGCAAAGCACCGGCATGCATCATCCATATTACAAAAATAGAGCCATTTATGTTCCAGTGCGTACAGGGCGCGTACTGTTAATGCACGAAATCAGTCAGACGTGATGATGGTGAAATAATTGGCCTTTAGTCATCGAGAGTGAAAGTTTGAACCACAGCTACTGACTGATATATATCAATAATCATATCGTAAACTGTAAGGCTCACTGCAACAGATATGTGTCCTCTGGGACCCTTAAATATCTGGACTTAACTCTGCTGCAGTTTTCAGGATATTTAGCTCTGCTCTTTGGTAGCTTAATCCAATATAGTCAACCAACAATTGCAATCCAGTCGAAATCAAAGCTTCTCCACAGCTTCGATGAACGTGAAACTCCCGATGTAATCAGTGCAAGTGCGCTTGCATATAAGCTACAACTTACAATTCCAAAGTTATATTTTGGCAGAGAAATATCCAATCAGCAAGCTTAAAACTCTTTCACATGCACTCCTTGCCCAAATTACTTCGCCCTACCCCTCTGTTTTGTGCATCCACGTCTAGGGGTAGGGTGTCCCGATTCCTGTTGTGAAAGAGATTTCAACAACTACCACTTGTAGCTGTCTTCTGAGGGGCAAGAGGTTCACTTGAGGGGTAACCCATTGAATTTGCTACAGTTCCTGACTGGCTTTTTCTCCGTAGATTTGGATTTCTCAAAAGTGAAGTTAAAACAGTTTAAAACGGTGGACATGATCTAAACCTGTAGGGTTTTTACATTATCGAAGACACAACTGTGTTGTGATTTGAAAGGGTGACTCCACGAATTGCACAGGTCTTGGTAGTTCAAAGTATGAAGCCTCATGTGGCTCCAGAGGAGGCAGCATGTAACCTGATAAAACACCTCCAGTGATGTGACTAAGTGGCCAAATTGCATTGTGGGCAATGTAGGCACCAGGTTTTTAAAAGCACTCATTTAACACTGTTGGACAGTTAACAAACAAACGATCAAAATCAACACAGCAGAACCAGAGATGTTTTTTTTTTCCCCCTTCCTTTTCAAAACTCGGCACCCACATTACCCACAATGCAGCTTCGCTACTGGAGTGTCATCCACAGAGGCAATTTATCAGATTATGTGCAGCTTCCTCTGGAGCCACAAAAGTCTTTAAACTACTTCACATATACAGCAGGACTCCACAAGACCTGTAAACACACCTCAATGTACAAAAGTGGTGGAGTTACCCTTTAAGTAACATTGAAGATGCCATCACAAACAACATTCTGAATTCGCAGGAAAACACTCCCTGTACCAGCAGTGCCTCCCACTCCGTAGCTCTTTAGCGATATCATGTGATTTGACATCATTATCCTCGAGCTCCGTTATTAGCGGAACGGCACAAAGAGTGCAGAAATGAACCCTGTCTACTTCATTATGGTGGTGTACACACAGAGGTTTATAAATGCCACTTGAACAATGCAATCAGCTGTTTTCAGCTGCTGTTGCTCTAGGCGACATCCAATATGGCTGTCAGAGCGTGTGTTATGTCGTTTGTCAGTCTGCTCTCTTTATACTCACACACAATAATAACAATACAGTCAAGATAAAGTTTGTCTTTCTTGAGCACACAGAAGGCAGATGAGTGTGAATATATGCCGCAATAAATCTGCACCGACACAATGCCTCTGTCAGTCCAACATTCCCGCACCGCTAACTGTCTGACATGTTCTTAGCAGCTAACAGCAACTCACGGGAACACAGCGAAGTCACCTCCGGGGTATTGGTTTTCCTCCCTGCGAATGTTAAATGTTTATTAAAAGAGTGGAGCAGCGTCAGGAGAGGCGGGGTGGCCCGAGGCGATATCCTCTCACTGACTGCGCTCCCCGACCGCACACCCACACCACACCATTCTCTCCCTTTGAGCGAACACAGATTGACTTCAGGACAGCCCAGGTCCGCCTTTTCCCATCTATCTCCGGGGCACGGCCCGCTTTTCCTCATCGCCTCGTCGTCCGTCTCCTCTCGTCCGCGCAGAGCTTTGATTACCTTCTCTCAGCCCAGTGGCTCTGAATGGCCGGACGGTCGGGTCAGGAGTCCAACTAAACAATAAAGGGAGCGAGGGAAGAATAGTGCCGACTGAGAGAGCCCCTGCTAGATTCAGTGCCCACCATCTGCGACTTGTTTTCGTCCAGCTGATGGAAGATGACTTCTCTTTGGCTGAGTTCGTTTTCAACCAGGCGTGAGAGGATCAAAGAGGCAGAAGTGACAGAGAGAGAGTGAGACTCAGTTCCTAGATTTGACTTTGAATTTCATACAGTTTACATCTCTTTTATACATGTTTCTTTCTTTCGTTTTCTTTGGTATACTAAAGCAGACAGGTTAGGGCAACATCTATCCAACTATGTTACTGGTTTTGTACTGGTGAATGAGCTCTCAAGGGGATCAACTCTTTAAGGAGACATATTCTGCTCATTTTCAGATTCATAATGTTATATTGGGTTACTGATAGAATAGGTTCACATGCTTTAATGCTCAAAAAACGCATCGGTTTTCCCATAATGTCCCTCTGCTCTGTTTTAGCTCCTGTATCTTTAAGCCCCCCCTCCTGAATACCCAGTCTGCCCTGATTGGTCAGCACACACACGCCTGAGCCAGCACTGCTAACAAGGGTTAGAGCAGCTGTGCTAATTTCATTTTTTGCATAGATTATGCAAATGTGTGACTCTGTGTCAGAGTGTGATGTCACAAAGTCACAGTATCGACGGTGGGGCTATAGAAGAGGCGTTTCAGGAGCAGTGTTTTCTGTGGGAGAGAGGTGCTTTGTTGACCTTTTTAACTCCCATGATCGTTTACATGCCCAAGAACATATACAACACTTAAAGGAAGGAAACAAAATGAAAAAAAGATAATTGGCCTTGTTTAAAATCAACAAACCTAATCCCTGTCTAACAAATTTGCATCATACACATTTTTAAAATGTACACTGTTGACCCCATTTTCAACTTGGGGGGGGGGGGGGGGTTAAATGAGAACAAAGCCGGTTCTGACGTTAATATTTTAGCGAGAGCGAGGAAAAGAAATTGCACTTGGCTATGAGCCAAAAGCTTTCTTGTCGATTTTTATTCATTGTAACGTTTGCTCCTGATGAGAAACATCGCCACCGGGGGATGATAAAAATTAAGCAAACCCAACTTAAGCGCTTTGATGCAACCAAACCCTCAACGCTGCATGTGTAAGCATAACACTATGGATGGAATTAAGTGGAGGATTGGAGTGAAGAGGAAGCCGTGTAAAAATGCAAATTCTACGCGTGCATCGCAGCGTCGCAGCTCAGTTTAGAGTTAACGTACACAGTTTTCTGTCTCTGTATCATGTTCCATTATGAAATTAATTTGCTCCGTCTGACATATTCCCATCCAGATGCTAATTGCCTGCAGGCAACAGATGAGGTGGCACACTGTGATTATAATCACAGATAAGTTGGAGATTTTCATATTTTGCAGACAGCGTCTCGCCGTCTTGACCTTTCCGCTGTTTTCATGGGACTGCCCTGTTTATGATCAATACGGCAGCTGCCCTGCTGAGGATTGACCCATGTGCTCAGGATGCTTTTTTTCCCTTTCACAGCTGCCTCGTGCTCAGCGTCATTGTGAGATTGAGCCACACAGCCAGGCTCGGTGTGTGTCAGAAGGCGCCGGGTTTTTTGGAATTCATTTGTCAGAACATTACATCTAATGAATTTCCAGTTCCTCTATCATTGTTATACGAGACCTGAGCCTGGTCTGAGGCTGTTCTTGTTCTTGTACAGTTCCACCGCGTGATGTAGCTGCATGAAAATTCCAAAATACCATAATTGTGGTCAGAGGAGTCACGGTGAACTTCAGTGACATTCACCCTGTCCCTACTATGAACAGCAAAGCACAGTGAAATTACATCACAGCATGATTTCTGTTGGATTTTTGTTAAAGCTAACAAATATATATTTGATTTCCGATTTTACCCTTGCATTAGCATTTTCATTTGAGTCCACCTTAACTCTAACCTCAGCTTGACACACACAGCATTGTATATAGGGGTATAACGATTCATCTACTACATCGATGAATCGATTTATATTGCTATGATCCAACTACATCGATCTGTGCTCGGCAAATTAGCCTTCCAGGCGACATATATCGATTAAAAAAATGGTAAAGAATCGATTCTATCGATACTAGGAAATTGCACATTGGATTTAAGCACGGCAAACTTTAAGGATGTGTGTTTTTTTTAGCATTTTTAACAATAAAGACATGTTAAACATAACTCAATTCAGTCTGCCTGTCTGTGACGTCATCGGCACGTGCCGGCAGCAGCGCAAATCTCAGAACAACAACAAAACGCAGCATGGCGGATGGCAGAGGAGACGGCGAGTGTGTGTGGAAACACTCTGGCTTTTGCAAAGACGGACATGTTCTAATTAAGTCGCTCACTGTTTGTAGAATATGTAAAAGCCAAGTAAAAAACCACGGCAACACGACTAATCTCTCCAACCACCTACTACATGGGATTTCACACAATGCCAACCGTCCAGGCACCTCTTGCAGCATTACTGCTGCAGCAGCAATGCAAGGTAACGTCAGCTCAGCAGAATGTCGGTTGCATTCTGTTTTTGGTATTACTATCGTACTCTTTTTATGTTGTAAACAACAGAAGTAGCAGGTAAACCTACTGTTAAAAAGAAATGTTGGTTGCACTTACTTTACTCTTTTTATATTGATATGAGAGCAGAAAAGGTTAACCTCCTGGTTGCACTTCATCCAAATAAAAGGTTAATACATTTGCCATTAATTGTTGTTGACTTGTTTATATCCATAATTATTTTAAACCTGATTCCCTTACAAGAAACAACAGGGATCTAGGAAACTTCACCTGTACTGTCCAGTATCCAGGTATTTATTTCACAGTCACACTGGTTGATTTTTTGGCAAAAAAGTAACTGAATCGATTTCAAGTCACTGTATTGTATCAGATCATATTGTTCTAAAGGAACCAAGATCATCCTTGAATCGTATCGGCAACCACGAATCGTGATGCGAATCGAATCGTTGTTAAAATGAATCGTTACACCCCTAATTGTATACAATCTTTCAGCTCAGTTGTTGTAGTTGGTATTGCAGCACTAAAATGCCTGCCACAATCCAAATTTGTTTAAATTCATGGTTGCTTTGACGGTTGGAAAATGGATGCGTCGTCTTCCTGCACAGTAGCTTGCCTCCATGAAAATGGCAAGTCGAGTGAAAATGATGGAATGGATATATGTCACCTTAACATCCTCCCCCTGGTGGTACTCCTGTGGGTCGGCACCTGTCTGAAGAAACAGTTGTCTAAAAATCAAATACAAACATTTGCATCAATTTTTTTTTTACTGATTTTAACTGATTCTTGAAGTTTGTTGGGTGTATTTATCTTAACAACCTGACTAAATGTGACCATATAAACACAGTGAGTTTAAACCGATGTCTTGAAATCAGATTTGGAGCCACCAATTCTTACCAAATGTCATATTTCATCCAGTTTTGTAACAACAGGACCCACTGGGATATCCAACTTATTCCAATCCATCACAAATTACAGTTGCCACTTTCAGCGCATCCTAAAACTGAAACCAGAAGCAGCGCTTTCCATGTAACATGAATCTAATCCTCTTTATTTAAAGCGTACCTTTTTAATTCCTCAAAATCATGGATAGGAAGCAACAAGCAAGGGCGTTTTTAAATATGTAGGTACAAGGACTTGATTTGTAGATAATTTTCATGCTGCGATGGAATAGAAAAAGCTGCAGTGACTCACAGTTCTTGAGAAAGAAAATCTTTCTGAATGAGTTGTGAAGGAGAATTAATACTTTTAATTGGCGCAGTGAGTGCGAAATTAGAAAGAACATGAGCTAACACTTGGACACGACATGCACTTACTTTGCAGCATCTCTTACGGAGGATCTTTGTCTGAAAAAATGATGACAAATAAAGGACCAATCAGTGACCTTTGTTTGACTCAGCGGCTGATTCTCGTACCGACAACGTTAATGATGAGCGTCATTAACACGCGCAGGGCAGCGCCGTGCATGCACTGCGAGTTGTAAAAGCTCCAGTGTCAGTATTGTCGGAAAGTTTGAGCTTTCAAAGTCATTTCAGCAGGTTTCATCAGTGGCAGCTGGTGAGAACATTAATTGCCAATCAGTTGATCCTAGCAGTTTGCGGGGGTTAAGACCATCTCATCTACTTAATGTCATCCACTGTCTCTCCCTCTTCACATTGATCGAATGTTGTTTAATTACCAGCCAACTGTAGCGACTCAATGAACTATTAAATAACTTAATGATTTGGCACTTTCCCCCCAATAGCTCGGATCCAGTGAAGCGGCTCCACGCACGTATTACATAAATGACTACCGGCGGAGGTGTATCAGCCTTGTGCGCCTGAACTCACAGCAAACACACTGTGATTTAGCTGCTACGAACCACAGAGGCCATATAAAAACCTCAGTGATCATAAACACTGCGGAGGAAATTGTTATCCTAGATTTGCTCTTTAAGAAAACACATATAAAGACAGTTATTTCTTCAGCCTCGGCTCCATCCCAGAGCCTGTAATACTCTGAGCTTTTTAAATTCACCTGCATCGCACCGCCGTCACGCACTCCCCCCCCTAACCCCACCCCCACCCCCACACCCCAGAGGTGCTGTATCACCAAATTGAACAGGAACATTGCAGGATTTATGGATCGGTGCGACGACCGCCGTCGAGCCTGCTGTGACCCGCTGTGTCAACACCTACAGCGAGACTTGCAGCTACTGTTTCACGCCGCCGCTACCTGTTTTTTTTTTTTTTCTAACAGCTTAAGTGGAAATACTGAAAGTTGTTGATTATTAAAGGCAGCCGCAGTAAATTGGTGCCACTGGAGAGATGTCAACCCCGATCTGCATGGTGGCCGGAGGCAGCTTTCATCTTACTAAGGACTCCTTTTTTTTGTGCTTATCAGGCTGGAACCTGGAGAGCGCACACTGTATACGGTACACCAGCTCTTCTGCCTGCCTGCATCTCCTCGAACCATCACTCTTTGCAAATGCATGAACATCTTACCATTAAACATTTAAACGTCTCTCTGATCTTGGCATGGACTGAAAGGGAATGCATAATGTACACACTTACTGAAGGAGGATATTGGTAGTTTTCCATACTTCAGCCAGTTCAAAACAAATGGTGCATAGCAACATCTCTGCTGACCATTTTCATGAGCGGACTGGTCCGTCGCTTTACAGACGCATGCTGCTTCTATCAAGTTTTATAGGTTTATGGTAAAGGTAATCAGGTAACAAAGAATAAAGAAATACATAACATAATAAAGAAAGGGTACATTCATAGATGATTAAACTTTGGTTAATTTCACTGTGAACAAACAATGAAATGCTTTATAAACCACTTGTTGAGAAATCATTTATTGTGAAGTTCCAACTGATGTTTAAAATACTTAGTGAATGGTTAATAAATACTGTGTAGTTCATCTATAAGCAGTACTTGGAGGGTCAAAGGCATTTCATTGTTAACAGGGAGATGGCAGTTAATATCATTATCCATAATTGATGATACTGACTCAAAATGTCAATTTTTTCGACACAGAGTTACGTGAGATGATCGTAAAAGTCACAGCCAGCTAGCTTAGCTTGGCATTAAGACTGTGAACATGGACAAAAAACAGGGAGCCTGGCTCTGTCAAACGGCAATCATCAGCCTACGAACACCTTTAAAGGTCACCACTACTAATGCACTCTGAACAGTAACCTCCTGGAGCGCTATTGATTGGCTGACTTAGGGGGGTTCCAAACTGCATCGAGGGGAGGCTCAGTGAATGGAGGTGAAACAATATGTTTTTTAAATTAGTTATCACGAGGAGATCACATAGAATAGACTGAATGTGCGTGAGTTTGGTTAAAGAGACAGTCCAGAGATAAAGTGGATGCTACTGTTTTTCTCACTTTTTGACAACTCTAAAACTACCATACCATAAGACAGACTCTTGTTGACACTAGACTTTCTTTTTTTTTGGTGGAGTCTGAAGTTATTTCAAACAGCATTATTGGTCTTACTTGAATCAATTGTTGAGTGTGTTTGGGCTCAAATAAGAGAATCAAGATCTCATAGAAAACCAGGAATTGAAGTGAAACTAAGAAAGTAAAGAAAGAAAAATGGGTAGGAGTGGGTGGAGAGGCCCCACAGTCTCAGACTTTGAAAAACCCTGGATTAAACAAACAAGATACAAAGTGTTAATTACTGTATTGAGCTTTAGAAGTGCTGGTAGGTGGATTTTGTTTCCTTTGATAAGAGTCCCACTCACTGCTTCCCCCTTGTTTGCTCTGTCTTTATGCTAAGCTAAGTTTTCCAGCTGCCGGTGGTAGATGCATATTTAACATAAGAAAGACATGAGAATTGTGTCCATCTACTCATTTAACTTCAGCAAGGAAGCATACAAGAGCAGGGTTCTCCCCAGTAATTTTTAGTGTTGTGGCGCACCGCTGTCCTCGGGGGGCGCGAACACTTTTCAACGTCAGTCCGGGGGGGGGGGACGGTGACATGGACGGACGGACAGACGCTCATCGCCGTCAGCCGGGACCTCCTAGCTGTCAACCGGGGGACGGACGGACGGACGGACGGACGGACGCTTGTCACCGTCACGCGCGGAGTATAGCGGCGCTGACCTAGCAGTATAGCGGCGTAGCGCCGCTGTTCCACTGTCTGGGGAGAACCCTGTTTAGGCGGGAGGCAAAAATGCTTGGGCGCCGCGCCTAAGCCGTATAATGGCAGGGAAAAGCCTGAAGAGTATTTCCAAGATAATGAACTTTTCCTTAAGTTAATTTTCGACTACTGTAATGTAAATCCCAAATGAATACATTTTGGAAAATCAGATTGTGATAATTATGCTGAAATAACTTGATGATTTCTACATACAAACACAGTCATCCATAATCACAATCATATCAACATTTCTCTATTGTCTACATAACTGGAATTTGTTTGTATACTGCAGTTTGAAAGTCTAGGTCATGATTAATCTCGCTATTAATATGCTACACTTTAGCAGATTTGTGGTTAAAGGACCAATACGTAAAAATGTTAGTAGTGTTAGTGTTAATGTTAAAAGTTTAAAAAGTAACACAAATGACCAGAAGAATGTGACGAAACAGCTGTTTTGAAATGATGACGTTTATGTATTGTGTTTCGGAGGTGTCTACTGAAGTTAGCATGCTAACCAGCCAGCTACATCCCTGTCCTGGTTGGACACCTAGCGGTGTACATACTAACACACCCCTGGTCCCAGTCTAGACCGCTAACTGCACGGCTATCTGAGCTAACCCCCTAACAGCAGCTGCAGTTAGCAGTGGTAAGCAGCTGCTCTGGTGATATGCTGCCCCCTGTCTGTTTTGAGAATGAATTTGACAGGTAGCTAATTCTTACATATTGCAACTTTAAGAACCCTTTCTGAACCAGTGAAGTCAAGCAAACCCATAGACTATTGGCAATGCTGCTTATGGACTTAGCGGAGACTAAATGTTAAACACGAATAGAGTTCTTTCTTTCTGTATTGCCATGTCTGGCTTCCTCGATCTCTCTGAAGCATCATCCCACGTCGTCCTTTCTTAACAGTAAGAGTATTGCACCCATTTTACTTGCGTCAGCTTTTTTTGTAAGACCCAGTAATGAGAAACTGAACAAAGGACAGAACATCATTCTGGAGCAGCTTACCGGCATCAGAGCGTAAAAACTGCATGTGGGTACAGGTTACAGATTTTGGTTTAAAGTAGTGGTTGTCGCCTAACTGCTTGTCCAAAGGCAATAGATGTCAGTCTTTTGGAAGCTACCCAAATATGTTTGTCCTGTTTGTCCTCAAAGTCCACAAAGGCAGAGAAGGTGAGTCATCCATCCCCGGCCCTTTCCTCAATGCTGCGGCACAGTCTAACCATCCATCCCTTCTCTCCGCGCCGCAGAAAATCTATCCATTCATCCTCACTATGCTTCAGCATGAACCATCCATCCATCTTCAGCAGGTTGCAACAAAACATTATCATGAATGCACCGTACATCATCGATGTGGACTAGAAAGCAGCATGTATAGTTTCTAAGTTTGTTCATAAGAGTTATATCTCATATTCATGTCACGTATTCAGTGATCAAGATAAATAGTAAAGTTGTTTTGTGAAAACCTGGGAACTTTGAGAAGCAGCTCTCCCAACTGTCCGACAACTTTTAGTTTCAGTCTTCAGTGGCGGAGATAGATGGCTGTCTGAAGTTTGGTAAATTTGAAGCAGCTCACGCCCCAGGCAGTGATTCCTGGCATTCCACCCCCGCACGGCCATTGGAGACTTCAAATGTCAGAATCTAAGGTTTGAGTTGTCACCTCCAGTATTAGGAAAAGATTGGTGGCCTAATAGTGCAAATCTAGTGTCTAATTTAGTGGGAGATGAATGCTCTGATGCAATGTCACTTTTGATTTAAGCTAACTTGATGACTGTGATGTCAGACATGTCCGATTATTCCTCTGGTATTACCAATAGTTGCACCCTCTTCCCGGATTTCTGCTAAAATATAGACATTAGAAATCACAAAGTCCCCAGTTAAGCCATTAAAATAAAAACCTCCTCCAATTGAGATGATGAAGACTAATGTATAGAAAAATTAGGTGGATGGATGTTATATTATTTGGCTGTTAAATCTCGTCTGACATTAACTCAGTGTGAGGAAAAAAGCCCTGATCCAGGAACATGAAAACACGGCGATCCCTCAGGGGCTTGTGAAATTTATTACAGGAGGATGTTGAAAATAACTCACTGGGTGATAAGATAAATGAAAGATGCATAAATGAGACTACTGGTTTAATCATGAGTACTGTTGCCTCGCAGTATATCGTCAAGCTACCAGTGACAGCACTGAGCTCTGCAGCTGAGCAGCTCTTTAGTCTGTGAGAGTGGATTCACTCCTGTGCCATTTTTTGACATTACATGGTTCGTATGGATTTCAAATAGACCTTTCTTGGCCAGAGTAAATCAAGCTCCTGGGTAGCTTGCAACCCTGAAGCTGCAAAAGCCTATAAAACTAAGACGGTGAACATGGTCAACATTATAACTGCAATGTACTTCATCTGCCTGCCAGCATTCGTTAGCTTGTTAGCATGTTAGTGTTAGCATTAAGTTCAAAGCACTGCTTTAGTTACTGCTGCACAACAATGTTAGTATTAATCTTAGCGTGGTTTCCTGACCCTGGAGAGGTCTTTTGACAACAATTTGTTGAATTCATATTTACATGTTCTTCACATGACAAGTTTTGTGAACCTCTGGGTGGACATACATACTTTAGACATGTTTTACCACTAGGCAGTTATTTGGGCTAACAAAACCAGGCCTCTTTCTAAATTAATGGGGGGAGCCATAACTTACAGTTTTTTTCGATTGCTAAGAGGCAGTCGTCGAAACTGAAGAGACATGTTCAAAACTCTTAACACAGTCTGCATTTCCATTATGCAGCTCAGCTCAACAGTTAATCTCATGCCCAAAAGTGTGTCTCACCAACAAAACACTTCATACTTGTCTCAAAAGAAGCTCATTCAACAAAACACTAGCACATTGTCTCACTTTGGAAACACACACAATCACTCTTAACAAACGTAACGACAAAATACTAACAACAAAGAACAATACATCAAATACATCTTATATTTCAAGTTAGAATGATTTTTGTCTGGTAAATCAGTATTTTATATAGGATCTTTTGCACTTTAATGATTCTAAATTATTGTATATGCTGTAATATATTGCAACAACACTGAATCAGGAATGCAGAGATTTATTCAAGAACATTTGCGCTTTTGCATAAGTACTTCAGGACCATACAAAAAATAAAGATTACGTAAACAGAATTATGCAGAATCTCAGAATTCCAGGGGTAGAATACAAATTACAGTAAGATATAAAACTAAAAAACAACACATGTATACTGTAATATTCAGACCCTGTTATCTGCATTCGGCCACGTTTTCCTCAACGTCACATCTTATATCTTCTCTGGCAAGGCACCTAGGGTAGAATCTTCTTGAATGTCTGATCCATCCCTGGCAGGCTTCGGGAGAAACAGAACTTCACCTGCTGCTCTTCGATCCATACTTGCACGGGAAAAAGAATCAGAAGCCACTCCTTTTGTATATGCTTTCTAATGAGGCCAAACGCAGATCACCTGAATCAGTTTTCAGCTGAAAACTACCATCAGCTGTTTGGAATTGAATCTTCGTTTTATTTATTTTTATTGTCAATATTTTGATATAATTTTCAATAGATTTTAATGTGGCTGCAGCAGAAATTCCCAGTGTTTTTTCCCCTGTCATTCTGTTTTGAGTGTGTTTTTAACTGTTTTGAACAAAGTGTGTTAGCATTTGAAAAATGTTAAAGCATAGTGTTTTGCAGGTGTGAACTAGTGAATGAGAAAAGACTTCATCCATTTTGGTGACTCTGGTCACTGAATGCACATCGTCTGAAAGCAATGAAAAGTGAGACACAGTTTAGCCCACATGCATTTCTGTTTTGCAGACTGTGCTAAGAGTTTTGAACATGTAGCTTCAGTTTCGACCAATGCGTCTTAGCAATCGAAAAAAACTGTAATTGGTCAACGGGACATAGAAACAGCATGTATAAAATCACAAGTCAAATCCGATAAAACCAGCCTAAAATGTCAGGTAACTTGGCCCCACAAAAAGGTATAAAAACTGTTTTTATCCCACAGGTTACACTTCTGCTGGGCATGTGCATGATTTCACTACGCCAACCTCTTTTACAGCTCAGTACAGAGTGCTTTGATGCCACCAGCTCATCCCAACAGAGCACTTGGATAAATGCATGTTTAACAGCTAATGGTGACATAAGTTATGCTTTCCCTGTAATCCTCTGTATTATCAGGGTATCCTCATAACTTAATGATTGGCTGATATGTTTCTCAGATAATCTCAGTTTAAAGTTGTTTTAGCACCTGCGATAGCCCTAGACTGACATGTTTTTCATTACAGTTGAGACTGTTTACCAATTTCTACCAATTATTTACTTTAAGTCTGTATAGGCGTTAAAGATGATTCCAGATTACTTCTAAATGTCGTATCAAAACTCTATATTCTGTCCTTAAACTGTCACTGAATTATGTTGGACTTTCTTGTGTGGTAGTGATTAAAAAAAAGGCTTAGAAATGGTGGAAAGTAATTCTTGTCAGTATGTTTGAAGAATTTTGGGCACCACCACAACATTTCCGTACTTAAGAGGCTACGTCCTTGATTTCTTAGTTAAAAAAAACTTATCAAAGTCAATGTTGTGACGGTTATTCAAAAAAGTTTGTTTCCTGGTTCCACAATGTTGACTTACAAAAGCCTCCGCTTTTTCTCCAAAGTGAAATATTTGAACTAGGTCACTCATAGTGTGCAGCGCGGGCAGGAAATGACCATGCAGCTTGATGAAGAACGCTCGCGATCACCCCTGAGGGAATGAGATCGGCTCATTGAAAAGAAAAAGAACCATCAGGTACATTTACTGAGGATTTATCCCACAGTTTTGTTTACTAGCCTGCAGAGCAATAGGCAAGGAGCCAATAACACGCAGTTTTTGTGCATCAACCAAGTGAACAAATTGCTGGAAGGAAGACAAGCAACTTTTTCTTTGTCCTAGATTACTGAAATGTGTCTCCTCTGAATAGCCTCATTCTCCGTTTTTTGTGTCATATTCACTTCGAGTGTTACTTTCCCAGTCAATTCGCTTCACAGGCTGCCAATTTGCCAGGCAAGACCTTTTGCCCCTGAGTGAAATGAGCAGGTACAGGTAATTTGGAACTTGCACGAGGTACACTGGCCGATGAAAAATTGGGCTTACCAAAGCACCAACATCTTTCCCTCAAGATGCCTGAGTAGTTTCTGCATACCCTCCCTCATCCTCCTCTTCCCCTGACTCCTAGCCTTTTGCTATTGTAATGCAGGCAGGGAGAGTAGAAAGTATTGAAAGCCTTGTTTTCAGCAGCTGCTGTGTGTGTCTCTGTTGAGTTTTTCCTAATTACCTCCCAAAGGAGCCCCACTGCTGTCAGACAGAAAGAGAGGAGGGTGAGACGGAGCGAGATGCAAGAGGGGAGACGATGTAGGGGAACGGATGCGAAGAAAGAGAGAACGTCGACGGGAACGGGAAGACAGCGTTACACAGCGAAAACAGAGCAATTGAGGGGAATAAAGTAGAGGCAAAATGAGGAGGCTTGCATGGGATCTTCCATTTAGCCTCGGTCTGCCATGTTGACTGTCACTTCAGCTCTGGAAAACAGGTAGAACGCCTCCGTCTCCAGTACAGGATTTTTAAAAATGCATGGAGCCAATATCCCAAAAACACTCCATCTAAAAGGCTTCTAACATACGTGTAGGGTAATTGTTTGAATCACATGTTGGATCAGCAGTTCATGACAGCGCTGGTCGGAAGTGGTTATTGTATATACTGTGTAATGCATGGCTAACATATAGCTTGAGCCTGTGAGAGTGTGTCACCAAAATGTTGTAGCAATTACAAAATAAAAGACACATTCTTAAAGGTGTTATTTTTGGGAGAAGTTTATATTTGAGTCTCATTTTCAACTCACCAAAAAATGACACTTTGGGATTGTAGGACAGGTTAGCTGCCATTCCAAAGTGCCATTATTTGAACATTGAAATTCTGTGTTTTTAACCGTAAATATTTTTCTTCAGTCATTACATTATGTTTAGTTACCCTCCACATTCTTAGTTAATGAACATTAGCTAGTGTTGCTATCATTACCTGGCAAACATTTGCTAACATTGCTTATACTAGCTAGCAAATGTTAACGTTGCAAATGCCGGCTAGCATTAGTGATGCTAACTCTAGCAGGCTAGCATTAGGTAGAGTATGCTGGGTGCATATGTCAAACTCAGCCTTCCTTGTTTTTTTTTTTCCGCAAGTTGGCAACTACCAAGACTGTTGATGGCTGACGAAACACAGTTACCACGTGATATCAGCGATGTGACAATCCTCAGTAGAAGCTGAAACCAGCAGTCGGAATTCTTACACAGAGATAAAAACAAAAAGAAAACATTATTATGGACTCAACAAACATTTTTCAAGTTATTGATCTACTATCATAACAATGTCTGCACCTTTCTACAAGCTCTAGATGTATTGTTTCTTTTTTTAATGATTTGTCCACCCATCAATATGACCTTTAATTTATGTCAGGTCAAACTTTCAAAGTTTTACCTAATGTGAATCCTTATATATTACAATAGACTTTCTAGCAGCATGGTTCTTCATATAAAGGCAGATGATCTACTGTCCAGTGGATTGTTTCATTTTGACTTGGCACTCATAATATTCTGAGTGTCTGACAATGAAAGACATACACAGATGCTGTCTCTTTTCCACAGTTAAAAATGTAATATGGGAGTAGCCTTGTTTCTCATCGTCAGGAGATGAGTTGACACAGGTTATTCTAACCCACTAATTCTTTCATGTGTTCGCCCAAAAACAAGGTTACTGGAGTAACCAGGCCAGGAATCTAGTTTTCTGTGAATGGAATTGAGGCCACTTAAGAAGAGACTTCACACTGCAGACAAAGAGCTGTATTTGGGTTATTTTATAGCAATGCAGATACATTTTACATTCCACTTTACTTACTTCTCATTGGAGCAGCTCCAGGTTTTAGACTTCATTATTAGCTTACTGTTTTCATGATGAAAGTAAAAGAACAACAAGATAAATATATATATAAACATATATATATACACATATATAAACACATATATATATATACACATATACACATCTCTCTCTCTCTCTCTCTCTCTCTCTCTCTCTCTCTCTCTCTATATATATATATATATATATATATATATATATATATATATATACATATATATATATATATATATATATATATATATATACAATTCCTGTGCAGGATATGGTCCTGGGTTTTGGTACACTCTGCAAACTAAAAATAAGGTTAAGTTACAAATAAGTTTTGTTTAGAAATTAAGGGCTATCCCAGGTAACATCAGTCCTGTGTATATAGGGCCTCAGAGGGCTATATTAAAACACATTCCCAACTGTGATAGACTTAACGCAGCTAATGTAAAAGTGAAGTGCTGCCACTAAAGGGAATAATGTGTGAATTATATTGGATGAGGGATTTCTTCGCTCAAAGGGCAGACATCATTTTTGCTGACCAGGGACAAAACCTTCAGTTATGGGTAATCTCTCTTACAAATTATAAAGTCATATATTGACAGTATTTTGGAAATGTTAAAATTAATCTCTTTAAAGTCACATAATTTCCCCAAATGTACTGCTGTTATGGGAGAAGCTTGCTTTCAGGCCTTTCTGGCAGAAAGCCTTGAGGAAGTCTGGTGACGTAATATAAAAAAGCAACAAAGTCGGCATTGGGAGGAGGTCACAGTGAATAAATGTGTCACCGTAAAATCACAGTGCTTTAACTCAGGAGACTGGGAGCTGTGTTGTGCGTGCAATCAAAAGAAAATGTTGAGGCGCAATTGGTAGAACATGTCATTGGCATCGTGGCCCAGGTTCAAACCTGTGGCCCTTTGCTGCATGTCACCCCCCCATTCCATTGCCTGTTTATCAAAAGCTGTCCTGTCAAATAAAGCCATGAAAGACCAAAGAAGAGTAAATGTTGACGTTTTATTTATTTGTTTTTTAGTTATCTTACGTTTTCAGTCACGTTTTGGTTAGGATTTGGCAACAAAACAATTTGAGTAGGTTTACGAAAAGATCACAGTTAATGTTAAAAAACAGTGTTAAACCACATTACATTTATATTTTAGGGCATTTATAAAAACGCTTTTGTCCTAACCCTAACCCTAATTCATACATGTAAATGTAGAATGTAAATGTAATGTGTTTTAACGTTGTATTTGAATCTAAACCGTGATCTTTCCCTAAACCTAACCAAATTGTTGGCAGTGGCTGCCATGCAAGGATGCTGACCAGAACGTCAGGAGCAGTTTGGGGTTCAGTATCTTGGCACTTCGACATGCAGCTAAGGGGAGCCGGGATTCAAACCAGTGACCTTCTGATTACGAGACGACCCGCTCTACCTCCTGAAATACACATCTTAGAAAGGCTTTCTGGCAGAAAGCCCGGAAGGCAAACTTACCTCATGTGCTCACGAGCCGCCTTAATATAGCTGTTCACAGGGCAGAGAAGGCACAGCACGATAATTCACGTGTCTGCCAGCTTACCTAAATATATACATACAACACCACAACAGGAGCATTGTATCTGGTTAATTATCACACTGAGCACATGCTGACAACATAGTCTACAGTCAGAGCCCGCAGCTTGATCGCTCGTGTATAATAAACCACGTTATTCAATCTAGCAGTCACGGTTGTCGTGAGCTTCCCCAAGGAGACGTACCGTCAGCAAATGCAGGTGTTGTCACTTTGTCATCAAATTAACATTCCCATATGCAGCTTCTGCTGGGAGCCAGTAGGAAACCATGTGCATATGCACAGCAGAACAAAGAAGGAAAAGAAAAGAGAATCTCAAATTTTATTTTCAAATTTTTTTCTTATATAAATAAATAAAATCTCTTCCCTGCCTGTGTTTTCCTTTCCAGACAGTAAGCAAATTGTACTATCCTCAACAGGCCTGTTCACAGCAGGTGTTACTAATAATGATTGCCTCATTCTTCTAAGTCATGACAGTGTGACAGCGAGGCGAAACACACAAGACCAGGCCCCTGAAACCAAAGCTGCTCAACGGACTCTAGACATAAATGACTGTTTTATTTCCTACTGTGACAAGCCAAAATGTCGTCTGTGGAAAAAAATGTCTTACCGGATGCAGGTGTGAAACTGTAAATGATTACAAAGCTGTGATGTTTGGCTGTCTTATAACATGGAGGCAAAGAGAAATAATGGAACACATGCTGCACTAAATGTTGTTACCTTGACTCCCAGGTACACACCGCGCACTCATTAATGTCAGGCAGACCTCTACTTGCACCCTCAACCTAAGTATTGCTGAGTTTCATTTGGGCTCTACTGCACACAAGATCCTCACCTTCTAAAATATCTTCACATTAATACACATAGACAGCAGTTTTAGCGTCTGCTGCAAAACACTGCACATGATTTGATTACATTTGGGGTGCTGTGCATCCAGGTGTTGTGCATTAATATTTAGATACTGTTAACGGCTGTGAGAGTAAAAGAGAGGAGGTGATTTGATTGGCAGCTACCGAGGTTTGAACCACATCGGCCTGTGTTTATCTAGCAACTCTGTCACTTTTCTGGCATTGCGATCAAAGTGAACCTTGGACTAAAAACACTCCAGCCTCAGAGTAGGACTTGAGAGTAATTTACAAAGTTCCTACACTTGACTTTTAGCAAGGAGGCAGATTAGTGTGTGGAGTGTGTAATGTTGCTATTTTAATGGCCCTCTCTGCTGCAAAGTAGATATTATGATAATGGTAAGCATCTATCTAAAAGTTAAGTTGCGTGTGAGTGCGAAAGTGGTCAAATCCAAAATGCAGGTGTTTGCAGCATTTAATCCTGTTCGTTTTGTGTGTGATGGCAAATAATCTAAGTTACTATAGGTGACATATATGATCATGATTTAACTTTGGTGAGACAGCTGGTTAAAAGTGGAGAAACTTGCAGTGGTGATGTACTGGAAGGTGGAAACATGTGAGGTGATCAACAGGAGGACCAAGCACTGAACCCTGAGGGACGCCTTAGGACAGAGGACAGGTAGGGGATGTGCAGTTGTGGATGCTGATTTCCTGTTGTCTGATTGTGAGCTATGACCTCAATCAGTAGAGGGCAATGCCGGTGATGTTGAGGGAGGATTCCAGGCGGATGAGAAGAATATTGAGGTTAAGTATGATGACAGCTGCATTGAAGTTGAGGATGACGAGGTGACCAGAGCCTGAGGGGAGGTGACTTTGAAGAAGCCGTTTCTGTGCTTCGCTGTAGACTGTAAGTGAACCATTCATGTGACTTGAAGGTCATATTAATAACATTTATGTGAAGCGATTAAAAAACAAACAAACACATCTATATCCACTAAAAACATGATTATGATTTAGAATCAATCATTCTAAAATGTTTATCTCTGTGTAAGAATTCTGACGGTTGGTTCCAGCTTCTAACAAGGTTTGTCAGCCAATAATATAACGCAGTTGCTATCACATGGTAACGCTATATAGTACGAGCGCCCAGCAACTGTACTGCCCTGTCATTAGATAGCTAGCATAAGCAACATTAATGTTAGCTAGCTAGCATTATCGACATTGGCTAGTCACAAACATGCAACCACATGAGAGGCAGTTGCTTTTTGGTGTAAACGCAATGGAACGGGGAGATGGAATGCCACATCTAACGGCTGAATGTTAACAATAACACTTTTAATCACCAAAAGAATAAACACTGTTGTATAGTGATTTGACCAAACTGCACAGCTCTGGAATCATCCTAAAAAATCTGCACGTATACTGTATGTTAAGAAAGCTAAGCTAAGAAAGTACATAGAGCGTGCCTTGGCATTAATATGACTTAATCCTTGGTAAATAGAAAGCAAGAGATGCTTTCTTAGCAATCAAGGTATTTTTGGATTAACTTGCCATTTTCTGCATGCCGGCTGCTAGCTTGGAGATGGAAGAGGTGGCCAGTGGGGGGTTACAACAGAAGTGTACATTGATTGCATTTGATTGGGGCCACATAAGGCGGACACATCTGTGCTTTGGTTACGCTCCATCACTGCCCGTCCTGATAGTTAATATTAAAACGAAGGTGTCAGTATTGCTGACAGTTTATTTGACCATCTTCTCATTAATAAATAAAGGCACCGTTCAACTGTCTATAGAAAGACTAATTGAGCGGCTGACTGCTGAATTCACAGATGGGTAGTGGATAACAAATACTGTTTAAGAGGCAATGAGATGAGATCAATGCAAACAGTCACTGATCCATTTATTCTGGCTTACATTTAGCATTCTTACCTGGTATGAGCGCGGAAAAAAAGTGTACACAGGTGACTTTCAAAGAAATTCACATTTGTTTGTACATAGTATACTTGCAATATACATATTTGTTCAAATACGATCACTGCCTCAAGACCTAAATGTGTTTTTCATCCTTATTGAGAGACGAAACACACTGTAGAATTTGAGAATTGCAGTATTTTACGATGGCTTTACGATGAAATCCGCACTGGAATCAGGGGAAGCCGTAGCACATAACCAAACACAAAGCCAAGGATTTGGATTTGCAGTAGCGTTGACTAGCGGCTAGCGGGGCTTCCTGCTGCAGGAACACTCAGTGATTGTATGGAAGTATCCAAGGTGGATTTCTCCTTTGTGAATTTACTCATGGAAATGAAATGGGATCAGGCAGAGGTATTTATTTATTAATATATCAAGCGGGGGGCATTACCTCAGTGGCATATTATTTTCTGTTCTCCCAGTGCCCCCCTCCCCTCGACAGGCGGCATTAGTAAATGTGTGCTGACAGCAGAGGTTACCTTGAGCAGGCCGCTGGACCTGGGGGCTGTATGTCTTCATTTACCCCAGTATCTGCAGATGCCAGGGAAAGGGGAAAGTTATTTTCTGTGTCTGGCCCGCGGGGAAAACTGAGGCTAACGATCTTGGCCATGTTGATTGTTACCTTGCTCTGAGAATAGCACTTTACTTTTCAGAGGAAGCGCCGGGGAACGCATGCAGGAGGGATGAGAAGGGATGGGTGGGGTGTCTGCGTGTGAGTCAATATAGCGGAGGCGAAGGTGAGGGTTGTGGGTGGAGGTGTTTGGGTCACCGGCTGTGTGCGCAGACACACATGTACATACAGGTGGAGAGCTTTGAACCCGAGCGCACAGAGAAGTCAGGTGTGTGGTGTGATTATACTGAGCCTGAGAGTCTGCCTATTAATCATGTGGATTATTTAGGTCAACGTCGATGCAAAAACCCTCCGTGATGTAACAGAGCTACATAATATGTGTCCATAGGTTAGTGTGGCACGAAACATTAAAGGCGTACAACCTAAAAATGCAAACAAGCTAAGCAGCCAAGATACAATATGTTATAAAGAATGACAGGCTAATCTTACATTTACATTTATCTTACAGTAGGCCTCATAGGACTTATTAGCTTGACGCTGAATTCACATCATTTATTTCAATGTCCTCCAGGCTACACAGATGATCCTGTGGTGAGGATACAGACCTTTTTTCCCTCTGCTTTAGTCCTTTAGTGCAATATCACAGCCATTAAGTGTGTATTTGAGAGCTTTTTCACAAGATAAGCATTTAAAAACAAGTGTGTTTGAAACATTAAAAGTCAGCAAAAGTCATTGTTTTCAATAAACTACTAAAACCAAGGTTACCGTAATCCGCAAAGGCCGTATGCTAGTAAAATTTGTTAGCAATGGTTGTCATCTCATTGCTATCATTTCAGATAGCATGATCGGTGGTTGCTAGGTTAAAATGAGAAGCTTGCTTTTGTCTATGTCTGGCAAAAGGTGTTAAACTCAAGCTTGAGATTACGTCAAAAAGTCAGAGTAAAGTGGTCACGCTGTGTCACGAGGAACAAATGACACGAATGATGTGACGTGAATGTGCAAAATCTGCATTCATTCATGTATTAGCACAACTCTAGAATATTCAGCATTCAGCGTAGACTTCACTCAGAGCCGGCCAGCTCTGGAGGAGAGAGTCATGTGCAGAGACCTTCTGGAGGAATAAACACCCGGAGTCACATTAGATCCTTCTTTGAGCTGGAGTCTCTGATGAGTGCTGAGTACATTGAGAAACTCAACTGGATTAATTTCTCGCTAGCTTACAGCTAACGTACGGTAATGTATCCCGGCTAAAAAAAGAATTCTCAGAAGTGAAAACCCCAATGCAGTGTGAAAACAGTTTCCTGGCACCACCCTAAATTAAAAAATACACCTATCAACACCTCTTAATCTCATAGTAAGTATCTCGACTGTTTGGCCTACACTATATACAGGTGTAACAAAACAATGAAGTTGTGGTTTTGAGAAGGTGCTGTAAATATCTCTTAATCTTCAGCCCCTCAACTTTTCAGACTTCATCGATAGATAGATAGATAGATAGATAGATAGACCAGCTCCTTATCAAATCCTTGACATTGTACCATGTTTGATGCTGACACATCGTCCTTATCTGCTTCGAACAGAGCTGTGCCCTCTAGCTCTTTCTTTTTTCATCATAATGGAGCAGATAAAAAGTGTATGTGGACGGCGGGGAGCAGGAGTCTCAGCGACGGAGCCTAAATGAAGGGTTATTACAGTTAAACACAGGCTGACACTCTGCCGGCTAATCCTCAGGGCAGCCATTACGGAGAAAACTAATAGGCACATCAGTAATCAGGGCCAAATTCATTGTCTTATCTGGGCCCGAAAAGCACCTCTAAATAGCACTATAACAATCACTGTGAGAGGACCTCTCCCGATATTTAGCAAGAAGTACAGGCTGTAAAATTTGCTGGAGAAATTTTTAGAAGGTTAATAAACTCAACCAATTACCTTGCATAGAATAAGTGGTTCTGTTCCGATTTTACATCCCTATGATTTTTCTGCTCCTTGTTATGAATTCGTGTCTGACTCAAACTCAAGACGCAGCACCTCATTAAAGTAGCACTAATCAATACATTGAGGGATTGCTCACAGTGACAAACCCACACATTATTACCCCTATATGCCTCAAGAGCACAAAGCGTTTTTAGCCTCTTATGTTCGTTGCTGTGGTTTTATTGTACACAACTTTAGTGCTTTGATTCACCCTGACAGCTCACTGCTCAAGATGCAGCGGGCTGCCATTTTTTGAAAAAAAAGAAAGAAAACAAAACTCAGAAAATCCACCATATACACCTTGACAAGCACTAAGCGGTTGACAGGCAAATTTAGCGACAAGCCACTGAAGACAGTGGAATATTTAGCGGCTAAAGAACCGGATTTTGGACCATTGTTATACAGCATTTAAAGCATGTTCTGGAAGAGGTACAGCTTCTCTGCTGCTCTTCTTGAGGCTTCCGCATTATTTTCTTGTTCATATATTGTAGTTTTCTCTCATCAGAGTTTAGGGTCTAAGGATAGAGGGTGTCACATGCTGGGCAGATTGTAAAGCCCTTTGAATTTCTGATTTCTGATGTTGGGCCATATAAATAAAACTGACTTCCTTTACATCTGTCAGCTGGGACAAACACAGCTACAAATAAATGCTAATTTTACACTGTGTAAATAGTCAACTGTTTATTTAAAGCAACATTATGTCACTTTTTTTTTATGTCACCTTAAAATAACGGCTTTAAAATCGTGTTGATGGTAACAGGGTGAATGGCGTCTCTGTCTCTATCACTTGTTTCTGCACTGTGTAACTTCAGTGAGAGGGTCGGATCACAGCGTTACATACATCTTCACTTCAACATACAAGTTTTCAACACATCACATTGTTATAACGTGATGAGTTTTGATTGTAATTAGCACCTACATTACATCTGACACATTGTTACAGAGCTCAGATTCATATTTACAACAGCGTTGTTGCACTCAGAAACTGTGGGGGGTGCCAAATCTCACAAAACACCCATTTCTACATATTGTTGCTTTAAATCGTTTGCAGAAACAACTTGTCAATGCTGTGTTTGCAGTTTGCTCAGTTGCCCTGAATTTTTCAGAAGATCAATTCATGCAGGTTTAAAGTACCAACTCAAAAACAATGAAATGTTATTTTGACCGCGTCATTTGAAAACCAGTCTTCGTCAAAATGGGAAAAATCTTACGAACCTTTGTTTATAAGGACCATGTGATCTGTTGAGCGTACACAAACACCAAACAATGCACTGTTACTACTTTTTAATTGGAATGATACAGTATTATTTTAGAATAATATTGGTAAGTTTTTATCTAAGAGAGACCTATTGTGCTTTTTTCCTTTCCATCATTGTGTTATTTATGTTCTCTTGCATGTAAAAAGTCTTAGAAGTAAAAAAAAACAAAGACTGACAGATCGTCTCTCCCACAGAAAACACTGCTCCTGAAACGCCTCGCCAGTAGTCCCGCCTTTAAATCTGTGACTTCTTGACATCACACTTACCATGTCATACATTTGCATAATTTATCTCTAGATCAGTGGCAGAAGTAAAGCTAACTGGAAGCCGAAAACATAACAGACCAGACACATGGTGAGTGGTACTGGCTCAGGCGTGTGTGAGCTGACCAACCAGAACGGACTGTGTATTCAAGAGATGGTGGCCCTTAAAGAGACAGGAGCTAAAACAGAGTCTCTCAGACAGAGGGGGAATACCGTGCTACGGCACTGGACAGTGTGAGACAACTGACTTTGAGCATTAACGCCTGTAAACCTATTCTAGTAGTAACCCAAAATAAAATGATGAACCTTAGAATAAGCGTAATGTGTCTCCTTTAAGACCATAGTCTGCTAGGCCAATGGTTTGGAGGAGGCCCGTACCTTTTTCAACATGTTTATCGCGCTGTCGAACAACTTGGCCTGGCTGACCTGCTCCACACCCTGACCTCAACCACTGACAACACCTTTGGATTGACTGGAACTGTGAGTCAGGCCTCATCGCTCAACCACAGTGCCTGACCTCTAAAAGATTCTCTAAATGGAAGTAAACACCAATAGCTGGCTTCAAGAATCTTGTGGAAACTGAGGGGTGGAGGCTGTTAGAGCAGCGCATTAGTGGAACCAGACACGGGTTCAATGCTTAGCCGTCCATATACCTTTGGCCATGGGATGTATATTAGAAAGCCTAAGATAACAGTCACTACCTCAATATTTCCCTCCTGCAGCCACAGATGTTTAGTTGATGGTGAAAATGTAATAGCACTGAGCTAACTGCATTGAAATCTGAAGATTGTCTATAAAATGTAAGGGGAGCCAACAGCAGGCATTTTCATCCAAAGACGGGCAAACACACACAAAGTCGCACTGCATGCATCATTTAAATCTTCCCTGATGCACTGCTGTTAGCGCGCTCAATTTATTGAATTGAATTAGTTTTAATTTGCATCCTAATTTGACCCTGGCAACTCTGACTCAAGCTCAGGGTGCATTTATTGCTCCCTACTTTGTAATCAGCCAGTTATTCATGACTACTCTGAATACCAATGGTTGTACTCCTCCAGCTGCAGAGAGGTGAGAACATTTCAGTCTGTGTAATTCTGTACATTCATATTGTTTCACAGGCTCAGTTCGCACATTGTTTCACAGGCGCAGAGTGTGTGGGTGTTGGAATTTGATACCGCACATATTTTTTTGTTAAAGCAACCGGAGAAAGCAAAGATAAATCTCTGAGAGTTTTGCCACTTTGCTGACAGATGCATTGTCACCCTCAAGTGTTTTCAAAGACAAAGTGTGATGACGGGATAACAGGTTGAAAGAACATGTCAAAGCCAAAGTCAAGACTGGAATTTTCTTTTCGAACGCTGTGTATTAAACACTGTATTGTGTCACTGTTTGTGTATCTGTACTCAACTTTAACTTTAACTGACCTACATTCACCAGAATGCCTTTTGGCGAACCCCAGAGAGGGCCGGGATGAATAATTCAATGTAGGTGGGGGAGGCAATACTGCTGTTTTCCAGTTGAAAAAGCAAGAGTCACCCTTTACTGATCAATATCTGACTTGTCAGGATGCTTCACTGCATTCTATTCTATTTTGGCCAGTATTTGTGGGCAAAGTATCAGTATCTTTGCATCGGCCATAACGTGTTTGCACCATTGTTTTAGGGATAGCAATGTTGGTCGTCCAGTCCTCCGCTCTTATCCAGTTTATCTCAACAATTACTGCCTGCCATGAAATTTGGTATTTATAATCTGATACGGAATATCAGAAAAACACAAAAAGAAATTGTGTTTTTGTTTTATCTCGTCAAGGAAGAGCTAATTCTGATTGAGCAATAGAAAAAACAGTGAAGGATGTCATCATTGAGATGTGTTTTGTTTTATGTCCATCAAACTGCATGAACATGGGTAAGTACATGTTAACCTGTTACTACCTTTGCAGATTTGAGACTAAAACTGGCAACAGCAGCTGAAATAACATGAGCATTTAATGCACTGTGCAGCACTCCCAATGATGCAGGTCAGCAGGCTTTGATAGCAAGTTAGCGCTGGTTATTTTTCCACACTCAGAGATTGTAAAAAAGAAAAAGGAATGTCACGTGGTTGTATTAAAGCAGTATGCTACTAAATGAGCCAATGGGTAATGAGCATGCTTATAGCCCAGCGGTGGAATAAAAATGTTTACTTTTTTTAATTAACTGAATGTTGTATCAACATTTTCGTCCCGCCGGGTAGGGATCTGGTCTAGCAAACCAACGGTGTCTTTTTTCCGCAACTTTATGACTTCTTGATCTCAGAGAATATTCAACATGTTCTTCTTATGAATGTGCAACTTTCATTTTGGAGGTTCTAAGTTTTTTTTTTCTTGGATGTTGGCCTGTTTTTGGGTGACTCTGCGACTGTAACACTGCTTAATTGATTTAATGAAGTAGGCTGCAATGTTTGAACTTTAAAACAAACAGGAAGATTTGTAGTCACTGCAGCCATTACTCTCATGCCAAATGATTGACACAAATGATGTAATCCCATAGGCTGATTGTCAGGACAATTACTGAACACATCAGTCCCCCCCATAGAATAAATCTTTGACCCTCATTTCCTCTTTTGCAGAGCCATCCCAGGGTCAAGCGTTCAATTTTGAGCCTATTGAATAATCATCGAACCCTTGCTGAGTTGACCCTGTGACATCATTAGGAGGTATTTGCTCAAGTCAAAGCATTAATAAACTGGTTTCTGTCAGGCTTGGGGGGTTAAAGGGGGGACTATGGAAAGGGGAAGGTGGACCCAAATGCAGTTACAAACGAGAGGCAAGGATATGGGGAACAAAAGGCGAGCTTTATTAACAAAAGCTGAATTTCAAAAAAACCAAGGGAGTCAAAAGTCAAAGTAACAAAAGAAAGCAAGGCAAAGTAGCAACAAAAACAGCAAGACAAAGTACAAATCAAAGGCAAAGTTCAAATCAAGAATGCAAATGGCAAAATCCAAAATCCGAAAACACATACCAGAGACGGGGGAACAAGGGACAGACAGGAGCAGGAGCAGGAACATGGACGGGAGCATGGACAAGACAGACGCTGACAAGAACAATGACCAGACAAGGAGTGAAGGGAACACAGAGACTAAATACACAAACACTGATGACAAGACGAGGAACAGGTGAGGTGGACCAACAGGTGAGATAACGAAGGGGAGGAGCACATGAAGGGACCAGGGCAATGGACAGAGGGAGCCAGAGGGAACATAGGAAAAAACACAGGAGAACTTAAAGGACACATGAGGGCATGGGAAAAACAAGACACAAGACAAGATACAGAGACATGGAAATCAAATACAAGAAAACACAAGACAAAACCAGACAAGAACACAACAAACAGATTTACAGTCATGACAGTACCCCCCCCTCAAGGGACAGCTTCAAGATGTCCCTCAAAACATAAGTCCAAGTGAGCCTGGGAGGGTGGAGGGGGTCTGGAGGAGGGCCAAGGTCCAAACAAACAGGAGGATGGAGGCAAGGACTGGAACCCACTGGAGGCCGGGGACATGGACTGGGACCCTCTAGAGGCCGGGGACGTGGACTGGGGCCCCCTAGAGGCCGGGGACGTGGACTGGGGCCCCCTAGAGGCCGGCGACGAAGGCGTAGGCGTTCTGGAGGCCGGCGACGAAGTCGAAGGCGAAGGCGCTCTGGAGGCCGGCGACGAAGTCGAAGGCGAAGGCGCTCTGGAGGCCGGCGACGAAGTCGAAGGCGAAGGCGCTCTGGAGGCCGGCGACGAAGTCGAAGGCGAAGGCGCTCTGGAGGCCGGCGACGAAGTCGAAGGCGAAGGCGCTCTGGAGGCCGGCGACGAAGTCGAAGGTGCTCTGGAGGCCGGCGATGAAGACGAAGGCGTAGGCGTTCTGGAGGCCGGCGACGAAGGCGAAGGTGCTCTGGAAGCCGGCGACGAAGACGAAGGCGTTCTGGAGGCCGGCGGCGAAGGCGAAGGCGTGGGCTGGCACCCACTGGAGGCCGGCGGCGAAGGCGTGGGCTGGCACCCACTGGAGGCCGGCGGCGAAGGCGAAGGCGTGGGCTGGCACCCACTGGAGGCCGGCGGCGAAGGCGAAGGCGTGGGCTGGCACCCACTGGAGGCCGGCGGCGAAGGCGAAGGCGTGGGCTGGCACCCACTGGAGGCCGGCGGCGAAGGCGAGGGCGTGGGCTGGCACCCACTGGAGGCCGGCGGCGAAGGCGAAGGCGTGGGCTGGGACCCACTGGAGGCCGGCGGCGAAGACGTGGGCTGGGACCCACTGGAGGCCGGTGGCGAAGACGTGGGCTGGGACCCACTGGAGGCCAGCGGCGAAGACGTGGGCTGGGACCCACTGGAGGCCGGCGGCGGAGGCGAAGGCTGAAGCCCTCTTGAGGCCGGATCGCTGACTGGGAAACCCTCCTGGGCTTTGGCCGGACCACCAACAGAGGTTCGCAGGGAGCTGGTGGCCTGTGAGCCAATAAAGGGTCGCTGGCGGCAGACGACCTCGGCCTGGCCTCCGACCAAGGAGCTGGCACTGGACTTGGCACGGGACTTGGTACTGGCCTCGGCCGGGCCTCCGACCGAGGAGCAGGCGCTGGACTTGGCGTGGGACTCGGCCGGGCCTCCGACCGAGGTGCAGGCGCTGGACTTGGCGTGGGACTCGGCCGGGCCTCCGACCGAGGTGCAGGAACGGGCCTCGGCCGGGCCTCCGACCGAGGTGCAGGGTCTGAACTTGGCATGGGCCTCGGCCGGGCCTCCGACCGAGGTGCAGGGTCTGAACTTGGCATGGGCCTCGGCCGGTCCTCCGACCGAGGTGCAGGCACGGGCCTCGGCCGGTCCTCCGACCGAGGTGCAGGAACGGGCCTCGGCCGGACCTCCGACCGAGGTGCAGGAACGGGCCTCGGCCGGACCTCCGACCGAGGTGCAGGAACGGGCCTCGGCCGGACCTCCGACCGAGGTGCAGGAACGGGCCTCGGCCGGACCTCCGACCGAGGTGCAGGAACGGGCCTCGGCCGGACCTCCGACCGAGGTGCAGGAACGGGCCTCGGCCGAACCTCCGACCGAGGTGCTGGGACAGGCCTCGGCCGGTCCTCCGACCGAGGCACTGGGACGGGACTTGGCATGGGCCTCGGCCGGTCCTCCGACCGAGGAGCAGGGACAGGACTTGACATGGGCCTCGGCCGGTCCTCCGACCGAGGAGCAGGGACAGGACTTGACATGGGCCTCGGCCGGTCCTCCGACCGAGGAGCAGGGACAGGACTTGGCATGGGCCTCGGCCGGTCCTCCGACCGAGGTGCAGGGATGGGCCTCGGCCGGGCCTCCGACCGAGGTGCAGGGATGGGCCTCGGCCGGGCCTCCGACCGAGGTGCTGGGACGGGCCTCGGCCGGTCCTCCGACCGAGGTGCTGGGACAGGCCTCGGCCGGTCCTCCGACCGAGGAGCAGGGACAGGACTTGACATGGGCCTCGGCCGGTCCTCCGACCGAGGAGCAGGGACAGGACTTGACATGGGCCTCGGCCGGTCCTCCGACCGAGGAGCAGGGACGGGCCTCGGCCGGGCCTCCGACCGAGGTGCAGGGACGGGCCTCGGCCGGGCCTCCGACCGAGGAGCAGGGACAGGCGCCATCAGGTCCGCCGACTGAAGGCCACAGGCAGGAACAGGCACCATCGGGTCCGCCGACTGAAGGCCACTGGCAGGTGTCGACCGGGCCGCCGACTGAAGGCCACTGGCAGGTGTCGACCGGGCCGCCGACTGAAGGCCACTGGCAGGTGTCGACCGGGCCGCCGACTGAAGGCCACTGGCAGGTGTCGACCGGGCCGCCGACTGAAGGCCACTGGCAGGTGTCGACCGGGCCGCCGACTGAAGGCCACTGGCAGGTGTCGACCGGGCCGCCGACTGAAGGCCACTGGCAGGTGTCGACCGGGCCGCCGACTGAAGGCCAGCTGGCATCGGCTGGGCAGCCAACATAGGAGCTGGGAATCGAGCCGAGGCATGGGCTGGTAGCTGTGCTGTGGCTGAGGCGTGGTCTGTGGCCGGAGCTGAGGCATGGTCTGTGGCCGGAGCCCCAGAACCTGACTTCAGGGAGCCAGGCCGCTGCCGAGAACGTCGCCTTTTAGGTCGGGGAGCCTTGTAGGCCAGGCGGGTTCCCCAGAACGGAGACACTACAGCTGATGCTGGAGTTGAGACATGGGCTGAGGCATGGACTGAGGCTGGTAGCTTGGCTGTGGTGTGAAAAAAAAGGTTGCTAGCAGCAATCTGACGAGCCCTGCTAGCTGGATTAGTCATAAAGTCTTGGTACCATCGAATTATGGCTAAGCCATCAACTGCTGGGTCTATTTTTGGTCTGGTCATTCTGTCAGGCTTGGGGGGTTAAAGGGGGGACTATGGAAAGGGGAAGGTGGACCCAAATGCAGTTACAAACGAGAGGCAAGGATATGGGGAACAAAAGGCGAGCTTTATTAACAAAAGCTGAATTTCAAAAAAACCAAGGGAGTCAAAAGTCAAAGTAACAAAAGAAAGCAAGGCAAAGTAGCAACAAAAACAGCAAGACAAAGTACAAATCAAAGGCAAAGTTCAAATCAAGAATGCAAATGGCAAAATCCAAAATCCGAAAACACATACCAGAGACGGGGGAACAAGGGACAGACAGGAGCAGAAGCAGGAACATGGACGGGAGCATGGACAAGACAGACGCTGACAAGAACAATGACCAGACAAGGAGTGAAGGGAACACAGAGACTAAATACACAAACACTGATGACAAGACGAGGAACAGGTGAGGTGGACCAACAGGTGAGATAACGAAGGGGAGGAGCACATGAAGGGACCAGGGCAATGGACAGAGGGAGCCAGAGGGAACATAGGAAAAAACACAGGAGAACTTAAAGGACACATGAGGGCATGGGAAAAACAAGACACAAGACAAGATACAGAGACATGGAAATCAAATACAAGAAAACACAAGACAAAACCAGACAAGAACACAACAAACAGATTTACAGTCATGACAGTTTCGCAATGTTTAGTCTAAAAATGCTTTAATAAATGCTAGCAGGACAAGACTTTTACTGTCATCATCATCATGTTCTATTAAACTCAAAAATACAGGAGCTGCTGTCTGTCTTCTTCCTCCCTTTATTACAGTTTTTCTCAATTGTTTACACACAAAAACTGGTACTTGAGACACAATGACCAATGTAACTCATGCACCAACCCCCTGAACCAATTCTGCTAAACTAGAAGCACAATTCCTGCTTTACACTCAAATTGCAGTTCTAAAACACACTTTTTTCAAAACACTACACACAATTCTCTGCATTTGGCACAATTTTCATGAAGAAAATCTCTTGCTTTCACAAAGAACACTCTGTCATTCAAAATTCTAAAGTGAACTGCCCTACGATGCGCACTGACTCATCAAATGGGCAAACACCTAGACACCCTACACAACACACTCATTCCACCAGAGCAGCTCAGGTACGTTGTCATTTGGGACAACGTAAGTTTCCACTGGGCTGCTCTGGTTCGTAACTGGTTCACTGCCCAACCACGCTTTATCTCCCTCCATATTCTCCATTCCTAAATCCTATTGAGAATTTTTTGTAAAGTGTATGACCGAAATCCACAAATCCACAAATGTGTATACCCCTTCTCCAAGCTATGGAAGATGCATGTGGATATATAGCAGTTGGTGCTTTTCATGGCTGGATTCACCATGCTAGGTGATGTTTCTCTTGCTACTTGGCCAGGGAAAACATTGCTTGTGATGTGGATGAGGTGCTGTGGCCAGACCGAAACAGAGGAGATCATGCTGCACAGTTTTTTATTTTTTTATTTTATTTTTTTACTGTAACTGTGTACAGTAAATTCTTCTGTTGTTTTGCAGGTAGACCGTATATTGTTGTATATGCACTTTGTGTTGGTTGAGATGTACACTGTGTACATTGTTTTTGTGGGAAAAATAAAATATATCTGTTACTGTGTATTTGTGTGTTCTGAGTATAAAAAACAATATTCTCAAATATTTTACATCACACTTATGTATGTACTGACTGTAGTAAGTGTAACTATACAAAAAAGGCCTAAGGCATTATGATGAATGAAGAAGAAGTGTTTTCCATTCATCATAGTGTTTTACATTGAGCACATCAGTGTTCAACTGGTTCTTATAAATGTCTATTCATATGATGGTTTGTGTGTGTCATTTGAAAACAAAATACCATTTTGAGAAGAAATAACATTGTTTTGAATGTAAAGTTTAATTTTGCAGGAGAATTGAGGGGTTTTGCCCATTGTGTGTGTGATTTTTGATTTGTGTGTAGAGTTCTGAGAGCATGAGGCATGCTTTCAGAAAATGTGTGTAAACAATCGAGAAAAACTGTAACAGGAGTACAATCTACAGCTGTTTTTGTGCACTGCTTAAATATTTTGCTTTGGATCGTCCCTTTAATCATTTACAATCAGCTGAGCATGAGCACGATTTGTGAACGTCTTGACTGCAGAAGCTTCACAGCTGCCAGTATGAATATTTCTCGCTCTGTATATATATATATATATATATATATATATATATATATATATATATATATATATATATATATATATATATATTCATATATATCTGAACACCGCTTTCTGTCCATCTTTTTTCACTTTTTGTTGTAAGAATATCTCCTCTAAAGCTTTGAGAAAGGACAGTGTGAACAACGGGAGCGAAACGGCCTTTACTTGAAGTTAGCGTGCACGCCGCGTCTGAACAACCCTTGGCCCTGAGCATATGGTGCCTGGCTTCTGGAGGACGGCGAGTGTTTCAGTGTTTTAGAGTTCCCCTCCACATATTTCACTCATGCATGTGAGGGCAGGCAGTCAGTGGCATTATAACGAACTCGGCTCAAATTACTGTCCACATCCCTCTCTCTGGCTTTACTGACCGACTGAAAATCCCAAAGGAACGGCCCCTTCTGCCGGCGACGCCAGCCACACGCTAAGCCGCCATCTATCACCCCTTGGCCTTTTATAGACATTTTGTCCTCTTTTTCCTCCTTCTCTGGTTCTCCATGAGTCCCCGAGACAGCGGCAGGTGCACTTAGGGAGGGCTATGGATGGCCTTTGCCAGGAGATTGAATGAAGCCTTTATAGACTAGTTTTCAATGTCCCCCCTGTTTCCCTCTGTGCTATCATAGAAAAACCACTATCATCACTGTTATGATCTACAGCCCTCCGATCGTGCCTTCTCCCTGCCAGACGATGGGCTCACAAAGACCTCCTGGGGGGTTGTGATGCTCCATTTCAATCAGGCTCATGAATCAGACCCCCCCCCACACACACACAAATGCGCGCACACACACACACACACACACCCCAACCTCCTGCCCCACACACGCGCGCACACGCTTACCACAGAGACAGAAACGGCGTGTAACTTCAAGGCAGCCAGGCTAACGGTGACAGAGAACAAGATAGACACAGGAGTCTGACACCCCAGCTTTCAGTGGAATTACTGCAGAATTAAGCTGGTGAACTGAGAGGAGAGGAAAAATGAGTCAGCACAGCCTGTCATTGTCACTAGTCTAGCCTAACACCAGGGCCGCTGTAAAACCCAAAGATGCCAGTTAGCTCTTTAAAAAATCTGCCACATTTTATCTAAACAAACATGTTATGCAACTGCCGACGATTGCTATGCAACAGCGTTTGCTATTTTCGGCTCACGGAGGCTTTCACATTTGCCGTTCTGAACATTCGGTGTCTTGTCCTCTAATGCACCCCCATTTAAAGCATCGATCATACGGCGTGCGGTTTGTAGGACGTTCGTGCGAGAGCGGCACCGTTAGCGTGAGCAGGTACGGCACATTCACCGCGGCAGACGAAGAAGTGAAACTGGCCGGAATCCACCGGATGTGTTCTGTTCTGACAACCGCAATATGTATGGGAGCCAACACAGAACCTTTCGATTCAATGTTTGCTTTGCCTACTGGGTGCGGACAGAAATAACCTGCTCACCAAACAGAACGTTGAGTGACTGACTGGATGTTGGATGATTCTGCATGTTTTGGGTTGGCAGTGCATGTCAGTCCACTGCTTTGGTCCACACTGAAATCATTTGACAACTATTGGACGGTCGGGGTGAAATCCATCCCAGAGACTGGAGCTACTGACTGCAGCACAAACACCCCGACTAAATTCATTCAGTCATAATCAATGTTCTATATCTTACCCACACAGAAGCGTCATGCACAGTAATGTTAGGATCTTTGATGGTGTTTTAAGGGTTTTCATTTCCTGGGAAACAATAAAATATGTTGATGACTCATCCAGCACTCAGGGGCATGTACTAAAATCGCACCTAATTAACGCATTCTTAATTTTTATGCTACTGCCATTGATGTTGGGTATAAAATGAAGGACGTGGTGCCAGGCCCAACAGATTACTGTACAAAACACAGCTTTTTTCACCGATTTGAGTGAAACTGGATCATATTATATGGAGAAAATGTTCAGGTGTTCCCATCGATTTCTGTACAGTTTACTCATCAGATGCTAAACTAACTGCTAACCAGCAGCCTCCAAATGAACACCTCCAAACCGGGTCTGAGCGACAGAGGCCAGTTAACAGTGCCGAGTTGATTTATGAAATATCCTCATGGACAAGTAACGGTAGCTTTGTTGCCAAAGTAACCACTAACTGCAGCTAAATGTAGCTGCCATTAGGTCGTTAGTATGATTAGCCATTAGCCTATTTGTTGACTCAGCATCAGTGCAAGAAAGCCACCTCGATACCGTCATCAAACCAGCCTCCGTCTTCTCTGAGGCTGTGTTGTTCCATCTTGTCTCAGCCGTGTTCACTGTGAGCTGCCGGTCCAGCCAGAATCACCAGCCAGCTAGCTCCGCGGTGGTGGCGTTGTGCACATTTAGCTCTTGCAGGATATTTGTCAAAATTCTGAAGCAAATAGCACTCTACTAGCCGTTTCATGGAAACTTTTATACTGCGATGTATGGCAATAACAGAAGGGCAGGATGTGGTTAGATTAGTTTATTCTGAAACTTGGTCAGAGGCCAGATTATTACATTTTTCTTAATACATTCTGCATCTGGTGTTGCTCTTCTGTGAATCCTACAAATATAATCCTGACCAAATAAATCCATGTTTCACTTGTTATTGTTTACTCAGCCTCGAGACTCGTGACACTTCCACAGAGCAAATGAGGAGAGCTGCTTCACCATTTCCCTCATGTGTTTGTGTTCTGACCACATTATTCTGGCCAAACCATTTGTGTGACTCCCACTAACTGAATTCCTCAGATAATTTGCCTGAGGTTTATGAAGAGACAATCTGATTATTGACTGCTGATGAATGAACGCTCAATTGCAGTCGGTCATTACAGAACACCATTAAGTTGCCAGAAGCAAAGACTAAAATTAAATGGAAAGCTTAATGGCCATATGGTTGCGTTGGGATCCGGTAATGTTGCTGTAATGTGAAAAATCTGGCTCCATCTTAGCGGTCGGGGTCAGCAGGGTCAACATGCGCCGATGCACCTGAGTGCTTCTGACTCTTATTGAGTCTCTTAACTGATTTTCAAGTCGTCTAAATTATCGATTGTCACAATCAATGAGAATGGGGTCGATTGGGAATTCTTTATTCGTCATAAATGAAGCTTGTGTTTCAAAACTCTGGAAAAATATGGAAGCATCAACAAAAACAATGTATGTGTGTGTAAGTTTGTTTGTGTGTGTGTGTGTGTGTGTGTGGGCGGGGATGCAATATTACCTGACTACTGCATTTGACTGTATGGTACTAATAAAAAAAAAAGTCTCTGTTTTATATTGATAGATTTCATCATGAAATGGTGTTGATGAAGCCACTATTGTTCTGAGAGAGCGCACTAATTAAAGGTTTACACTTATTCAGCAAAGTTCCATTTTTTTGATCTGGTGTACAGGTCACCTTTCAAACCTCATCCAATTAGGACAAAGATGTACTTATGTGTTAATGTCCTTCAAGGGTTAATGTGACAGACTGCTCAACGAGATCATGAAGTACACTCAGTTGTTAATTCGAAATGTTCACCAAGCTAAAAATTACACAATCCGACATCTTGAAATACATCTTTAGCTGTATCTTTAGCAAATGTTGGAAATTAGTTTCTGGTTCTCACAAAATGTACAAATGACTGTAATACAAACTTTAGAGTAACAGTCCCCTCAGGACCACAGATGTGGACTTGAGACATTATGACTTGGTATGGATGCAACTCGACTCACTGTTTTGATGACTTGACAGAAGACTCTCGGACTCGAAGGTTAAGGACTCATGATTTGACTTGACTTGAGAAGTGATGACTCGACTGCAGTTCTGTGTTCATTTTATGTTTGAGTATTTTATAAAGTAATTTGTTTTTTGTTTGACTTGATTTATTTAATTGATTATCAATAATCATAATATGCATTTAACTCATTGTCATATTTTTGTAAAAAGGATTAGATGAATTGTCCAGTAATATCTTTCTCATACGTCCCTCTTGGATGCCCCTGTGGTAGATAAAACTTGATAACGTGTCCTTCCAGTGGACAAAATGTCTCCTCACTATAAATATATCACAACTTCACAACTAAATAATCACAACTCTGCATGTTGGTGCCCCATCGCCTACAGTTGGTGCCCTTGTTATTTTCTTCAGCCCTGCCCCTCAAACATCCTGAGTCCTTCCCTGCTAATACAAATACTGATGCCTTATCTTTTCTCTCCGTGAAGACCAGAAACTGCAGGTATAGTAATTGCCAATTTCTATGTAATGTTTCTTAAATTACATAATGTGTTTAACTAAAATAGAGCATTCTAAGATGTTCTAATACTTGGGAAATGCATACAAGATCCAGCTACATCGCTGTAGCATTTTGTCTTCAAAACATGCTTTCCTAACAGATTATCTGCCAGTGGCTACACACACCTCACACACACTTAATAAGGCGATGTGGGCACTGGTGGTTGAGTTATTGACAGCAGCAGTCTACCTGAGGCAAAGACTGCTTGCCTTAGCAGCAAAAGCTATACCTCCAAAGCACACTGGCCCCAAACACTTCTCCATTAATGACAGGAATGGAAGCCAGGTGGCTTTATTTACAAGGATATGTGGTTATATAGGGATGCTGAAATACTAAATTGAGATGGAGGTAAACACAGCACAGTCAGCAGCATTTCAGTCTAAAACTCAGCCTGCTTGGCGACTGCCTTACCCACACTGCCCATCGACTTCAAATTCAGGATATGAGAAATTGAGTGAATAACAATTTTCTTCATTTACGCCTGCTGAGAATAGGTTCTGCGCGTAAAAATATCAAAACTCACCGAGTCACAGCTCAACGGTTTCACACCAGCTGTGAATCGCAGTGTCATTGCAAATGTTCCCGCAGCACTTTTCTTTGGGGTTTTGGAAAATGTGTTCAGGCACATCAAATCATCTGAGAGGCAGAGATACATACCTCAAGTTTAGACTGGTGTAAATAAAAGTGTTGCACTGGAAGACTCTTTATTTGTTATATCTTTCAGCTGCAAGGTGGGTTTCTGTGATGGTGCATTGGCGGTCAGAGCAGGACGAACTGCTCATCAAGCGTTGATGCGTCGAGAGCACCCAGGAAAGGGTTAATCCTGTAAGGTGCTTCCAAAGTCACTTCCTCATTCACTTAGAAACTCCCCTTCATCCCTCGTTGTATATTCATGAAGGTCCTTTAACCATATGCAGGGACCACTTCCCATCCATCCTCATTGCCGATGCCGTCTTACAGAAAAAAAAGCCCTTAGAAGGGCAATTTGTTAATTATTAATTGACCTATCCACTTATGACCCATGCACTTTGTAGTGATGACCGAGGTATGACCCCCTGACGCAATCCAAACTCCACCCTCTCAAATCACAGCAGGCTTTAGATTCAAGACCTTGAGAAAACAATGCAGGCTAAAGCCCAAATTACAGAGTCGTCCTTTGCACTGGCAGGAGGTAGGAAAATATATCGAGTTGAACTTTTTGGGGAACAAATACCCCTCCCACCCACACACAGTGATTCACAATGATCTTTTATCAAACAGCGGAGCGACACTGCCCTCTATCAAATTGGTTACCCATCAGCCATCACTCCAATCCAGGGGTTTTTAGCGTTGGCACGGGCACTCAATCACCGGTGCCTCTGTGGATTTCCTAAATGTACTGATCCTGCCAAAGACTCCATTGCCTTATTAAAGTGCAGCCACAGAGGCAGCGCTGTCGTGAGGTAGGAAGCAGCAGCCCAGGGGAGGAGAATGAGGAGCTAGTGACAAGCAAATTCATTACACCACTTTTGTTGATGGTGTTGTAAAATGGAGTGTGAGATGCTGCGTAAAGGTCAAGCGCTCGCGTGTTTTTGTTGTTGGGGAAGGATCTGAATGACTGAGTAAGCTTGTGGTGGTGGCTTGACCCTTCTCTTGCATCCGGCAGTTGTATTGATTTTTAAGAGATTCTTGTTGTTCTTTGTATCGAGTTTGAAGTAGGTGGGCAGGTTCTGTGACGAGCACCTTGTCGGTTACGTCTTTTGTCTTGAATTGCAAGATTCATTTGGAAAAATCAGTTTAAGGAAGGGAATTCTGAAAAAAAATAAAATGTGCTTGATCTTTCTTTCTCTTTGTATGACAAGCTACAACAGGATCCGATCGATCTGTGGCTGCAGTGGTGGAGTGACATTTTCTCAGCCTTGAAACAATCATACTATTCGTTGATAAGGTGTTTACTGAGACCTCTAAACCAGACAAGGCACTCAGGAAAGCACATACCTCCCCGAGGGCCCAACAGCCCCCTTTAATACAATCAAACCTATAATCCAATATCCTATTTGTGAGTGTGTGGCGGCTAAAACAGACTACCTTCTTGAAAAAACGAATTAAATCAGCTAGAAACGGATTTTTATTAGGATCCGCGTCCATCCCATGTACCGAGGCTATGACTTCGCTGCAGTGGCCCAGGGATTTGAATCTAAAATGTGGCCTTTTGGCGCGTGTCATCTCCAAACTCTCTCTCATCTCATTTCATGACACTCTTCAGCTGTTTTATCAAATAAAGCCATGAATGCCTTGCATCATTCAATGACATATTATTTCACAATGTTAAAGAAAGTCAGACAAAATTCTCCTTATCCAGAGCCACAACGAAAATTGATGGGATCCATCCTCAATCCAAGTGTCGTCGTGATCGGCTCAGTAGTCTTTGTGTAATCCTTGTCCAACTGACAAACAGAACAAAAAAAATGAATTTTGGAATTTGTTACAGAAAGTGTATGAAACTCATGTCATACAGAGTATTTTGTGTTATTGTGTTACTCCTGGATGGAGTTATACAAAAAAAAGTTATAGTGAAAATCGAGTATTACCCTTTTTGCTGGGGACCCTTTGAAACCCCTCAAGGACCCATGTGTGTATCGAGATCCTCCACTCTAAATGAAAAACATTTCGGTTTTGACAGAGTTTATGCATACTACACTTCTGAGCCAGTGGGAAGCAGGACACAGTTAAATCTTTCTTATCTTTCTTTATCTTTATACTGTTTATTATCCCGCAAGGGGAAATTCTTTTTTCCACTCACATTACACACACGCAGTGTATAGAGGAGATGAGTGAAGGGGCTGCCACACATGCTATGGCGCCCAATGAGCAGTGTTAGGGGTTGGTGCCTTGCTCAAGGGCACCTCTGCAATGCCTAAGATGTGAACTAGCATTCTATTGCTTCAACATACAAGTTTTCAACACATAACGTTGTTACGTTGTAATGAGTTTTGTCTGTAGTTAGCACCTACATTATATCTGATACATTGTTACAGACCTGGGATCTGTATTAACAACAGTGGTTTTGCACTTCGGGATTGGTTTGAAAAGTAAAAGTAAACCGATTTTACAATAACGGTGACATGTGTGATAATGTGAATGACCCCATTCAGAATAAATGCTGACACTACTCCTGCAAACCAAACGGTGAAGACATTCTTTAGGCAGCACATGTGAACGTAATACAGGTGTCGATGACTGCTTTACGTGCTTGTAAAGTACAAAAGGTATGATCAAGGATATGTAAGCCTGCGCAGCAAGCTCATCTGCTGACTTGGTTAAAATTGCGTGAAACAAATCTAACAACACATGAAAGCTACAACATATGGGCTTATTGTAAAGGCTGATACCTGCTTCCTTTTTGGTGTTATTGATGTGTTGTGTTCCTCTTCAGAATTGGCATCTGTCAGTTCTTTCTCTGCGCAGAACATTTGTTTTTATCTCCTTGCACAAGTGGGTAGCAGGGTTTTTTATTTGCTGCTCTCTGCCTGCATGAGGCCACTGGGATTCTGTTTCCACAACATAATCAAACCGAGGACTTGAAGGAGATTGTACAAAGCAGCGTTAATTCTGCATAAATGCACCCCGGGATGTACAGATAGCAGATGCAGGCATATTTATGCCATTGGACATGGTGTCCTCTGTATCCATGTATATTTGAATTGTTCTTAACTATTTAAAGCAAATTAAAATGCTATATTGTTTAGCAGCTCCCCCAAAACTTTTTGTTGTTTCACTCTGGCCAGCAGGAGGGGGGTTGACAAACACTCGGGGAACGAAGCTGTCACACCGAATGCAACTAAATAGCATTTTTATTCAGCGAAATGAGATAACTCCTCTGTTAGATTCCTTCTTCCCCTCCTTTTGCAATAAATTGTTATCTTTAACAGACAGATGAGCTGTCGACAGATAAGCATGAAAGCCTAGGTCTGACAGCTTGTTTTCAAATCAAACAAAGTATTTCTCTATAACATCAAATATTCATGTCTGAATAAGCAACGATCAAAGTTAAAGATTCAGCTTACATTGTGATGTTAAAAAATATCAGCTTCAAAATCATTTGGATGGTACACTGACTTGTAATAGGGTGAGTGTTGTCTCTTTCAGACCCCAACTGCTCCCTGATCGCTTGTATTAGAACTAGTAACTTTGGTGGGCGGGCCAGATTTCCAACGTCACACGGCACTAAGTCACACACCACCAACTGTTATATATCATATTTATCATCTATGGTCTCCCTCTGATGTTCTCCAGGTACTCTTGTGGTTTGGGGAGTTTCCTGATGGACAGGTAGCTTTACTGATTTGCTGAAGTAACCACTAACTGCTGCTGACCATAGCTTCGGTTAGCTAGTCAAGGAGGGGTGGCAAATTGCACAAAACACTACAAAATGTTGCTTTAAAGTTTACAACAAAAATTCTTAGTCCTTCTTTGTATTTTGAGTTTAACATTCAAAAACTAATCCACTTCAGCAGGATTGTGTTGGCGTGGTTTCATCAGATTTGACTAACAGTGACATGACCAACCAACCACAACTGTCACCACACTCACAGTCAATTGTTGTTGAAGTGTTATTGATGCACAAGAATAAATTACATCACTTGTCTTCAGATAAACACCACCCACTTCAAACCATTGAGAAGAACTCAGAGAATCTAAAATGAAAATAAGTGCTCTAAATGTGGTAGTAAACTGTATGCTCATGTTGGACCCCACCTCTCCTTGTGAGAAGCTAATTGAGAAAATGTGTTTTCAGGACCTTTAAGTATCCTTAAAACCTTTCAGCAAAACACAAGGCCTCAGAATAAGTTGTATTCACAGTATCAAGTGTTCAGTGTTCATATTTTACCAGTAGTACTTCTGGGGCTCATCGCAGTGTAGTGAGTTTGTCCCAAGGGGAGAGTCTGTCTCCACTTGTCCTGCTAAATAGGGTACAGTCTGACACAGCACAGAGTGTTTGTGTAGCTGAATTGATTTTGTAATGTTTTAGCCGTACAGTGTTTGACACCATGCGCCCTTTGACCTTTCGATTTGCGTACTGAGTATTGTTTTTTGCTTAACATCTGCTGATCATGCCATTTTGATTCCCCACTAGTTTCTGTCTAACTTCCCCTCAGCAGGCGGTCTAATTGAAGTGAGTTGTTCCGGCTCAATTTCCAACTAGTTTATGTCTCACATCTGCTGATTGTTGCAGCCTGAGTTCCAGCTGTTTCTGTCCAACTTCACTTCGACAGGCCAATAACTCGGAGTGGGTTGTTGCAGCTCAATTAAGTTAAGTAAGCAGCTTATGGCTAACATCTGCTAAACATTCAAGCTCGGCTTCCAGCTAGTTCCGGTCTGTCTTCCCATCAGCAGGCAGCTAAACTGAAGTAAGTTGCTGCAGCTACATTTCCAACTAGTTTCTGCCCAACCTTTGCATGTCAGTAAACTGAAGTGCATGTTTAAACTTAAACCTGTATTTTAAGTAGATTACTCCAACGTTGAAACTTTTTTTTTCTATAGTGAGCAACCAACTGCTGTAACAATGACAAACACAATTCCTTAATCAAGAATCAAGAAAATGATTCATATTTGAAAGTGTCATTCCTCAATTTCTTATTGAGGCCTAATAATAATTTTCAAACCACTCAAGTAAAATCTCAATGCTTAAAAAGCTCTTCAAGCTCTTCAATTTACTGACCTATTGACCCCTGTTGGGGGAAAGTTAGACAGAAATCTCAATGGCATGACCGGCAGAAGGTAAGCTGAAATGTGTTTAGAAAAGTGACCAGCTATTTATTAAGTGCTTGTTGGAAAATAGAATATTATTATTGAATAATATTGGGGTCACTATTGTGTTAATTTGGGGGATATTTCAAATCTGTTGCTTGGTAATTACCACCTATTTAACATGACGTTTTTGGTTCTGTAAAACGAAGTGTTACCTGTTTTTGAGCCGTAAGCAGAAACAGAAAATATTATATAAAAAGAGCAAAGTTTCATTTTGCAACACAAAGGGCTTCTTGAGAGTTAAATTAAAATGCCTCTGCAACGCACAATGCAGAGCAATTTTAATACACAAACTGTTAAGCCTTTGTTGAAAGCACAATATGTGGTGTATTACCGTATTCAGTCTGAAATGGATTTAACAATCTAGAAAGGATTAAACTGCTCCTGCACTGGCCCAAACCTCTCATTATAAAACAAATAAATGTTGACATTTTGAACACACAGCAAAATATATATAACCAAGGGACTCATTACCCATGTTAAGGTACCTAATTGATCCCAGAGTGATGAAAACAATTGGTTGTACTCCTTGTGCTTTCACTCCTTTGCGCAGAAAGTGCAAGCGGAGCAAAATCAGGTAATTGCCAGGCAGCTTCAATGCAATAAATGCTTAATTGGTCAGTTCGCACTGTTACGTGGAGCATCACATATGACATTCTGCACAATGGTGCCATTTTGCCAGAAGCCCGAAGCGCAGCAAGGTGAGAAAAGAAACTAGGCGGTAATTATGGTGAGAACTCTTTGTGTGGACTCTCTGCATAATTAATCAACCTTTACAGGACCGGGGTCACAAAGAGGTTGGAGTCGTTGCGAAAGTATTGAAAGAAGCTTAAAGATGAAAAGCAACCGAGTGAAATCTGTCAGCCACCCCTAACCTTTCCCCCTCTGTACCTTTAAACGCTCTAATTATACAAGCCTGTAAAGGAACTCATTTGTGAAATAAATTGGCTCCACACTGTAGGCTTAGTTTAATGTCACATTTTGGATGATAATGCCAATTATTCACACAGTTTCAGGTGGTTAATACAATGTTAGTGGATTTCTGTTTCACATGGACACAGGACCATCTGTGTCTGACAAACAGAGGCTTATTGTAGTAAATGTAAACATTCAAGCTTGCCAGCTCCCTGCCAGCAAGTACTGACTGGTAAATGCTCAAAGCGGGCGCTGCATAATGAGAGCAGACACATGTTGATTGGATGAATGTACAGAAAGTCTTTGTCATAGTTTACTATAAGAATTATGATTCACGCTTTTGGTGAGTGGGCTGGAGAGTGGACCACACGAGCGGCCGTATGCATCACAAATAAACTGGAACTCGAGGAAGTGCCAGTTTGTCAAAGCTGATATCAAAAGCTGTCCCTTCAGACTATAATGGGGATAAATTGTGGTTTGTGAATTAAGTCTGAAAATGAACTGCACATCTGCATACTAATGTACAATTAAGGGAAACATTAGCTTCTTTTCTGTGGCTTTTTTGTTTTGGTGAAGGCAAAATTATGCATGAAAAAACAAAAACGAACTGTACAAAAAACATCCCATTAGCTTGTGTGTCACCATCTAGGCATGTTAATTAAGAGGGCTGGCTGTGATGTGAAATACAACTGCCTGGTGACTGTGAAGTTTTCTTACTTACATGTTTCCTCAGCTAACTGACTGGCCGGGAATCTCACAGTTTGGACTTTGTCTGAACCCTGCGGCCTCACTTCAGAGACTTATGAATTGCTGTGTGCAGTAACCAGGGCTTAGCCAGCTGCTGAAGGTCAGCAACTACCTCTAAACCATAGACTGCTTGCTTGTTAAACGTCAGCATCAATGATGAACTGCAATAATGGTAACACAGTCTCTACACAGGCTGCGTACTTAATTCAGTTTGTGTGTAAAAAAAGGGCATTTGAAATAGGCATGTCCCAAGCCAGTTCTAATGATCTGGGCAAGCATTAAAGGTCCAATGTGTAAGGTTTAGCAGCATCTAGCTGTGAGGCTGTATATTGCAACCAACAAAATACCCCTCGCCTCACTCTCACCTACAGTCGCTGCTAAAAAAATGTACATGTTTAAAGGCCCTCTCTAGAGCCAATTATTGGTTTGTCCATTCTAGGCTAGAGTAGAAACATGGTGGGACCCCACTGAAGAAGCCTAAACCCATTACCTTTAAGATGATAGTATATTAATGAAAACCATTTTGATTATCTACCGTCAAAACAAGAAATCTGTCTCTCTGTAAGTCCTTTGCATATCTTGAGAACCATTGATCTGATTTTCTTCAAACTTGGCTGATGTCTCACTGAGGACCCAAGAAAGTATGGCACATAATTTGGTGCAGTTTGGGAATGCAGCAAATTCAATATGAATCCATTTTAAAATCATGAAAGTCAAAACAAAGAGGGCAAAGAGGCTAAAAGGCCCTGTCGAACTGAGGACTGTGAAGTTTTACATGACGAGAACACCTACAGAGAGGAGATCTTGACAAAATAATGCCAGAAATAAAACCTCTCTCTCCACAGTCTGCAAAACTAAGGAGATGGTTGTGGACTAGTGGATTGAAGAAGCAGCAGGAGGTGGTGGGGTCACGCCTCCATTGATGTGACCGAAGTGGAGAGTCTCCTCCTCAAAGCTCCTCCTGTTTATTGATCAATGATGTCCTCACCTGGTCCAAGCGGTAGGATTCAGGAAGTCTCTATACTTCTTGAGACATATCTGCAAACCTGAGTCTCCTCTCATAAACCTCGACAGAGAGTTCTCCCTCGTTGCATTATTACTGATCCACTGATGATCGCAAGGCCCTGCAAAGAGTGGTGAAGATGGTGGATGGCATCACTGGCTGCAAACCTCCCCTACACACAGAAAATCCAAATTGAATGCTTTCACCTGGACTGTTGAGTGTTGCCGTCAAGTAGATGATACCAGAGCATAGCATAGAGGCAAAGACTACCAGAATCTCAGACAGGATTTTGCCCCAACCAGCAACCTTATCAGTGATCACGTTGACCAAAAGATAACCTCAGTGCATGCCTTGCCCCTTCCTGAACACATTCAATGGATGTCACCACCATTGGAAGTCCAACACTAACAGTCCATTCTCATATTTCTATCTATTCAGTCTCTGAGATTTTGCTGTCCACACTGCATGAATTAGGGTTGTTATGAAGTTTGCTTCAGCCTGTCTGTGTCCTAATCGAGAAAGATACAAAATTAGCTTGACTGACACGGAGGTGGAGCACTTACAGTAATGGCCTCCAAATAAGCACTGAGCTATGTGCAATTAACGTTAATAATGTTGAGAGCAGACTTCCTCCAATTAGGAGAACGTTTGCAAGGCGTCTGACTCTGATAGGAAGAGATTCGCTCAGCAGTTAGTGTCTAATCAGTGTGTCAAACCCTTTGCATCCTTTCACGCACAAAAGTGTAGGTTGAACTCTTCTCGCAACAAGTCTCAGCAGCAGGTTGGACCGTTTTATCTTGTTGAAGGTGTTAAGGTTCTGAAGCTGTCATTGTGCTCCCACCCTGTGCAGGCAACCCAGAGAGGAAATTGACTGTCTCTGTTGTCCATGGGGAGAAGGCAAACAAGGATTTATAGAGAAGCTAGGAATATTGACAGCCTGAGACTCAACTGATCAGTGCCTCCCAACATGGAACAAATGCACAAAAACCTTCTATTTGCCTGAGAATTAAAAACTAAAGAACTTGGTCAGGTGTTTTGAGGCTTTGTAGGGGTGGGCAATCTGGCTGAAAACTCGTTTATCTCCATTTTATGCACTGGAGACCTAAGCAAGACTTGAAATAGCCCACAAATTTCTACATTTTCACCACAGAAACACAAATTGGCAGGAAAGATAGTTATTTCTGGTACAAGCTCATCATCGGCCATTTCCAACTCTGGGCTGTTCATGTAGCACGAGACTGTTATTCGATGTAAAGTTTTAAAACAGAAATGTGAGGACATTAAATACTGCAATCTTTATTCTAAGTATATGGCTCTGGAGTTAAGTGAGAAGGCTGCCAGGCCACTGACTGCAGTTCAAGACTGCGTTCCTACTTTTTTGTCAAGCAACTGGATATCTTTGATAAGGGACCACAGGGTTTCAACATATGTAAGTGTGACACCACTGGATATTTCTAAGGAGACATCAGGACATTCCAGACATGTTGGTGGCCACAATATACTGGGTATTTTTGACGAGATCTCTGTACTTCACTAGGCATGTTTTTGGCAATTAGAACAGGTATTTTAAGCTAAAACATTCTCCTAACCCTAATCACGTGGTTTTTGTCCCTAAACCTAACCAGACCACAAGCATACTGTTTTTACTACATAAAGTACTTTAAAAAATGCAAAGATTTCACATAGTAGTCTGCAAAAAGGTACATTGCCAATATTTATTCTGCGACTGGATCTGTAGCTACGACACCTTCCACCTCTTTGCTTCTGTTCATCAATGCTAAGTCAATTGCATGTCTTCAACCTCGACTCCTTTTTCTTACTCCGTCCCAATCCCACACCAGTGTTAATTTCATAAATTAAAAAAACATTGGTGGCCTTTTATCAGGACAAAAAAGAGACTAAAATTGAGGATACATTAACCTTTGAATAGGACTATGAAGAAATGTCTACAGGTTTTAGCTAACTTGTACTAGAAAATTGACACTGACAATATGAACATTCACCCCCACCTCACCTACCACTAATTTGCATACTCACCATTGTGGTCAAACGTTTACATACAATTGTAAAGAACATGTATATCACAGCAGAAACAAACATACAGCAATGCTACTGTTTGGTTAAATGTCCTCTGGCCGTTATCTTCTCAATTACACTCTTCAGGTAGCCGGATCGAGATAAACCTTTGACCACTCCTCTTCAAAGAATCGGTTGAGTTCAGCTAAATCTTGTTCTTGAGCACAATCTACATGTTCTCAATGGACTAAAGTAAGGAATTTGGGGAAGCCATTCTAAAACCTTATTTCTAGCCCCATTCAGCAGTTCCTCTTCCACTTTCGACGTCTGTTTGGTGTCAAAGCCCCAAGTGACTTTCCTGACTTGTTCAAGTCAATGATCCGCTTTTTCTGATCCCTGCTGAGCTGCTAAGACTTTCCCATTGTAGCGTTTTTTGCCTGAGTCTAATGGGTGTATCAAACCACCCTATTCAAATGGGCTCAGAGAAGTCACCAGCTGTAGTCAGTCATATTCAGTTGCAAGCACTGTGTATATGTTTGACCCAGCAGATTTTGTCTTAATTCTGGGAAAGTTATAAAGAACCGACGTGCATGATATGAAAACGATTGTGTTCCACTAACGGAAATAAAGAAGTTGTAGAAATCAGAACTCGGCACTGCAACAATATTCACACTTTACAAGCGTAGCTAAACTTTTGACCACAACTATAAATGTCATGGCCTTTCATAGAGAAGTGATACTGTCGAAGACCAAAAAGAATGGCAAATATGTCTGTCATGCATCCATAATTTAACATACTGAGAGCTGAAACGGCATGCTGGGGCAGGACGTGATGTATGAATAAGTGTTAAAGAGATTTATTGTTCAGAAGTGATAGAATATGGTGGTTGAGGTGCTATAGAGCTTTGTACCTTTATAAATTTTGCCTTTGTAAAAAAAAAAAAAAAGTAATGCATCTGCTGCCCTCTCACATAATGCTCTCTGGAAGAAGAGCCATGGCAGAAGAACTTTCCCTTATTAGAAATGAATTTATTTCCCAGAATGTAGACCTGCATATAAAATGGTCTGAATTTACCATTAAAATAATCTATAATAACATTGAATGATGTCATTTTTTAGTGGGTTTATTAATGATGGAACAGTATCTGATGTTAATGTCACGGAGGTAATAAAGATACTGAATAAACCAAACTTTCAGGGCATTCAAGATGTTCAGTAGCTAACTTCTGTTGGAACACTTCCTGTAAGAGCTGCGCTATCTTGGATTTGGTACGATACTACAAAAAAATATCTGATGATTTATTGTGAAGAAGATGATGTTCACCAGCTTCTAATAATGGACTGTCACAGAGTTCAAGAGGTCTGGACCGCTTTAAAAGGAGATGTACTTTCATTCAACTTCAACTACAGCTCTGTTATGTACGCACTAACAGAAGAGGAGATACCTCCGAAACAAAAGGAATTGTACCAACTCACCACCATCATTGTAACTTAGGAAATAAGATGTGTCATGGTCATAAAGGTGCAATATGTAAGAATTGGATTACTCTGTTGGCATGCTAATTTCTGCATCTCTGTTACCTCTGCAACACAATACATAGACAGCATTGTGTCAAAACCGTTACTTCTTCACATTCTGAAGTTCATTTTTGAATGTTTTACACTAAAATTCTTACATATTGCACCTTTAAATCAAACTGATATGACAGACAGTAATTCGGTTACAAACACATACTGTCTGCTGCTGCTGCGGAGGAGAACTTCGAACCACTTACCAGGCATGTACTGGACATTTAATCTAAATTCACTTTAACCATTTTTGCACTTTATACCAATCAAGCACTCCGGATTAAATCATACTGCTGTCTTTAAATTATTGCTAACGTGTTTAAGCTCCAAAAAAGTTTGTATAAAATGAAGGGAACACGTGTTAAAAGAGAGAGGAGTTTGCTGGTATTCACCTTGCAGCAGTTAAACTGCAGTGAAAGTCAAGTCGACTTGTCACAAAACAATTTTGTGCATTTCATACATCACAAGGTAACAATCTGTGATGATGGTATGTGTTTGAATCTGTTCCCACACTCACTGAAGGCAGTCTTTTAGATTAAGTATTTAGATTTAAATGAGACAATAAGTAACTGACGCTGCATGTGTACCCAAATGGTGAAGCATGTTTAAAGATGAAAAAAAAGTCATTATTATTTCATCGCGGCGTTGCCCTCTGGCTTGCCTCTGACTAGTTTACATCTGTTTCTTGTGCAGTCCTCTCTCAGGCTGACTGACATTTCGGAGCTCTGTAATGGAGATGCAGGAGCTTCCAAAGGGGCTTCTATGAAGTGCAGAGCTCAGAGGTGTGTTGACAGCTCTGCAGAGGATAGTCGACGGCCTCATCGGAGATGATCCTTGTAGCTGAGCGATGGAAATATCTGCAGAGGGGCCAAAGAAGAAAGCCTGACCTTCTCTCTCTGATTGCCAAGGAAAGGACCAAGGACAGGGTATTGACTTGTTAGCCTCATATTAGAAAAAGTGTTAACATCGTATCTTTTTTAACCAGGGCGAGGCCGACTTTTTTTGTCTCCGCCTCAGTGGTTTGTAAATGCCAGACAGGTTTCCTGGTCTACAGGTAGCTCTGTAATGTTTCATCCCCTCCATCTCTTCATCTCGGAGCGCTTGTGACTCATTTTTCTTCTCCTGTCAAGTGGGCCTGACCTCTGAAAATCTCAACATCAGTGAATTAGCTCTTGCTAATGGGATACTTCGCACTCGCACAACAGAATGTTTTACATGACTCAGCCTTTATGCAAACTTTCTGCTTACTAAAAGGGTTACTGTGCATCGGTGGGCATGTTTACTGTAGCATCCCACAGAAGATGAAGCTGGTGATAGCAGGCGGTGAAATATTTGAAGATTGTTTTCACACTGGCTGAGCTCAGGCTGTGGAATTTGTTAAGCAGTGATTATTGTGGGATCCTGTTTACTTTTCATTAGATACATAAATTTTGTGATTACGTGAGATTATGCGTGCATATGAATTGCTTTCTCGGCTGGGGCCTTATAAACGACGTTGCACAAGGGCGGCCTCGTGACAGGAGCTAAATTCCAGCGGTTTAAGGCTGATGAGAAGCCCTGAATGTGAAGCAGCCTTCATTTGTCTCTTTGGTCGTGTTTGCTGAGCTGGTGGTTTTCTACCTTAATAACTCAACCCCCACATAGAGAAAAACTGGACCGCTCTGACAGGGATCAGCTCCACAGAAAGCCGGGGAGGGAGCGGAGAGGGGGCCCACCGGGGATGACAGAAAACATGAAGTGGTAAAAACCGCAGAATCGCTTAAGTGAAGTGGCTACTTGCCCCGTGAATTGGCTCAAAGCAGGGTCGGATCTGTCGAGCAGACAGCGGCGGTGAAGAAACTCTGGTAACGTTCATAAGTGCACTAAATCACACTGAGTTGTCTGCGGGTCAAGAAGAGTGACCTGTACCCATTGAAAAACAGGAGAAGGCAGTACTGAACACCATCCAGCATAGAAGTTCCATTAGCATAACAGTATCGAAAAACCTCAAGCTGTGAGAGTTTCACAAAGTGGCTGCAGTGTTTATAAATTCATGTGAACTTTGCATGTGTAGCGACAGGAGAGTCCATTAAAATGAAAAAGGTTAATCCCCCGAGAAGATGATTTTTAAAAGGTAAGCGTTATTAATCCTCCTATTACGTGATATCTTGTGTACAACACTACAACACTTTCTTCTTCGACGATGTTGCTGGAGGAAAATGTGTCTGATATGGAAATGGTTCATCCTCGAGGGAGAGTGAATGTCCCCAGTACATTTCATGGTACTGCGCTCATTAGCAGAGGTGTGAATCTTCACTGACCTCACGATGACGACTGAGGTGCGAGACGATTCTCGATGGCTACTTTTTCATCATTTAAATTTCTCTTTTATTCAGAAGGCCTTTCCAATAATCAGACTACAGCGGTCTACAGTGTGAAATCTGTATCTTTTCACTATCTGTGCCTCAGTACATAGACATTGCAGAAACAAAACCATTTGCAGTGCCTAACACGTTTGCTGTATCTACAATAATACTGTTTTCACACAGCGGCTTTAAGATTAGGTATTTCCTGACTCACACACCTCTCTCAAATTTGGACGTCAAAGTTGACAGCGCCTCCTCGGATCTTGGCCGATTAGCTGGACCTGCTCTTAACAGTTATTATTAATGCTGCAGGTGTTAGCTTCAAGTGAAATTGGCTAATGCAATGAGAAGTAATTGCTGCCTGAGTGTTTTGGTTTTTTTGGTTTGGTTATCACTTGCTGATGATCTAAAGGCCTAATGTCCGTTCAGCATGGGTGCGACGTTGCAAGGTAACTTTACCATCCATCAGATGCCAGACAATCAACATAACCTGCAGACTCTCCATCATGCTCTGCCTTTGCATCGATACAGAATCTTCCACGTCTGCATCGCGATGCATCATATAATCAAGAAATTCCCAAACCTCTTTCTTTCATATGTTTTGTGGAGAACATATACAAGGTGCTACGCATTTAGGGTAAACAAAATAATTCAAATGAGTCTGGGAATAACGAATATCTACAGAAATGAGGCCAACATGATGATATGATATTTATATAGCTGAAAGTGTCAGAAATGAACTGTAAATTATATTGAAAAATAACCTTTTATAATACTGATGACAGTCCACATCATGATGATAATGTTTCCAAATAAGCCCAAACATATGTTTGGCATTTCTGTACTGCAATTTCTTCCCACTTACTGACTAATCTATTTGTCATTAGTGAAATCTGCGATATGATAATTTCAGCTGACATACTGGCCTGGATTATTTATTTTTTCAATATAGTTGATAGAAAATGTCTTTTGTGAGCTCTCATACAACAAAACAGAGACATACTTAACACATAATGTTAATATGAAAAATGAAAAAATGAAAAAAATAAATAGTCAAACATACACTACCCACAGACTAATGATGAAATGTTTTTGCATTTAATGTATTGATAGATATATATGACATAATAATGATAATAATAATAATAATAATAATAATAATAATAATAATAATAGTAATAATAACAATAGTAATGTAGTTATTTTGTCAAGATCTCACTCAACGGCATTGGACTAAAATAGCCAGATTCAGCATAAACTAAAGCAGACACGTTCTTTATTTTCTTTTGTAGCATAAAAAGGACTACGACTTACATTTAGTTATACAACCCTGAGTTGTAAAAAGACAAGTAGTGACATTTGAACCCATTATAATCTGTAAAATCCAGTGTTCAGTGTGCACAGTCCAGACTTTTACACAAAAACAACAAATCTCTCTCTATAAATCGCAGCAGCCACATCAATGCTAACAAAAACTTTGACCGCACAGCAAACGAGCATCTCTCAGTGCAGTGCTGAGCTGAGAGAAAATCTGTAGTGTTGACATCTCCACTCGAGCACTTCAGCAGGATTGCACTGTGCTGAGAGAAAAAAAAAATAAAATGATGACAGAAGAGTCAAAACAAATTGATGTGCTCCTAATCTGCATATTGATTGGGAACTTCATCAGGCATCCCTAATGAGCGCTAGGAAAAAAAGAGACTCCAAAGATGAGATTGGTGATTATGATGAAGTTGCCATTCAGAATCATACTTGGCTCTCCGAATCAAGAACCACACTCATTTAAACATAATCAATTACTCCTTCAGATCTACAACGGGGACTGCTCGCCGCAGATGTTTACAAGGTGGATGTTTTGAAGCTGATTTAAATGATAACCACCTCATGTCCTGTTCAAAATGCTCTAACTATGGTACATCAGTACCCTGTCTGGTTTTACAGTTGTTGCTAATTGAATTGTCAGAAACTATACAGAAAGTCATTTTTTACCATGTTATGGTGTACTGTTGTCTAAGCTGTCATAAATACATACCCCAGAAAGGGAACAATAAGAAGGAGCGTCTAGAAACAAGTGCAAACCCGGCGATGCTTTGAGCTAAATGCTAACATCAACATGCTAAAGTGCTCCTGAAGACAGTATTCATGAGCTGTTAAGCAAGTATGCTATTATATTACTCACAGTGACATCTTAGTTTGAAGTAGTCTTGCATAGCCAGACCTTTCTCCAATCACTGTGTTAGTGCTGGAGAAAGGCCAGGCTGAACCAATTCTCTCGCTGGTATAGTGGAAGAGGGCATCTTTCTATCAACAATGCACTGAGAGTGTAAAATAGTGTCAGTGAGCATGTGAGGCAATGAGCTCTGGCATTAAAATGGCTAAATTAAAAATGAGCTAAGCAGGCGACAAGGAGTCTGTGGATGCTAACTTTAGTAACATTACAGCTAGCACAAGCAAGAACATGCAAGACAAAAACATGGCTATTAAAGCCTTTTTGACTTTTTTAGCCACTACTTAGCCACAACTCGGGGAGGTCCAAGGTAATCACAGCATCTATAGCCCGTTTTATTACGAAGGACTTATGACATTACAGTGTGGTTGATAGTGATTGCTTTCGAGACATGGTAAGGTAAGCAATGCCACCTTATAAAATTGCTTATTTTAATTTATAATGGAAATTGAATGTCATTAAACCAATGTTAAGAACTATATCAGATTGTTTCGTATTGAATCACACCAAATTGTTCCGTATTTAAAATATATCATCCCTGAAAAAAGTAAAAGTATAGCTGAGGCTAATGGGAATTAGTCTTGCATGTATTTGGTCACAAAAACAAAAGAATTGCCAAGAATGAAAAGACAGGATAACCAAAACGATTTAAATTCATCCTAAGGAAAATATGATTGTCTATACCAAAATTCATGGAAATCAATCAAATTGAGACATTTAAGGTCCACTGTGTAGGATTTAGGGGCAGAAATGTAATACAAATTCATAATTCTGTTCTCATGTCTATGTCTATAATCACCTCAAACTAGGAAACATTTTTGTTAGCTTAAATGAGCCTCTTGTATCTTCCAAGCCACTAAGAAGAGTGTCTGGCTTTGAAGCAAATATTGTAGTGGCCAAACTCTGTAATTACAACAACATATAACGTAGTAAGCTTACATTGTAAAAAAACCCTGCTGGAAAATGAGGAAACTTTTTTCAACCATCACAACCCCGTGAATTTACTCCTTTTACAATCATTCATTCCATCCCTATTCAAGTTAGCCGGGGGCTAAACAGGAAATTAGCCTGCTCTGTCGATGGAAGTCTCTGGTCAACACCCTCTATGGTTTTCTTTTGGCTTTATTCACCACTGAACAGCTTTCATAGGAATGATTTGGGCTACACCTCCAACGCTGTATCAGGATTTCAAATGTTACAAAAAGTACCAAAAAACAAAACAAACTCTGACTACCCATATCGGAAAATCCCGGAGCTCCGAGGAGTTCGGCTGGAAAGATTTCACACCTTTTTTGGGAGAATTGTAAGGATTTCTGCCATGCAATGTTTTTAGTGTGTCCTTATTCCCGTGTGTGCTGTAATCCCATACCTAAAAAAAGGCTTTTCCTCCCGGGCAGATGTGTTCCCTGGTGTCCCCGAGTCAGCCGTGGCTGCAGCGAACCAATTAAGTGCTCTGGAGTCCCTTTCCCACCTGACTGTCAGCCAACATTTTCACTTAAATCACCTTCTCCTTCCCCAACAAAACACTGCCACAGTATACACTGTGCTTACATTAGACACTAGGGTCGGTTACAGAACAACGGTGTCACCATCACTGCCTTGGCTTCCCGGTAATGAACTGTGTTATCTAGCCTCACTATATAAATGAATGAATACTGCAGCTTCATTCTGTTTTCTGAAATTGCCTTTGACCATAGTGACATCCTTTAGTGACAACACACCAGTATTTATTTGTTCTATGCATATTTGAAATGCAGCAGAAGCTTATTTGCAGTTGGTTCTTTCATGGGTTTGAAATAAAAAAGAAATGCAATACAATAAAGGCATATTGGAAAGAAGTGAAGGGACAGGGCCACTCATGGCTGCATAGCTGATTACTTTTTAAAACTGTGTTTAAAAGGTTCCCAAGTGGAATCACTTTTGAGTTGTAGGGGTAAGAAAGGTAAGAGAAGGCTGGGAGGTATTGCAATCAGGCACTTCTGAATTACCCACAGAAGCATTGATAGTAGTTGAGCCAAACCCTTACAGCCCTGATCATGTTTCTGAGCGCCTTGGCAGCCTGGGCATGAAAAGAGGTTATAAATGAATTTAATGTTTTCAAATTTAATGGCAAAGCAAGTTAAAATGCTGAATCTCTTCAAGATATTCAAATGCAACTGGCTCCCAGTCCAGACTTTTTATTGCTTGTATGTGTATTTGTGTTTGAAATGCTTTTGAGTACGAAGCTCTGCAGTAACACTTCACAGTAAAAAGTTTACTGAATGCATTAAAATATACATGGCAAGAAAAACAGTCTACCGTTAATGCAACTGTGTATACATTTGCTTTTTCTGCTCCAGTCACCACTTCTGCAGCAAATTTTCAACCTGGAAGAAAATGTAATATTCCACTAAGATGCTGTATGTTGTTTTCCATACAAAAAACTGTGGAAAATACATTTTTACAAAAAAAGGTCAGCATAAGCCTACATGTAGAAGGGGAAACTGTAAATTCAATAATAAAAACAAATACTTGGCAGCTACAGTTTGTCGGCAGCAAACCTTTGATAACGGGTCATAGATTGATTTTCAGAATAACGCTACAGTTTTCTTATCAGTGAGTGTTTCAAATCCATTAATAGGTGTGTTTCAACTCTCTTTCATAACTGTGTATCCATTTGGGGAGTGATATAGTCAAGAGTTAGATGCCAAATATGAACTGTGCATTTCCATATAACTTCTGCACACACTCAGTAAATCAGTATTAAGACAGTGCAGGTGAATTTTTTTATTGGATTCTGGTCAGCGTCTGAAATAGTAAGATAGTGAGCTCTCATGTCTTTACCACTTTTTCGGTAATGTTTGATGACTTGTAATGAAAAAGCTAAATCTTCGAGTTTCGATAAAAGTAGAAAGGTTTGTACAAGTCCTGGTTCAACCTTGTGCCTTGAAACACTACTCTGTCCCTGGTTTTGAAGTCAAGATGGGGATATGATTAAATCGCCTCAGGATTTGTTTTTACTGCCTTGTAGATTTGCAGTTCAGTTTTAACCATTGTGAAAGAACACCCATTAATGATTTCTTCAGTTTGTAACCTTTTTGATATTCCTCGAATGTTTATCCACCTAGTAACTGAGGCCCTCCTCGTAAGTCTTTTTGCTGCTCATTCTTTGATTTTTTCCCTCCACGTCTGGCTCATTAGCAGGAGTGCATTCTTGGTTTGGTTGATCAAGATATGTTTTGTTTTCATCTGGATGTAGGATGCCAACTACATAAAAGCTCTTTACCCTGACTGTTCAGCTGAACTGTTATACAAGCACATTAATTAAGAGTGGCAAATTCAGTATCAGATACAGAGAGCCTCGGAGGAAGAGCAACTTCTGGCTTCTGTTCCAATGGCAGGTAGTTCAATCCTTATTCAAAATCACACTGATGTTAATACTAAAACAAATCCAGCCACCAATATATAGTTGCTTATTTTGCGGTTCACTGCATATGTATGTCTACATTATGATGGTCAATGTATTAGCTGACAGATTAGCTTGACAACAGAGGCCAAAGTGGCCACGACAAGTAGAACTGAATGGTATTTTTCATTTTCCTGACAGCAAAGATGACAACTAAAATTTAAGATAGATGTCATGGGAATGGTAGAAATAGTCAGTGTTGGGAATGACGGCGTTACCATAAACGGCATTACTAATGGCGTTACTTTTTTTCAGTAATGGGTAATCAAAGTAATTACTAATAACGCTGTTACCGTTACCGACTATTAAATGTGGCGCTTTACAAACTGAAGCTGCTAATTAAAGCTGTTGTCATCCGACTCGGCTCTCAGCCACCGGAGCTGCAAAGCTGTTTTATTTTATTTAATTTTTTTAGCTTGGCGAGGGAGGAGGGAGGGGCGGAACAACCGCATAAGTGATGGTGATTGGCTCTCTAAGGTAGAGTGAGAGTTCGTAAGCCAATCAGAGGCAGTGTTCAGTTTACAGACAAACCACACACGCACACAGCAGCCTCGCACACACAAACTAGCAGAGGTGAGCTGCAGCACTGGCGAGTCCGGAAGGAAAGTTGACGTTTTCAAAGTGGAAGTTCAGACACTACTTTAATCTCTTTTGTCTATATCTGTTGTAAGCAACGCTGATCTAATGAAGCATCTCGCAAGCGCACACGCTTCTACAAAACTAGTGGCCAAAAACACTGTTGTTGACACTGTTGACGATGACAGCAGGCCAGGTGTAGCTAACGTGAGCTCCGCTAACAAAGAAGGACACGGAGCTGTCCAAGCAGCTACAGCTGGATGTTTCTGCTCCAGCTTCACAAGAACTTGACACAGACTGAACTGAATGCAATGATAGGCAGGTATGTTGTTGAGAACATGCTCCTGTTATCAACAGCTGACTCAGACTCCTTCAGAGCACTCACTTGCAAAAATCTGGGAGAACAGGTGCGACGGTCCGTCACGCAGGAAGACATTTTCTAAATACATCGATGCCGAGTAGCTAAAATGAATGTCGAGCTCAAAAGGGGCACTAATTAAAAGTAACGCAATAGTTACTTTTCCTGGTAACTAGTTACTTTTATAGTGGAATAATTCCGTTACTAACTCAGTTACTTTTGGGAAGAAGTAACCACTAACTATAACTAATTACTTTTTTAAAGTAACGTGCCCAACACTGGAAATAGTTACAGCATATGCACAAGCACAGGCAGTGTTGGGAAAGTTCATTTTTTACATGAACTAGTTCAAAGTTCAGTTCACAAATGTTAAAATGAACTAGTTCAGTTCATAGTTCATAATTCAAAATTTTGAACCAAGTTCACAGTTCCAAAAATGAACTAGTTCATAGTTCTTTTTTTTTCAATATGTTGCTGCGAGCTATTATTTTTCTAAATTATTGCCACAGCCCATTTAGAACCACAGACAGCAATTGTTCTATCAGTTTTAACACTGAAACTGCAGCTCTCCCACAATATACTGCAAAGAAGGTTGTCTGGCTGCGGCTGGGAGATGAAGACAACGGAGCCGCGACTGTACACCGTTAATGTGATTTGGGTGGTAGAGGATCTGTTTTGGCTCGCTGTTGCCGTGTCTTTTGATTTTTCATTCACTCGCACAGACCTTGAAAGGCTCGCCGGGTGCTTTAGTACAATGTGCCGTTTCAGGTTCGCTGTTGACATTGTTGATGTATGGAGTTGCTTCTTGAAACCCGGTGGGCAAAGTTTACACAAAAAGGTCAGATTTTTCCCACCTGGATCATGACTGACCTTTTCATAAAATAGTTTTAAGTAATCATACATATCATCATCAATCATAGATGGCGTATTAATGGTGGAGGCACAGTCTGAAGTAGTGCTGCTGCCTTCATTTGTTTTTGCCTCCATGCTTCACATGTTGATGACGCATGCGGTGGTGCGACTCTGTGGTGGCTGGTATTGCCAGTGTTATGTCCGTCCAGGACGAATTAATCTGTGTTCGTTTGGTAATGCCTCACTGCATGTTTGGTATGCAGCTGTTTCTGTCTGAACTAGTTAAGTTTCGTTTTGACCGAAAGTAAAGCGAGTTGCGTGCACAAAACTCTCGTCCAGCGTCCTTTTAATACACAACAGCCAGATTGGGTGTTTTTTCGCTACCTGTTCACGATGTGTTTTAGCCGGTTTTCGCCTGGAAGGCTCGGTGGAAATCTGGCACTGTCTTGAACGTAGTCAAACTGTGAGAACGCACCGTTCACAAACGCCAGAATGAACAATAACGTTCATCAGGCAGAAATACAGTACGTTCAGTTCACGTTCGGCCAAAATATGAACGAGTTCATGAACGATCGTTCATTGAACGCGTTCAGGCACAACACTGAGCACAGGTATGCAAGTAAGACACATGTTCTTCAAATTAGACATTGTTTGACTTAACCAATGATGGGCTCTCAAAATCAAATGCTGTCTCCACTCAGAGAGTGTGTGTAGGCAGCCCCAAGAGCACATTGCTACTGAAAAAAAGCAGCTCGGCCTGGAGTAGGTTAACTTGTATGGATGTTAGTTCTCCATCCATGTAATTTGTTGCCCAGTTATACCTTTCATGAGTTTTTCATGCGACTTCCAGCTAGGCCAGCTCCTTCTACTAACGTTGCTTTTGAGAGAAACTGTATGTGGCATGCATCCTAACTTTTCTTTGAGACTTTGAGAAAACCTGCAAAGAAAAGTTAGATTTTTTGGGGGCTATGAGCTTGTAAGATATCTCTCCAAAAAGATCGATAGCTCTCTGATATCCGTACCGTAAATGTGACTGTACTTTGCACACACACTGGAAGCGTCATACTTAACATAAAGAGAGTGATAGTGATCTTCTCATCATCAAACATATCTCCCAAAATGTCAAACTATACCTTCAAATTGGATAATGTGATCATACCTCTACCCCCTACACGGATGGGTGGGAGGTCAAACTGAGGAGATGGTCTCAAATAGTGCTAGCTAACTCAGGGTTGGCTAAGTGATGTGATGTGGGATGTGTGAGTCTGCTTTGAGGTAGACATGGTTCTGTTCCTTCTGCTTTGATAATTCTTGCTCAACCTTAATCTAGAATCTATGAAAGTAGCAGAATATGCTAACTCACGTCATCCGAGGCCACTTCAGGTCACCCATCCACCCATCTGTTAGCTGTAGAAAACAGAAGTCTGATCATGTTTCCCCATTTAAGTCTTGACAGACAACATTCACGCATCATTTACTTCCGTAAAAAGGGAAGACACCTGCCACTTACCACTAACTGGCACAGACGCTTGTTCAGTGAAAGGGACAACTGGGAGCTGCACCCACAATTCATGCAAGGTGTTATGAGGTTAGCGAGAATGTATTCACTGTACATGACAAGAAAGAAGAGGACATCTGCCTGCCACTCAGAGCATGGAGTTTTACACCATCATACAATGAATTTAAATAACCATCACCTTTAAGATACAGATTTCTGTCCTTAATGTCAACTCAAGCGTTTATGTGTGACCTCATTGTTCTTGCCTCTGACTAGGAGGAGCTTTGAAATGGCTTTTTATCTACAGGAAAGAAGAAGCCATGCATTTAAAGGTTACCAGCTAAAACAACTGTCCATGGCCAGCGACCGGGGTGGGCACAAAGTCAGGAGAGTGGAGAATGTTTTATACAGAGATAATCTGTTCACCATGGCAACAACAGTGCAGTGTAGCCCAAGGCCAGTTTACTGATTTGGCTCCACAGTGCCAGTATAGTGGGCAGCCAGTCATTTCTTAGGCAGAAATAACTGTCACTGCAGCATCACCACTCAATAGCTCTTTCAGCCCACACTCATTTCCTGCTATTCACATTTGTAAAATGTTGTACCGGCACTTGGCAACTGTCAATGGCATTTACATTCCATGATAGCTGCCCACTCAAAATAAATGAAGACATATCAGAATACGTCGCAGTCATGACATCTTTCCGTCAGATTAAGATCTTGGTGTTGATTTTCAATCCGTTTCCCCTCTAACCCTACTGCCAGTTTTATATTGTATAACCCCTGTCTTTGTGGTTTTTGGTCGCCACTATTTAGCCCTCGGGGAAGGTTTGCTTATGATGAATCATAGCACTCCCCAGTCTTGTCAAAATGAAGCCGGAAAATCTCAGGACTCAGTGAAGCTCGGTTAAAAACCACAGCCCAGATGACTTCCTCCTTCTCAAAGGCTCCTTAATGGGTCACTAAAGGTCAAGTGAAGCAAGTCACCTGAACCTAAGCGTTGACCTTTACCACTTGTACAGAGCTCAGGGAACATTGGGAGGTCTGATGGAAGCATGGCAGAGATAATAGAGCAACAACAAAGAAAATAACCTCCCATGGGGAATCCAAAACCTTTAGCTTAATATTTAATGTTCTCGTGTTTACCCGACCTGAGAAGACCTACCGCTGTCATGCAACGTGGGATTTTTCTGCCGACAGAATCTCAACATGTCTTGAGTTATTCTATTAAAAATTAATCGACTGCCATGAAAATCTAAACATTTTCATGCCACATTTGTTAACCAACCAAATCGAACAAACAAATTCTCTTCTGACTTTCAAAAAGTGAGACTTCATTCCCCCCCTCAGGCTGTTATTCAGTTATATACATACACACATCTTCCCTGAGTGGGAGTACAACAGACACCTCTATGAAGCGTGCAGGAAATTGCCTTCACCTCTCAACGCCAATTAACACTGGATCAAAGGTGAAAACCTGAAGTCAGAACCTAAATAATACATTGAACCTTTCTCCTACTACATTTAGCGACTACCAAGCGACTTTGGGTCCTTGAAAAGTGCTATATAAATTAAATGAATTATATATATGTGTGCAAACATATAGCTTTACTGTGTATCTCTGATGGACATATGAATTCTAGTTTTGGGTGTAGTGTTTGAGACATTTTAACCTCACAAAGCGTTACCTGACACCATCAGATGGTTTGTAACATGGAACGATCTTTAAAAGAATTGCTAAAAACTGTTGCCGTATCTCACAGGCTATATTCAACCAATCAGATCCAACAGTCGGAGAGCGCAACAACCAGCAGAGCCAGTCGGTGAATCAAACACTTCTGGTAGCCAGCTGAGAGAAGAATTAAAAGAAGTTTTCTGTCATTCCTTGCTCTTCTTTCAATAAGCTAAACCATTCCAAACTGATGCTATGCCTCAGGAGAGATACTCCTCAAGAGGTTAACGTCTGTGCTAACCTCTCAAGGAATGGCCATTGTAGTTCTCAGATGAGCAGCCACTTCTCTTGCTTGTTGTCACTTGTTAAACCACAGCCTCAGCTGCCAGTAGTTCATTGTATGCTGATTGGTACAACCCCCTTGTGAGGTAACTCAAAGACAGATTTGGAGACAAAACCCTGCAACAGAATGTTGCTAACTATAGTGCAAGCAAACAATTCTACAAATATGGAAAGTAATGAGGATAAATGACCATTTTTCTTGGATTGGATCCATCACATTTAGATGAGAAGAAGATAACACCGCACCACTTGCTTTGTCTTTTTTGTGGTGCAGGGAATCAAATCCCTCCCAAAAAATCTGTTAAAAAAAAACACAAAGTCCATTCCCACACACACAATTCACTGTTTGTCACAGTTTCAGCAGTTAAGGAAACCCCTCCAGAAATGAGCTCCTTATGATTTGTACAGAATTACATAACAACAGTATCTTTCTGTGTTTCGTTCTTCAAATAAATGACTTGGCAGGTTGGTGTGTACTTTCTCAGAACATTTTGATTACATCAACTTAGAACAAATCATGGCTTTAACGACATTATGGTAACATCTGCATATATCATCTGAAATGAGTTTAGATTTAACTGTGGGTAAACCTACTTTAATTTAATGTAATCTGACTTTTACCAACCTAAGCAGCTGTTTACTGTAATGGCCACTTGTTTTGAATGGTAGCGTTTTGCCCTCTGGTGATCACTGCCTATAGATTCAACTTTAAGCACCTTTTTAGTTACTGCAATATTTCCTCTTATAAGGAGGTTGAATTAACACAGTCCCCCGAATACAATGTAAGTCTTCATCCCAGCGGTTCTGTGACAGCTTGGCTTAATAACAGCGGCGAACAGGGCCGGGTTATGCCAAAAGCTGCAGTAGGGAGCAGTGAAGAAAAGGCATCTTTTACAGCTCCCGTTGTTATTAATAGAACCTTATTAATTACTCACTGAGGTATCAAATATAGCACAGACAACAGGCCTTGGCTCAGCTGGAGGGCGCCAGCCATGCAGCGCTGCTGAACGTGAAGCTGGCCCTGGAACAGCTGCTCAGGCCTCAAACACCTGAGTCCACAATGAGCCAGGCAGACACAGCCCATCCTCCCGACCGTCAGCTGTAGATTAAGCCTGGATCTGGCTTCTCCTTGGCTGTGTCAATGGCACCACCAATCTCAAGATCCATTAAGGACATTTATTTCATTTCATTTTTTTTTCCTACATCTCGTCTAGAGTCTTTACAGATCGCTGACTTTTTATTGGTGTGCTTCAAGCGCTACAACATGGAACAGGGATCTTTTAGTTGCTCTCCTTGAAATGATTTAGTTAAGTTTAAATGATCACAAGTACAGTCTTCACGGCAGCCCCCTTCAAGTTTCAGTAAGAGGTTACTGTGCAAAATCCAGAGACCACCCACCCCACAGAGCCTCAGCAACTCTGCCAATCCACTCCACACAACAAATAGCAAAGGTACCACTCTCACCGTGAACCCACGACCCTGAACAACTTACTCAGCATTGCATTGAAATGTAAAATTTTTTTAATTAAAGAAAAAGAAAGCCGAGCCCTATAACACGACCTTACACAACAGTTGTTATGTGGTTCCCTCCATTTGCTTACACAAGAATTGTATTTAAAGAAGAAGCTTTTTTTTTTTGCTAAATGTTTCTGATTTTAACAGTAAATAAGCACCATTCCTTCAGCCCAAGACAATCCCAGTTTGAATTTTATTAGCTTTCAGTGGCCAGCTATATAGCCGTGATGGGAGATAGGGAGAGAGCTAACTACTAAAAATGTGTTAATTAAAAATATATATATATGTAGAAAACATTAATTTATGAATTGTTTATTAATTTTTTGTGGCTGAGTTTTGTTAAAGAATATTGTTTTAAATACACTAGTGCAGTGCCTGTAATGTATTCCTATAAAAAAGTGGGAGGTTAATTAGTTTTTCATGGATGGCCAAATGAGGCTGTGTTTGAAGGTGGGACGTCAGGGATATTTAGGTTTGTTGTGAAATCCAATATTCCAGGGTATAATTGGCTGTTTTTTTATGGAATTAGATTTGTGCCAAAAGAAACAAACAAAACTTCTTAAATGTCAAACAAAAACAGGAATTAGATAGCTAGCGCGCTAAATGACCCCGACTTTAAAACGGAGAGAAGAAGAGATGACGAGGACGACAACGACACTAGAGAACAATATATGTATGTCATAACTACTTACATTTCACTTGTTTTTCTCGTTGTGGGTTGTTACTGTTGGTCTTCATTGTCGACGTCATCTTCTTCTTCTCTCCGTTTTAAAGCTGGGGTTGTTTAGCGCGCTAGCTATCTACACATAGGTACTGAGCTGTGTCAGTCAAAATCTACCTAGCCAATGGGGACGCTCTGCTGAAAAGTCCCGCCCACCCGAGAGGTTTGTGCCAAAACTGCAAACAAAAAGTCAGGGAGCGCAAACGAGAAAGAGCTGCAGAGAGAGCGCAAAGCTGAGAGTCAGCGCAAAAGTCTGAGCGGAGAGAGACCAGCAGAGGGAACCGTAAACAAAATAATGCATTATTAGAAGAGTAAAAGACCAATATTTTACACTATTTAACAAATTATTTGATTGCAAGTTCTTAGTTTTATTTTTGAAATGAGTTTTATGTTCTCTCAAATTCCTGTTTTTGTTTGACATTTAAGAAGTTTTGTTTGTTTCTTTTGGCACAAATCTAATTCCATAGTTTTTGACTATTTTTGATTTTGCCATTATATTTCACCTTAAAAACTATTTACTTGGTGTCATTATTTTCAGCACAACCTCACATATGTGACTGTACAGTTATTTTTTTATTTTGACATACTGTATTAACACAATGGACCTAGAATCACCAAAAAAAACATAAAATCCGTGTAGAAAAAGTTAGATTTTTTTACTGTGAAAACCACAAATATGTTTAACCATTTTTTTTAACTTATAATGCAAATATAAATTGTTGTTTGCTAAATTTGTGCATACATTTAAAAAATTTACAAAGTTATATGTAACTATTTACATTTAAATGCAGGCAATGCTCAGGTCTGCCTGTGCTCCTTAAGAGCTGCACTGCCTGCTCCACATTCAGCATCTTCTAATTGTTCTGACTCATTAAACGAAAAACCGACTCCACTACACACTAAACACACTACACCAAACGCTAGATAACACACTAACTACACACTCCAAACACGCTAAATGTAACAAATCTCTCAACTCTCAATATCGCTGTCCGACCGTCGTTGCCTGTCAATCATCCGCCTAGGTCCCTCCCACAACTTCCTGTTCCTCAACAACCAAACTTGCTGCTTGGACACTTTCGTGACAAAAGCCCGTTTTTACCGTTTCTTCCTGCACCAGACACAAAGCAAACGTGACGGCAATGTTCGCGAAAAAGCGTGGCGGACATTATTTACCCAAGGTCCGGTTTTGGACGTGCCGGTGCGTCCGGTCCGTCGCCTTGGGAGGTGGGCCGTGTAGCTAGCGGCTAGCTAGCCGCTAGCTACACACGAACATCCACAGATTCCGATTCCACTTTGTTGTCCGTGCGTCTCCAGATCTCCTCAGACCCGAACAGACTCGGTCCGGACTCGTTTAATCTCATTAATCCACAACAGTCAGTTTAGATGCACAGAACAGAACAGAACGGGACCGAACCGCCGGCAAAATCCCGGTCCAGCTCGCTCCGCTGCAGGTATAAATCCGCTTGTTTCTTCAGGTACGTCGTGGGCTTGAGCTCTGCAGTGATTGGCTCTGGTGCGCACGTGGCCACGGTGTGCAGTGATTGGCTCTGGTGCACACGTGACTGTGGTGGCTTAACGTCAGTACAAGACGTACAAAAGGTGTTAAACGTCCTCATCAAGAAAACATATTTGAAAAGTGGCAATTTTCAATTGGGGTAACCATAGCTAGTTCACCTCAGTGTTGCTGCTGAACCGCTTCCTTAAACATTCTCACTATATATCTCCGCACAACATTGATTAAATGTTTGAGTAGTGTTTGTAAAGTGATGCATATCTGTCAGTTATAACTTATCACAATTCTTTACTAGTGAGTTATTACGTTCATGCTTCATCTCTATCAGTAACATCTGTGGGATTTATTCAGATGTTCCACCTGTCTCGCTTTGCTTTTGTATTCTAACGACTCGCTTTGATCCTCCTCTCTACTTCAGTTGTTGACTCCATCCTTCTGGTTAATGTCAGCGTCATCCTGGGACTTGCTGTCTGTTTTTTGACGGCACACTCCCCGCCTCGCCAAAGTTCAAGCCGCCCGCTCCGACAAGGTCTGCGTTACGTTCCAGACTCAATCCCAAATCATTAGCATGTCAATGTCAAAGAATGCTGATTAAGAGGAGATGTTGCTTATTTTTTGTGTGTTGCAGCGGAGAGCATAAGGACGAAGCTAATATGAGCATGTGGTCAATTCTGAAGGTTGCATGCACTTTCTTCAATTGAAGTCCTGCTAAAATGAAGCATGCAGAGACAAAATACTCGAATTGAATCTCACAAACGAGTTAAAAACGAAGCCAGCAGAAACAGCATCCTGGACAAGGTTTTCCTGTTAATCACCTAATGGCCTTGTTTGTTAAAAAGAAGTAGAGAAATTGCAGAAACAACATTTCAGCGGGCTTATTACAATAAAAGCCTGAACTCAAAGTACACCCGCCCACGTGAGGAGCACTTAGCACTCATGTTTCAACTTCATAATTCTTGTATGACCTATAGAAGTGGCCATCAAAAGGCTGTCAGCGATGATGGTCACCAAACTGCCGCAGCCCTTGCGGCACATGTTATGAATGCACATCTTGCCTCTCAGGTACAGCAAAATGCTTTTATGCTGTGACAGGACTGTATGTACATGTTCCCCTTTATCGCGGGGCCAATGTGCCAGACCGCATTAGAGCTACTCGGCAATCTGCATGTACTGAATATGCATCGGGCAGAGGAGGGCATGTGCTGTGTGCACGCAGCATCTGTGTCTTCTTTGTTTTTCCCGATGAGTGGGCCGTTTTTCTGATGCCCGGTGACAAGCACCCCGGCTCGCATCGCAGGCAGGTTTCCAGCCGTATGGTGGACAATAGGAAACGCGCTCGTTATGCTGTTGAGGAACACAATGCTCGCTGTGACATGATCGAGGAACAGCGAGGCGACGTGTCATACTTGACCTCTGAATTGGACATTTATGGTGTTTGGTCTGTCACTTATCCCATTGTTGCCTCTGTCAGTGGAAACAAACATGAAATTCATGAGAAGACATAGACTTAGACTTAGACTTAGACTTCTCTTTATTGATCCTTTTGGGATGACTCCCGCAAGGAAATTGGATTTCCAGCAGCTTACAAATAGAAAATACTGAGGTATAAAAATACAGTATAAAATAGACAATACACTCTTAGACAGTATAAGATAAACAATAAACTCTTAGAATAAACAGTAAACAATAAAATCAAATAAGATAAATGTAACTGTAGAGAACTGTATAGAGGATAAATATAGATAAATAAATAGGATAAAATATGGACTATATGACATTGTGTTTTTATACAGTGGATAAATGACATTAGCAGAAATCTTAACAATAAGGTGTCAGGACAGTCTACACTAGAGAAGATCGCCTTCGTAGTACACTCGCCTTGTAGAGAGCAGATCGGTGGCGCGATTGTTTGATTTCTCTTCACAAAAGACGCTTTGAGAAATGTGATAAATAACAAACTGCACCAACCTCTCACAAAAGACCCTCTCTCCCAGCTCATTGAAATTGCCTGTGCGCCTCAGCCTTGCCAGTCGCCTCAGACTCCATCTCTGTAACCTTTTGTGGAATGCGATGGAGGATCAATGAAATTGCAATGGCTGTAGTGCTGCGTATTGATCGCAGGTTGTCTGTGGCTGTAGTCAATAACCTGTAGATGTAACTGGGGACCACAGGCGGGACAATCAACACACTCACTCACACGAGGCTTCTACAATGTGCTTTCCACATAGGCTCGCCATTAACCGATGATTGCATGGCTTGTGAAACGCTCAATAACAAATCTAAAGGACGGCGTAATGATAAAAAGTTACTTTGCTGCTTTTTTTTTGGGGGGGGGGGGGGTGCACTTTTACCGTACTGAATGCAACTGTGCCTGTAACGGGGGCATCATTTGATCTGTGATGTTTGTTGATCCCCAGCTCTCCAGTTGGGGATAAAGTGTCACAGTTTAACAACATGTTTAACTACGAGGAGGATATATACCTGGGCAGCTACAGCCCCCGCAAAACGGAAGACCTGGACCAGCAGTGAGGCAAAAAACTGACAAGACGTAGAAAGAATGAGTGAAGTAGTAAGCAGTAGAGTAAAGCTTCTTGGGAGCTCAAGAGGAAAGTGCCATTAAATTATGTAAAATTGCACATATCTTCACCAGCGAGGGACGTGGCTGATGTTATAAAGAGAAAAACGTCCACCAGCAGGGTCACCCTTAACACTTCACATCACAACCATGTTACAGAGGAGAGCGTAGAGTTCTCTTATTTGTTTTTTGGTTTTCTTTTCGGGCAGAAAAGCTCTAGCTGTGTGCTCAGGAGCGAGATGAAGCTTTTGTGCACTGAGAGAAAAAACGCTGCACATGCGTCTCTATGACGACAATGTCTTGACAACCGCTGCTGTGTGATCCACTCTGGCCCTTTGTGGTTTACTATCTGGGTATTTTTTCATTTGTAACCAGGACATCAGAGGACGTGGGTGAACGACACGATCCGTAGGAAATAAAAATATGCTGAATTTTATTGACTGGGCTGGGGAAAAAGAAAAAAAGCGACAGGCGGTGTCGCCAGCATCCGTCTGAGAAGTTGAGAGATTTTGGACGCTCGCTCACAAGAGCCCTCAGAGGTGTGCAAAACAAAACACTCTGAAAGCGCACACGAATAATATTCATTAGTATTTTTAATCCTGCTGTCTTGTGTAAGTGCAATTGACAAACTCCTCAAACTCTAGACACTTTACTTTTCTTTTTACCAAAAAGTAAAATATTCTGAATTTTACAGCATCAATATTGAACAGTTTAAAATAAATTGACAAAACGCTTACTCACCTTGTGGTCTGTTGTGAATGTGGAAATCACCCTGGGCTGGTGTTTGATTCCCAGGCTCTCCCAGTAAAGTTTGTCCTTCTCTCAGTTGAGAATGAGCCTGTCACTGATGCATTTACAGCTGGGCTTACTTACCTGAAATCACTTGTTACCATAGTTAGAATTTTTCACCTCAACCTCACCACAGGCTATGCAATCATCGCTAAAGGTTTGTTCTAATGAAAAATCATTTTGCAATCCTAGATTTATTAAAAATTCTTATCATTCTTAATTTTGCAATTACAGGTCTACAAGTGTTCTGAGTGCAGATGTTTCAGCATGCACAGGGGCTCATTATAAAGGGTAGAAATAACAAAAAAATAATTGTTAAAGATGAAGGTGATGAAAATGCATGTGGATTGATGAATAGATGGGGTAAAAATGCATGTGAAATGAAAAATGGAGTGATGAATAATCAATTGATTTGATTACACCATTGTGGCCCCTTCCTCTAAATGATAAATGGTAAGTTTGTGTTAGAAATGATGAATGATGAATGTAAGATTGTGGAAAAATTAGAAAAACAAGTCTGTTTGGGTAGTGGACACTTCCATGTGTGTCTGAGCGGGCACATGGCTGGTTACAACCTTCACAAGGCAATGAAGAGATCTGTGCAATGAGCTATTCATTCAAAACTGGGAGTGAGTATGGGTGAATGAAAAAAACAAAACAAAACATAACTGATGTGGAGTTTTTAAGGCGCTGGTACATCAAGAAAATATGCCGTGCTGTTAAACCTGCAACTGGCTACAGTAAACTGACAAGTACAATTAGTAAAGTGCAGAAAATGTTAAATGTTAAATGTTAGAATATAATTTATCTAATTGTTTTGACAAGGTCTGTCATTCAGATGTAGCTTCATGTAGAATTGATAGTTGTCTGATCATCATTTTTTTCCAGTGATGGCTGAAAAATGTCAACCGTGTCAACCTGACCGTCTGTCAGTTTGGTCCAGGCGGGTTGCCATGACATTGTGTACATTCATGGTCACCGGAGGATGAATCCGACAGACTCTGGAAATTCCCTTTAAGGCTGAATATAGCAGCAAACAACTATTTGCTATATAAAGACATTGTTGAGTAATGGTGTTTGCATGTAAGTGCACATGAGTTATGTGCTACAAGCTGCTAAAGGGCTCCGGCTCGACTCAGAGCTGCTTTTCCTCTTCTCGATGCATAAGTAACTAGATGGGTACATTACTTTACAGGCTAGAGGAGCCATGATAGCTAATTAGCTGTTACATATATTATGAGAGAATATACACATATCAAAAGTAGACAGACGTTGTTGAATGTTGCATATAGCACCTTTAACTTTTCATCTTGGGCCATTATTGGTTCAAATTGTAATGTGTTCAATATTAACACCATGTACCTGCCAAACCAATGACATTAGGCTGAGCTTTACTTTCTGTTTAGTGTAAATTGGCAAATGTAAGCATGCTAACTTGCTAAGCTGAGACGGTCAATTTTGTAATCAAATTATACCTACTAAACATTAGCATGCTAACATTGTCATTATGAGCTTATTAGCATGCTGATGCATGACAATTACCATCGCATTTAAATGATTCCATTTAGTTTTTAATAAAGTTATCCTCTTCCGTGCCACCCATGTAGATGGACTGCTGTAGAGGAAGGTCTACCCTGAGGAAGCCAGGCTTAAAAAAAAACCCTTTGCCACCTTACGAGAATAAGCTTCACTTTACATAACCTCATCCATCTTCTCTGGACACATGTGGGGTTAACCGCCCAGAGCCCAGCTGATTCAAGCCTCTACAGGCTGTCTATGATTGTCAGCACTCTTAGGTTAATAGTCGATGGATCATCTCAGAGTTGCTTTAAAGCCATTTCCAGCCCCGGAGGACTATGTCCAAAGCCCCTGAATCTGTTACTGGCAGCCCCAATCAGAAAACAATCATCAGTCTGTGGCTGTTGCCGGGTAAATCCTCTGAAAGTGGCCTCACGGTGAAACAAAAAGGCCACTGACTGCTCTGAAGTGCTTTGCGGCTTCTGTCCAGAGAAACTTTTGCCCTTTTTGCTTGACACGCCCAACCGCCAACTCGATTATTTTAAGTTAATTAGATTCTTTATTTTTTTTAATCAGATATACAATCTCAGAGTTGTTTATCACCAGAGAAGCGACATGTTCCCTCTAATTATTATGTAGTATTGTTTGTGTGAGTCCGTGTTCAACAGTGGGTGCAGTTTTTTCTCCCAGGCAATTATCTCTCCAGCGTGTTTATTTATCTCACTGTTTCTCCAAGTTGAGCCTAATAAATATGTATGATTAAAGTAACCAGGTCTTTTGTTACTTCATGTAGAACTAATTAGAATTTAATGACAGCCTTTAATACCGCCGAATCTGGTTGGCAACCAATTAATCACAATTTTATGAGCAATATATCGCTACGTTTATCACTTAGGTTTGCGATAATATGAATACATTTGAGGACGATGTTGCTGACAAACCCCTTTGCTCTGCTGACGGCCTGTGACTCGGAACCATGTTTCTGTCTGGTTCTCTTTATCCCGTCTGTTGAGCCAAACTTTACAATAAATACAGCCTTGTTTTCTCTCCTGCTGTTCAAGGAGAGTCACCCCCTTACCGCTAAAAGTAGTGTTTGTTATATATGATTTTTTCTTTCATTTCTGCCTGCAAAAGAAGCTCAATTGCGCGCAAATTGAAATGGAGTGGCAAAAACCCCCCCACATCACACAGAAAGACAAAATCAACTCAAAGGATACCTACGCTTCAGGTAGGAAGTGCGAGATCATAGCAGTGCAGCAAAATGCTTGTGTCCATTTCATAGGTTTTACACAGCACGTCCAAGCCACTGGGGAATCTGTTGGCGCCCGCAGCATAAAAAAAACATAAAACGCAATCTTGTGCGAAATATTGGTCAATGACCCAGTCAATATCACAGCACTGGCTGCAGACATACCTATAGATGGACTCTGACTGAGACGCTGCTGTGGGAGGATAATATATTCACACTTATAGATTTAATTATCAGGCGTTCTTTGTTAGTATGAGTTAACAGTAATGAGAAATACGTGAAGACAGCAAGGCCACATCTTGATGTATGGATTTTCAAGTGTGTTACACAGCGGATGAGACGCAAGATGAATTTTTCATTGTACAGCACAAGAAAAACTAGTGAGTAAGTAATCAATTCAGAAAAAAAAGTGTTGAGCATGAATTTAGGAGAAAGAAGCTGCTCTGTAGTCTGACGGTACGGCTGCAGATAGTATCCTTGAGCCTGGACGCTGTGCAGAACTGATGTCACTGATGCTCTGTAGATGATGGTGTGGGAGGTTTTAATGAGATGAGTGCTGACTATGACAGGTTATCTGTGATCTTGATTCATTCATGTTGACCACCTGCAATCACAAGACTAAGGTTTTGCACTTTGGAGGAGTTATGACGTCTTCGCCGGCTCCATGACAACTGTGCATACTCCATCCACAGCGGAGGAAAATGAGACGTGGTTGAAAGATGGAAATGGCTTTTAAGCAGACCTTGAGCTGATTTTCTTATGCACACGACTACTGATGCAATCCAGTTTTGATGCAACAGACACACACAACATGCATTGTCCTCGTCATTGGTCGGTTTCTTTTGTAAATCTTGGATGTGAGTTGACAGTGAAATCTGAACAGCGGTCTGCTGTTTTTATGGTCTACATTTAAATACTGTGAGTATGATTACAGCACATTAAGAGAATGCCGTTGTCTACAGGAAACCTCACCGTATACAGCTGAGCATTCTGGGAAGGTGAAATAGAAGTGAGGGATTTGACACTCAGAAATCAACCCACACAACAAGTTATTTTCATTTCTTTTCATTTTCTCACATTTTACTTACGATGATTTCAACTTCGGAGCACATCTGCCTGCCAGCGACTGTCGCCACAAAGGCTCGGCCCCTCTATGACCCGTTCAGCCCTTTGTCACAGATGTCCAGCGCTGCCACGATAAGGCCTCCACTGAGCAACGTAAGTCACCACTTTTATTCTCAGTCAATATCCTCCTGCATGCATTATCCCTGTCAAGGAATGAAAATAATACGTGCGTGGCTTTTCTCCAGGACATTTTCTGCCGTTTCAAATAAAGTTATAATAAAGCTGTTGAAAGGCTTCATCAAGCATTGTTCTAGTTAGCTAAAATTAGAACGTGCCAGCGATTTGCCTCAGTTTACATTAACATTTAAACAACACTGCGTCTCTGCTGGAAGATAATTCAACTGTGCTGTGAGTCTGACCTTGTGCTTTGTGTTTTTCCACATTTGCAAATCCGAAACTTTTCACGGCTCCTTTTTGCAAATGCATGATAGTGTTAAATCATTTCCGGCTTACACTTGTAGTGGGAGAAATGTAATGAAACAGTGAAGACAGCTGGATTTATGGACAGTTTCAAGTAGCTGGAGGCTACACAGCTAAGATGACTATGTGGGAATTGCTTTTATTCCTTAATGCTGTGCTGGCATATTTTGTGCTGAATGATTTTGCATAGTCTGATGGTAACTATGCAGTGGCTTAATTGGCTGAAGAGGCTTACACTGGCCACAGTGTTAATGTTTGAGAGGCTGGGTGTTGTGGTGGTCCGGGTCTGCTTGTGTGGAACAGACACAGTATGGAGGATGGTGTTCGATCATAGTCAGTGATTCCACTCTTGGTAAAATAAAGGTTAATAAAAACTGTAAATCTACGTGTAATATGTTTCTGTCTCAATCTCGCCTGTGCTTTGACTTATGCACAGCAGCCTCAGTTTTCTGTCGGGATTGTAAACTCATGTTTAATGAATGCATTTGCTGCAGAGAAAACACAAGATCGCACAACAACATAAAGGTTTTTGGACCATATAGCAGTTTGAAGCTTAAAGACACCACATGCAATCATACACAGCAGGTGAATATTGTATACGGCACCTGCAATAACACAAACCTGACTGTGCATGATAAATACGAGTCCTTTGTTTTTCGGTCCCACCGGTGCCCAAGACAGTTAATTGATTCATGGTGAGGAGCCAATGGGAATGTCTAGCATGAAGCCTGCAGAGACAGTTTGGCTACAGGAGGGTTCATCAACCAGCCAGTCACTTACATCTATAGAGGATGCTGCCGCCTCCAGTCCTCATGTGCATTCTGGGCTGTCAAAATAGGAAACATACAGTCACAGAAAAAAGTCTTGCAACTGCAATTTAATGTCATATTATGTTAGATATATAACAGGAAATGTACTTCATCCACCAAAGGGGTCTGTAACCTGTAAAAGCAAAGCTGTTTCAAATCAATCATTATCAAGAAATTTGAAGTAACAAACCCACAATTCATCACAATAAACAAGGTCAATGTAAAAATCCAAGATAGAGCACAAATTCTTCCCCACTGGTATCTGAGAATGATCAGTTTGCTGGGAGTCCAAACACAAAATCCAAAAAGCAAGAAAAAAAAGGGCAGGTGACAAGACAACACAAGAAGCAGCCAAGGGAAATCAGAAAACTAACGAATTACAAACATGCAAAAAATTAATCAAGTACAAACCAAAGAAGAACTGTAAACTTATGCGGGAGCACGAAGAACAGGAGGGACACGTGGAACATGAGGAACGCAGGGAAAGACAAGGACTCAAATACACAGGGAATGATAACTAATTAAACACAGGTGAGCAGAGGAAACGTCTGGAAAGCAGACAAAAAGAGGAGGAAAAAAACATGGACCAAATACACGGGAGGCCAGTCAGAGTCAGTTGAAATGACAAAGGGCATGAAGTATGTTGTATGTTAGTATATGATATATGATTTAATGGAATATACTAAGCTTATCCACAAAACTGGGAATCTGTTTCAGCAACATTAATGATGTGATTCAGACCCATGTATGAAAGAACGAAAGATAAGTGAAAGAAAATCATGGTAGTTTTTCACGTTATTGTGTACAGGTCACAAATGTAAAGTAAGCTACTGGCAGTCATAATGGCTGAACAAAAATACTGGACTTTACCTTAGATGTATTACATAGCATATGAAAACACTGTAGGTCATTATGACACCCAGTAGAGTGCATACCTCCGTCAAGTTCTAACAGTTCCCTTTAATTTAACGAAGCCTAATCCAATATCAAACTCAATGGTCCTGTATCATTCTAAATTCTAAACCACACATAACTGCCTAAACATAGTTTAAGCTCACCAGATCTTTGATCCACATCAAATTGTGTTCACTCATTCACTCAGATACCAGCCAACCAAATATGGCTGACTTTTTTTCATCAAGATGCATTCATTACTCCCTGAGAAAATGTTGAAAAATGCCTTGCAATGTTTGAGAAAGAGACAAAAAAAAAAAAAAAATTGGATCCGTCCCTTTCTGAAGAGTAGCATCAAAAGTTAATGGGGTCTATTCTGGGCTGAGACCCATCCTCCATCCAAGTTTCATGGAAATCTGTCTTGTAGTTTTAGATTAATTCTGCTGACAAACCAACCAGCAAGCAAAAAGAGAGACACGGGTGAAAACAAAAAACTCCTTGGCCCAAGGTAATAAAGATTAATAGGGGATCAAATTTAGTATAGGCAGGTAAGTTATGATTTCTACATTTACACAGAGGCAGAGAATCACCGGTCACCAAGCATCAAGTTGCACTGCGTGATCCATTATACTGCTGGTATATAAAGGAATGTTGTAATTATACATAAGAGAATTTTATTCTTCACACCATGGCAACTTGCCATCAATCTGCATTAAATGACTGGAATTTGAAAATCAGGTACCATTTGTTGGATATTATCCCCCACATTTAGGATTTAGGCGGGCAAAAGGCGTGATCAGGACATCATGGAGCAATTCCAAAACTGGGTGTTCGAATTAACAAATCATGATACCCCCAGTAGTATGACTGAGCCTTGTACCAGATGCCTTGATTTTCCTCTATTATCTGAAGCAGGCAGTTCTTGGCCAACAATTACCAGGCACTGCCACTGATGAGTTCGCTGTCTGACAGCTGCTTTGTCTTGGTGAGCTCTTCTTGTACCATTGTGACAAAATGTGAAAAAAGAACTAAAGAATAGCACTCTGGGTATATGCTTTGGCTTTCTGCAGGATGCAGGTCATTTTATGCTATCTACCGCCAAGATATTCTTTTCATGCTGGAGGAACTTACCTCCTGAGGAATTATTTACCTACAGGGACCTGTGAAGTAATTTATCAGTTAGACGATTACAGATTCTGCTCTTCGATTATAGTCATCTCTGTGTGGCTGTTTACCTTTTCCCACCCTCTAGGCACACACAGTGTGTGTGAAGTGTGGGATAACAGAAAAAGAAGTATCCATCAGATACCACTATTTCAATTTGGAAAGCTTTGTTGCCATTTTAGTGATCTGAACTGCTTCGCTGGCTGAAAAATGTGCAAATCTTTGTTGATGAGACTGTTTTCACTAGAAAAACAGAAACTGCCAAGTAAATCCTCTTGGTAGTAAAGATTAATTACTATTGAGAGTGCAGTTAGTCTTTTTGCTGCCTTGATGTGCATGCAGAGGCATTGGGTTAGAAAAATATATTTCAGTCTGAGATGAGTGGAAATGGTGCCTATCATGGTTCTCAGCCATTTCCTATCAAAGCAGGCTGTACTCTTGCCAAACACATTCTAGTTTCTTATTTGTTCCATCCTTCCAGAACAATAGATCTAGTTGTATAGCTCGGTTGTGTAGTCCAGACCTCTGTGACAAAGTATTGTTTGCACAGGAAGCATGAGGATAGGATGCTAAACTGATAACAAAGCCATTTTTGGTGATGTCAGTATGCATACTGGAATGTTTCACACATTATCAATCTTGTTTGTCTTATTGGTTACATTCAACTTCAACTCACCAAATGCTTGTTGCACGAAAGCTCCTATCGATATTACCTGATGGTCATTGGTCCAAATTGACACAGAAAGCATGCAATAGGTTTCAAAGCACCAGTGTGTCAGATACAGTGGCATCTAGTGGTATAGTTGGGGATTGCAGCAAACAGAGTTAGTGTTGTTTGTCTATTCTTGGCGACTTCGGGAATATGGTGCTGCGAATTCAACATTTCAGGCATATGTTCCTGCGTGGGGCACTGATTGACTGTGCCCTCAGTCATTGCTTGCAGGTTTGGTTGCTTGTGGGGTGAGGTAGATGCTACATTTACACTTGTGTTGAATCAATGCTGTGAGATAAGTGATATTACTGTTTGCTCCATTTATGGATTGCTCGAGCTCCTTTAGGAGCAGGGTTTGCTGAGTGTCTACAGCAGAGATGACACCTGCATGCAATAAATTGATTGTGCAAATGCTTTGGTCAGCCAATGTACCCTCTCTATTAGAAACCTGCTATGTTGACCTCATACAGTACCTTGATACTTATTGGAAAATGTGTTTTGGGTATGTAGCCAAGATCTACTCTCAACTGCTGCTTTGTGTCTGCTTAGGACTTTTTTGCCTTCATCCAAAATTATATTTTCACCTCACTGATGGAATCATTGCTGTATTTTACTGTTTTATATAAGTAGATTGTATTGGTTCAATTAATCTTTGCTGTTCTGTTAATCAAAAGACATTTTCTAGTTGTTTTGTCTCTTTGTTGAACTTGAATTCAGAAATCAGAAACTGTTGACATGACTTGCCTTCAACAGGTTTGAGACCTGTCTTTGACTTGCCCTTGAATGTCTTGAGACTTGACGTGGGCTCAACCCTTCAAAGACTTGAAAACTGACATGGAGTTGCACACAGACCTGACTTTGATTTGACCCAGACCCTTCCTAAAAACTTCAAGACTTAATTTGGACCTGCTCTCACAGACCTGAAATTGTACTTGGACTTAAAACCTCAGACTTGTCTAGAGCTTGACCTCAAAGAAGCAAGACTTGACCTGAACTCAACCCTTCAAATACCTGAGACTTGACTTTAAGTTGGACTCAGGAACATAGACTTGCCCTGAAAGAGCCTGATTTGACATTAACCTGCCTTTAGAAAATTAGATTTGGCCCTAAAGACCTGAGACCTGAGTCACCCCCAATACTTGGCTTAGACTTGCCCTTTTAGACTTGATAATTTAGTTAGGTCTGCCTTCAAAGACTCAAGACACTATGTGGACTTGCCTTCAAAAACACAAAACTTGACATTGACCTAACCCATTAGACTAGAACTAGAACTAGAACTCACTAGAACTTGCATTTAATAACGTCCCTTGTCCTTAAAGACTGAACCTCGACCTGCCCTGTTAAGAATTAATACCTGACTTTGACCTGCCCTCGAAGACTTGATATCTGACTGGGATTTACTTGTAAAAGACTTGAGCCTTGACTAAGACTTTCCCTCAAAAACCCTTGAAATTGACTTGAACCTTAAAACTTTTAAAACCTTAAAACCACTCTGCCTGATAGTGATCACAAAATAAATTTTAAAAATAGAATAAATAGCAATGCAGCTTTAAACTGACTTCCTCTCTACTGCAGAGCCTCATGAACTGTTTAAAGATGTCCGTGCCCGTTCTGTGGAGCAGTCCACTTCCCCCTTTCTTTCATTCTTTCATTCATCATCATGTGTTTAAGGTTCTGTTATGAAAGCTTCCCAAACCCCCCAGTCTTAGGGTTAATGCCACAGAATTTGATGTAAAGCCGGCAAAACAAAACATTCGATCAAAAGAGGCCGTGAAAGCAAAGCAGTGAGTCGGAGGAAGATGTATCAAAATTCAGTAGAAATTTAATTAAAGCTGCTTCGTTAAGTTTGGATTGGTGACACATTCTGCCCCTCCCACTGCATAATTCATACATGTTATAGTTCTCGCCCGTATGGATGCCATTATTACTGCTAGTTTTGGCAATGTGGATTATGCCACTTTCCCATTGTGGCAGGGCTGAGATATTGCCCTGATAAATTAAGTGGCTGTGTCATTTGCGGTGTATAAATGGAATGAACCCAGGAATAGAGAGGTCTTTCATCTTTTCTGATAAGACTGTCCTGATTACATCTAAATGTAGAGCAACATTTAGAGGACTATCAATCAAGTGGAACCATGAAAAAAGGGGGTGGGGACCAAAGGAATTATGCCCCCAAATGGCCTCCCTCCCTTTAATTTCCTGTGACAGTATGCATTAGCTCTCATCACCACCTTCCTGCCATTAGACTGGCAAATGATTATGGCTACAGCCTCCACCAGCAGTAGAGAGGGAGCTAATGTAGCGTTTTCATGGTGTTTCGTCTCACATCCTGCCTCTATGATGCCGCCTTTGCATCTCTGCCTCTTTTAAGTGTCTTTTCAGACTTTTTCCACTCTATCAGTTTCCATTCATTTTCCCTGTTCTGAGCCCCATCTGCCTCTCGGGCCCTCGGGGCGAGCCTTTAAAAAGCTGTACGTCTTTTTTGTGTTCCCTCCCTGCTAAGTACAGTAACTGGGGTCAGTCGAGCTTAGAACTAACTCGGTGTTTGAGGTTCCTCGCACAAAGGAGAGGACTGCTTGTGAGTGTTGTGACAAGTTTGCTTCAGCTCTGGTCTTTTGCAGTCTTTGAGGGATGATAGATTTTCATTGCTGCAGTTGGATGAGAAGACAGTGTGTTTGTGTGTGTTTGAGAAAGAGAGAGAGGGGAAGACATTTCCTGCGTGCCAGAGAAAGATGTGTGATAATGTGAGGTATCTCTAAAATTGCAGGAGCTATGACTTGCGTCAAAGACTATGTTTTTCCCATCATTGACAATGAGGTTTGTCCCAGTTTAAATCCCCATCGGGCGCCTAATTAAGATCTGCAGCTGGTTAGCATTGTCATTTACTGTCTTCGCACACACTGACTGGCATTCACAGAGTACCATTGCATTGTGAGTGCACCATTATGCATGTATGAGTGTTTACGCTGCAGATAAGATGTCTTTTTTCATTGAATTTGCAACGTATCTCCATTTATCACCACTGTAACTAATGGCTGCGATGATGGATTGCAGTAATACCACGTCTATCACTAGATTCTTAAGTCCTCTTACTGTATATTGTGTTGGTAACCCATCTCATCCATCTTCTCCATCCCAACGCCCCGCTGGGTGATACACAGCACATTTTCCATGACCACGGCCATACACTGTGTCATGCTTAATGGGGACTTACTGCTGGTTTTGACAGGGGAAATGTAAAGAAAAGCAGTGTGCTGTGTTGCTTGGTGGACGACATCAAACACTCCTTCACTTGATTTGTCCTCTTCCACAGAGAGTTTCTCTGCAATAACACGTGGAGAAGCCCTTTGGCAGTATCTTCCCCAACCCCCTGCCTCATGACCAGCATGAAAAGACTGCAGACTGCAGAAAACTGCGCCCTCCACAGTTAGATCAGAAAGCAGTGCATCTATATTAGTTTACAGTTATTCATGTAATCTACCTTGAGGATACACATACATTTGAGGTATCTGGGCATAGGACTTCAACTTCACCAACTGTTGAGCCAGCCTTAAAATAGATAACCCTCACGTTTTGGGATTATTCAGAGACCAAAGACAAATCCTTCATTTGAATAAAACTAGTGCATTGCCCGTAGGAAGCATGTATTTCTATAGAAAAGTGGGAGGTTAAGTAGCTTTTTCATGGATGGCCAAATGAGGCTGTGTTTGAAGGTGGGACGTCAGGGATATAATTGGCTGTTTTTGATTATACCATTAAATGTCACCTTAAAAACTATTTACCTTGCCTTACTTGGTGTAATTATTTTTAGCACAACCTCACATGTGTGACTGTACAGTTATTTTTTCATTTTAAGGTCCTATATTAACACTATGGACCTAAAATCACAAAATAACATAAAATCAGAGTAGAAAAAGTTAATTTTTTTACTGTGAAAACCGCAAATATGTTTAATGGACCAATTGCATTAGTTATAATGCAAATATAAATTGTTGTTTGCTAAATTGGTGCATAAGTTTTTGAAATTTACAAAGCTATGTGTAACTATTTACATTTAAATGCAGGCAATACCTCAGGCTCAGGGCTCAGCTCATTCCTGCCTGCTCCACATTCAGCCGTCTCCTCCTTGGTTTGCCTCACAACACGACTCCACTACTCACTAAACACACTACACCAAACACTACATAACACACTAACTATACACTCCAAACACGCTATATGTCACAAATCTCTCAACTCTCAAAACTCGCTATCTCTGTCGCTGTCTCCAACACATCACTGCTGCTGTCAATCATCCGCCGATGTCCCTCCCACATCTTCCTGTTCCTCAACAACCAAAATTGCTGCTTGGACACTTTCGTGACAAAAGCACATTTTTACTGTTTCTTCCTGCACCAGACATAAAGCAAACGTAACGGCAATGTTCGCGAAAAAGCGTGTTGGACATTATTCACCCTAAATCCGGTTTTGGACGTGCCAGTGTGCCCGCTCCGTCAACTCGGTAGGTAACGTTAGGCCGTGTGGGTCGGCTAGCAGCTAGCAGCTAGCTACACACAAACATCCACAGATTCCGATCCCACTTTGGCTATCATTGCAGTCCAAGCAAATGCTTATTGCACACCACTGAACCACGCAGCAGCCATGTTGAAAGTCTCAGGTCAGTCTGATCCTGATCCGCAGAGATATTTGAGGAACACACACACACACACACACACACACACACACACACACACACACACACACAGACAGACAGACAGAGATTCCTTGTATTATCGATAGATGTCTTCATCTATGAGCATAGGCAATGGCTTTATACTGCATAAAAATCATATGTGTCAAATTGAAGCTCTTTTCATCTTTCATATTTTCCAGTTACCTTTGTGCAACAGTATATTTTAGATGGGGAGAATGCTTTCTAAACAGCCACATATTGAAATAAAAGAATCTAGTCTAAAATTCCGCTGAAATTAAGAAAAAAAGGACGAGTGTTGAATAAATTTTCACCAAGCTCTATGTCTCGGGCTTCCCTTCCCTCTGAGATAAAGTAAACATCCATTTCTGACAAATGTAACATGTAGAAGTACAGTAATACGGCTCGAGAGTCAAAGGCTAAATGTCATAAAGTCTGTCATCAAGCGCATCCCACAGTCATAATGAAGATGTTCGCTGTGAACTATGGACTGCAGCTCATGTGAAGTGACAGCTTAATGTCCTCATTATAATAGCAGGGACAGTAGGCTCCTCTGATCAGTCAACAGGCACAGACAAGCCAAGTGCCCTTGCACTGGTAGAGGATACTGTGAGAGTGTCTATCTTGTTGAACTAAAGGCATGTTTCACTTAATATTTTATGCAATTTAATGTATAGGAATGTTAATAAAAAGGCAGCTAAAAAATCAGAACACTCACATAACAGCATGTTCGATATTAAAGGGGCAACATGTAAGAATTGTAAAAATATACATGTGGGCAGCATATCACCATAGTAACCGCTAAATGCTGCTAACTGTAGCAACTGTTAACTAGTTAGCTCATTTAGCAGTGCAGCTTGGAGAGCTGAGAGTGTTGGTGCTTACACTGCTAGCACAGGAGCTTTGGACCTGGATCAGCCTAGGCTAGCTGCTTAGCATGCTAACTTCAGCAGATATCTCTGCAAACATACGAAGTCGTCATAATGTCAAATCCGATACTTCAGCACATTCTGTTCATGTTTTGGTCAATGCTTTAATGTTTTCAATTAAATTCTTACATATTGAACATTTAAAGGGCAACACCACCAATTTTACACATTAAAATTTGCTTAGATGTGTTTGGGAGGCAATGCATAGGTGAAAAAAGTAGTATAAATTATTTTTTGGCTACAGAGGAAGCTGCAAGTGATCAGATAAATCTGGTGATGTCACTCAGTTGCTATGTTGCATTGTGGGTAATGCAAGTGCCATATTTTGAAAAGGAAGATGAATGCATGGAATTCGAATTTTGATCCTTTTATTTTAAACTGTCCATGATAACTCAAACATTGTTATAGGAATGCGATGCTTGACCAGTGGACTGCTTTTCAAAGATGCGAAGACCTGTAAACACATATTGATAAATCTCACAACACCTCAGGCCTTACACAAAAAAGGCCAGACTGTATTCATGTGAAGTCTCTTATATCCAAATTGATGGTGCAGGTCCAGGAAGTTTGAAAAGCTTAGCTGCAGCCTGGTGGCTTCTGCTTTTCACAAAGGCTTGCTCTTGAGAAATGGCTTACCACAGCACCCATCCAGTCCGCCCACACAAGGATTAAAAAGTGTTAGGCGTAGCATTATGTTTCTGAGAATTAAGACCACACTTCACCCGAGTGCTGTTGCATTCTGCAGCAGGAACTAAAAACAATGTCGCTGTGTGTCCTCCAGTGAAATCCAACTGCTGCTAACTTTCAGACTGTATTTAATCCGCTCTGACAGCAGCTGGTGACAAATGTACACACAGTTATATTACTGTACGATGGGGAACAATGTAATGTCTGCGCTCTCAGAGGGGAATCGCTGATGCCACTGCGTATTCACATGTGCACTACTTGCTTGTTAAAACTAAATAGATATGACAACAATTCCCTCCTCCCACCAGGAGGTTGAAACAAATTCACATGGAAATGTATGTCTGATGTATGTATATAACTAAGTAACCAGTAGCAGAAGCGACACAAAACTCTATTTGTAAAGTATATTTCTTTTCCTCTTTAATAAGCCCAAACACTGCTCATACTTTTGTGAGTGACAGACTCATTCACAAGTCATTCTGAAAGTCTACCTTTCATTTGCAACTCTATATTTAGAAAATTACAGATATTTCTTCCACTGTCAGCTCAGTCAGTCAGCTGGATGTTCTCACTGTTTGCTTCAACCAATCTCATTTTGCCACTGCCACCGTTTCTGTAAACAATCATCTCATCCCTGTCAGACTATAAAACTGTTGCTTTCTTGGCTGCTTTCAGTTGTCATTGCGATTGCTGCATTTCCACACCTCACTTCCACTCCTCCGCCTGCTGTGTTCTTCAGTCGCTCAACGCCAGGGGCCAAATGTCAATGCCAAAACACCATGCAAATGCTATTTCCCACATATAAACTGTTGTTTATAAAAATGAAAAAAAAAACAAAAAACAAAAACAAAACAAGGGTGCAGTGAGACTTTCTGCACCTTACATGTGCTTCTGTTTAGGCATATAGTGTGATCAGACGGGGGTGTGATCTGGTGAAGATGGAAAGGGTTACAAACTGAATACTTTAAAAAAATAATAAAAAAACTTGTTTGTTTAGGTTGTCAGTAAGATTGACAGATTCTATATTTCTGCAGCCTACCCAACGATCCAGTGCCAATCACAGGCGCATTGATTACTTTTTTGTGTGATAAATCGAATCGTTCCCTGTGTGTATGTTAACGGTGGCTGCTCTTGGGTTGACAGAGGACTTTGCTGATCCAACACAGATGGTAAAATTGCAACTGCTTTGCCAACCTTTTGACTGACAGGTCTTAAATCTTGCTGAGCAGGCAGAAGTGATACGCAAACATATGATCGTGGGCATGGCCGCATCCATCTAGGACTCCAACGGTGGGAGTGGAAATCTGGCTTGTGCACATGTGCCCAATTCCGCAATTACTAAGATTTTTAAAACAGAACCATGTTTGGGATTTTTACTGATAAAACATGACCATTGTCTTGGTTTGCAGGTGTGTTTATGATGATTGATCACAGTCAGGCCTGGCCGCGGTGACAAACACGCTGCGCCTCCACAATAAAAGCCACAAGTTTAGCCAGTTGAGTGCTTTTTAATGTAGCAACAGCAGTAGGAAAGGTTTTGTTTGTGATGTATTGCAGCTCTGGCACACACACAATAAAGCCGTGATGCTGTTATCAGTTAAATAAAAATGTGCCACATGCAAGCATATTTTTTCTGTGCTTGGGTAGGAAACCTTAATCCAGAACGGGAATGGTGGACTCCTCCACTAGCAACAAAAAAAATATTATACAGAGAGGTGATCGCTGAATATATGATCTGAAATGGCCTGACAATAATACTGCAATATTTTAGTATGTTTTGAAATCTCCTGAAAAGCACTTCATAGATGCTACGACTGGCAAACAACACAATAACACAATTAGATTTTTGGTAAACATGATGGGGCAGTGTGTAAAATACTGATGATTAGGCAAGTAGAACAAACTGTGACGCAGCCTTGAAAATCAGGACACGACTCTGACTGAGCCTTAATGCCTGTTTTAAAAAAAACCAAACAGATAATAACTTTAAGTTTGGGTTAGGTTGAGGTAACTAAAACTTCATGTTCTCTGATCCCAGTGAAGTTCAGATTGGCTTAGTTTCAACTATGAAGGTTAAATGTAATGTAACATTATGGAATCATTAAAATAATGCTATTAATCACAATAACTTTAGGTTTACAATGAGCAAAGTCTTTGCTCCCCCTCGGCTTCATCCACTTCAAATGAAAAAATCCACAGGACAGTTTACTTCAACAAAGGAAAATGTTGTACAGAAAAACTTCCCATTCCAAAAGTTATTAATTACTGACACAAGAATTACTTGAAAGCTTGAGGTCAAAAAACTGTTGGGCTCCCCTCTCCCTCGCCTGACTGCACCGGGGGGTAACCACCTGGAAAACTAAACTATTCTCACGAGACTTTCAAAATAAAATAGCACAGTTTACTAGGAAATGATAATCATAGTTACCTACTTCTAAAATATTACAAATAAGTGAGATTTTACACATTTTTAAGACTTTGTAACTTATTTCATCACTATAAATATGAATTATGAGAATGTCAGCATGCAAAGATGTCAATATTATTTCCACTTGCCTCTTTTTTCAGTTTTCAGTAAAGTGTCAATATTTATTCACCACTGAGTGACCCTAACAGACATAAAAGTCCAGTGTGCATGATTTAGTGACATCTAGCATTCAGAGTGCAAGAAACAAAATGGCCCTCGCCTCATTTTCTTCTGTGTTGGTCACTAAAAATGAGAAAATCACAACACGCTTCTCTGTGTTTGGTTTCTGGTTCTGAGCCAAATGGCAGTGCGACTCATTAAAGGTAACAAAAACCACAAAGGTGATCAAACATGAATTAAAACCTAATTATGAATATTATATTTCACTTCTGCCGATAGATCCAAATAAATTCTACACCCTTGACCTTTCTGATATTTATATTCATTAGCTTCTGAGTCTTAGCCGTAAAGTCAGAGCAGGAAGAGGTTGGCTGTGTGCCCCGAGAGCATCAAACTCCCCACTTGTAAGTCTCTGAGCACGGCCGCAGAATGAGCACAGCGATGAGCACTGTAGAAATTTCCAATAAACTTTAACTGGTGTAGGAAGGGAGAATTAACAGGCAGGAGTTATTGCACAGAGCAGCTTCTCTGAAGGACTCATGGGAGACTTATTTGGGGTTCAGTCGTGGTTTAGGTTTTTTGACACCACAAAGGTCTTTTCACTAAAAGAATTTATGTAGCGGTCTTATTGGTACGTTTACAGGCTTTGGACAGGAAAGACTCAATGAACTCAAGTCTATTTCATTATTCACTGGATGAGTCATGCGGGCCAGCTCGCATACCTGCCTTCTTTTCAAAGAACATCGAAATGTCTTGATATGTTCCAGTTGTCTCTGTTATGTATTATAAATGTGACAGTGTGCTATTCAGCCATCATCGGGCTGACAGGTAGGGAACATCATTAATATTGGCTTCAAAGGGAAAGGTGGGAAAAAAACAACACGTCTCGCCTGTGAAATACAATTCCACAGGCGGTCAAAGTTAATACCCCTAACACCAGAGAACAGACAGGTTATAATCATCATGTCCCCATCTCATATCTCTTGTCATGTATAGCAGATAACATTAATAGAGACGGCCAACAGCTGCCACCCAGGGGTGTAATGTCGAGCCTGTGCCCTCAAGCTTGGTGGGAACACGGGGATAACAGACTGTGACAATAACAGGAATGAAGAGCAATGAATGTGACTTCAAAGCACGAGGCAGACAGAATATGACCCGGTGTATGCTGCCAGTGGCGACCCAGCATTTTTTTTTTTCAATCCTGTAATCCATTTTTGTCCGATTGAAATGACTTCAAATGTAGAACCCATGGGACGTAGTCAAATTGGACATTTTTTTTTAAGATAAAAAGGTGCCATGTGTCACTTTTTAAAAACCTTGGTGTCTTACAGTCAAATGAGCAAAATGGTAAAATGAATTAAAATATGACAGATTGCAACATGGCATGGCATTTTGTAAAATAAAATATTGGACAAAATGTAGGACAGTCGGATTTTAAACAAACTGAAAAATCTGTGTTTGGACGGCCACACTTCACCCTACCCCTCTATGTCACCCTACCCATAGACATACAGTGGTGCAAGGGGTGCATTGGGATTGGGCCAAGTGTAATTCCTGTTAACAATGGAATTATGGTGCAAATTATTTAAAGCCCCAGTAGCCACCATTGCTATTCTTAGTATTTGACTTTTCATACATTTACAGAGCAGTGGCATTGGTTTTCATACAGACAGTAAAGACAAGGAGGCTACGTCTACAAATCAGCCAATTTAGTCATGCTATGCCTTGACTGGCTGACAGGGAAGGGGCTTAGTCTTTCAGATAACTTGCTCCCTTATCTCTATTCTCTGCACTGCACAGCACATATAACATGATTTTACCATACTGACACATTTTCACATTTCATCACTTGGAGCACAAGAGATAGTAAACTAATAAGTGAGTAGCAACATTGATTTAAAATGCAAATATGCAAGCTACCTTGCATCACAAGCCTTGCCAATGTGGGAAATAAAGTTAACTGATGCTAGTCATGTTAGCGTCATAGCATTTACTAGCAAGCTAATAATTGGCAGATATGATCTGAACCTTTTTAAAACTCCACAGTGAATGAATTATTTTGGAGTGGAACATGTTGATTAGGTTTATCTTTAGGTTTTCAGGTGAGGTCCAAACTATGGATTAGTTTGAAATTGTAGGGAGGCATTAGTTTTAAAGTAAGGCTGTTTGGGAAAAATAACCTTTGAAAGTCAACATGTTTGCTTTTGAGTTTATTTTGAAAAAGTAATCTTGAATCTTGAACAAGATGTACAAAGATTTTCCTCAAAATATATAGGACTGCAGTTTTAACCTTGTGTTCATATTAATCTTGCTTATCACTGCATAATTACTCATGTAGTTTTATCCCGAGACAGAAAGATTTTTTAAATGCTATTGTGGCTTTTGAGCAGTTACCATCAGAGCTTTTTCTTGACCGGCAACCAGTGGAGTGACTGCATCATCTCTGCTATCCCGGCAGGAATGCTTGCTTTGATTGACTGGTTAGCTAACAAGACAGAAAAGATAAGTAAAATAGTCTTTCAAAGGGATATAACAACAGAAAGCAGAGAACTGTTTCTGCTCAGTTTCCATTATTTGAGCCACGGCTAGGCTAAGCCCTCTGAGATTGACATTGAGCTCATCTAACTGCGTTTGGTGACATATAAACATCTCTGGCGAATGTCAAACCTGCAATCACTGCACCAGCTGTAGGTTAAAGAAAGCATTAATATATGTCCATGTTGGGTCGAAAAAGCAAATGTGTGACTAACCATTTTTCTTCTTAAGCAGACACAGAGCAAATTATCATTCATACAAAGTGTCAAAATTCACACCTGAGCTCCGCTTCACTCTCTAGATAAACATGTATTGAGCTGCTGGTGCTCCATTACGTTTTGTTTGCCTGGTAGTTGCTAAAGTTGTTGAGTGTGTCTTCTGGGGTTGAGGAGGTAGCATCGGGATTTATCTGAACTTTTTCATGGGAAATGTTGCCTGCTGTGGGTGAAAACAGCACTGAGGAAAATGATGAGAGTGAACAAAAACAGTCAAACTGATGGTAAAACAGAAAAATAAGTGGTTTAAGGTGTAACAAACGTACAGTGACATTGAACGGCAGAGTTGTTAATTCTGTCATTTTCATGTACAACCCTTTCACAAATGTAGTTATGTAATGTAATTTAATTTAAGCTCACAGTGACATTCACTCTCAAAATAAATAATAACTGAAAAACGGCTAACTGCTGCCAACTGTAGCTGCCCTTAGCTGGTTAGCTAAGTTAAGTGCTCAGTTAGCGGTGTGGGAGTTCCAAGCACTGGGGTAATGTTGGTGTTCACACCACTATCAGCGGAAGTCAAAAGCTATCTGGTTAGCATGATAACCTCAGTAAATACGTTGCAACACAACACATAGACTTCATTACCTCGGAACTGTTATCCCTTCATGCTAATATTTGTATGTTTTCAAATAAAATATATTGCATCTTTGGAATTGATTTGCTGAAGTCAAAACCCTGTACAATATGAAGGACCTTATTATACAGGTGGATCAGTACATACACCACAGGCCGCATCTTTGACCCTGGTACAGAAATCCCTTATCCTGAGGGGAAATGGCTCACACAACATCTTTTATAGTTGGCCTACAGTGCAGATCATCACTGCCTCAGACAATGATCAATATTAACAGCGAAATAAAATTCCGGGGAAAATGCTGACAGCAAACAAAAACACATATAAAAGAGACAGTAAAAACAGGGAAGTGGAGGCACTAAAGAATATATCTGTATCATGGCAGTCCTCTTCCTCTAAAAAATAAGTGTATTTGTGGGAATGGATGGAGCCGTATAGAATATGGTAAATTTAAAGAAAGTGTGAAATTAGTTTGAGAGCAGAGGAAAATAACTTTTCCAGCTAGCACATCCCTGGCCACCATTATTCCTTTGAAAAAAAAAAAAAATACATTTACGGTAAGGAACTCTGTCATGGTATGATTCCTATATTTACAGTGAACCTCCAAACAGCAACATTTACACCTTATATCTCTTTATTTTATAACAGTGGTGTACCTCTGCTGAAGGTGTAGCAGTATCTCTGCGTATCTTCCAGTGATGAAAGCATTATTTCTTGTTTCTGCCCCGAACCCCTCTGTTTTCTGGTAATTGTGGCGATGCATCTCTCCTGCCTGTTAATCTCTGGACTCGGTCACTGCCTGGGCCTTAATGGGGATTTTCAACTGTGACCGGGGCAGAAGCCTCTGATTTCACAGTTCTGTCAGCCCACATTACAGCACTTCTAATAACTGTCTTACTTGCAACAAACACTCTGTGTGTATTTTTTTTGAGGTGAGATGCCAGCTGTGGAGGCCAGTAACCAATAAATTAACTATAAGGGTTTGACAAAGCCGACGTTTTCTTTGACATTATATACTGTACGCCTCAACTGTGCCACACGTGAACTCTCCTTTACCCATCAGTGGAACTGGAATGATTCTATAGAAATGGAATGAATTTCTGATGAAAAACTTTCACTCTATAAGATGATAGCAACTAAATGTCTAATTGAAAATCATGTCAAAGTCACTTTTTTTCACTACTGAAAGCAGGGGAAAAAAGGTGTTTGGTCACACTCTGTGCCTTTGTGTGGGTTTGACTGACGGATGAGCTCGCAGGGCCAAGGAGAGACAAAATAAAACCATAGCTGCACTGGGAAATGTTGCTTACAAATCAAGGACAAACTGTATTTCAAGGAGTGCTAAGTTGTTGAGTTGTTATTGCTTCAAGAAAAAATACAATTTACAATAACATTTCTGCATTTGCTGTATGCAACTTCTTCGTTTATACGACCAATAACACTCTGACTGACTTCATCGAATAATGAGGAAGTACAAAGCGTTTAAAGATCCCCTCCCCACCTTAGGCACACATCAGAGATCTGTAATGTGTTGGCGTGGCATGTGTCTGGCATGGTTTGTGCGGAAAAGTATAATTACCACATTAAGATTCTCTGAAATGGCATCTATTCTTTCTCCTTCATTAAAAATTCAAGAATATATGAATATGCAAGCAATGTGCAGCATTTCAAACCTCCACCCCGGCATGCCGCTCCCACTCACCTACCTACGCCGAGCTTAGTCTTTGGAGTTATCAAAAATATCAACACATGTTCTGCATTCATATTGTTTCATATAAGTGAGCTCACTGAAATGAGATAACTAATCCCAGTTTTCTCCCTTCTTGGCACGAAAATGGAAGATATTAAACGTGTACACATATTAACCTCATAAACTATTTAAAAAATAATGGATTATTTTATGGTATGACAATGGGTAGCGATTACACTACATTATGTTTCCACCACATCAATAATCGTTTATAATATATCGTAATTTTCGTATTTTCTGTGACTGACTGCTGCACGCATTTGAAAAGGGCGATGAAAGATTAAGATTAAGATTACGATCAAGATGTTCCTTTATTGATCCCCCTTGGGAGAAATTTGCAGGTAACACAGCAGCACAAAGGGAAATAAGGAGCAGCACAGAGTAAAGAAACAGTGACGATGATAGAGAGATATTGGAAAGCTTTCATTTCAATTGTAAATCATTTTAAATGACCTATTTTTGATAAAGACCATGACAAAACAGGTTTTTGAAAATGTTTGTTAGGGCTACAAACGCAAACCAAGCAACCTTTTGGGGATTATTATAAAACTGCTAGATGTCAGCATTACTTACCACTAGCCAGCAGGTGTTTTGTTAATTTTATCATTTCATTTGAGTGGGTATGTACAATCAAAACGGATTCTTAGCTGCCCGTGTGGAAAATGAACATGAAAGAGGCCATTCTTGTTTAATAGCTCTGTTTTCACCATCTTCTAAAGCTGTTGTCTCGCGTGCTGTCTCGTTACACGTCTGTGTGTGTCTCTGTCTGACACAGTGCATACAGATTCAGATTGGCTGAGTATCGTCCAGCGACTGATCTATAACTTATCCAGTTGTTGATGAACGTTCTCAAGCATCCATATCATGGTAATTCGAAGTCCTGTATCATAGGCAACTGACCTTGTTTCAGTTTCTTGAAGATGTTTCACCTCTCATCCAAGAGGCTGCTTCAGTTCTGACTAACTGGAGGGGAGTCGCAGGCTTTTAAACCCTGTGTGGGAGTGTCCTTACAGAGTCGTTAGGGCCAATTGTGGGTTGTTGACTCAACCGGCCTTCATGTGGGTTGCTAGGGCTAGGTGAGCCCAGGTGTGAATGGTTGTTAAGCTGTCTGGGGAGGGAACTCAGTCTGCATTGTAGGTGCATTGTAAACCGATGCAATTGGTCTGAGATTCCTGGACTACTAGTGCCTTAAAGGCTAGAAAAGCTGCACCGGTTGAAATAGAAACGCTCTGTCAAAATGTAATGATTTTGAATAATTTATCAGTTATAGCATCAGGATAGGACGGCATCAGGGTCTGGAGCCGAACAGCGCTCTGCCTATTAATGATCTCGAGGGTGCTGGAGTGGGAACAGGCGAGATGCATTTGGTCAAATTGCCTCACATGTGTCACACAGTTAGACCTCCTCACTACACACCTCCAATTTCAGCACAGTGCCAACCTGTCCTTTCTTAATTAACATTTCCTTCACTGCTTGCACCCATTTTTCCATGGCCTGCAGCATTAGTCCTCTCCATGCTGTTTCTGCTGTTTGTGTCACTTATTGATGGTGCAACCGTATAACAGACTTGTTAAATGACTGGCTGTTTGCATGTCACTCATATTCTCACACTCAGATATACAACAGGCTGTTTTTGAGGGAAACTATTGAAGTTATTGAGCATTGTTCTATTGCTATTGATAAAGTTTCTGTCGCAGGTACATTGCTGTTGTTTTATTTCCCAGGCCTACCGTCTATTATTATTTCAGATGTAAAAGCCTCAACAGAACAGCAGCAAGGTCCGGATCATGCTCCGCTCGGTATTGTTTCAGCTCAGTGTCCTTCCATTCCATTTTAAATCTTCAAGAGACTTTTTTTTGAAACCGAGAGGAATTATTTTCTAATCCTTCATCAAATCCCCTTTTAAGCTCTATCAATATTAACTGAACCATTGCAGCACATGAGAGATCATGTCTGCAGGCCTCCAGCTTGAGCGGTCATCTCTGGTTGATATCAAGTAAAATAAAAAGCCTTAAGGGATATCAGCCCCAAAACTCTTTATCGCCGTCCCATCCCCCTCGTATCCTCCTGTCCTGATTGTAGTTGAAGGTCCAGATTTAATCATCGAGATTGACCAGCTGCTGGCCGGGTGTTTGACTTTGTCTCCTCTGCTCCCCGTCAACAGTTTATTTTCTGCCCGGGCCGAGTGGCAGCTACTTTGCCTTCTGCCACATGCTTGTCAGCGAGCAGAGACTTGCCGTGTCAATATCTCTTAGTCCCGAGCAGATACAAATCTAAAGGGCAGCACTGTGAGCTGAGGGGGTTAATCAATTCTATCTGACCTTAATTTATACAGAGTAAATAATGAACTGCCTGCCCTGTATTAAACATTAACAGAAAAATCATTCAGGAGTGGTGCAGGGTGCGTTCAGGTCAGGTGGGACGGGGATTTCTTTTTGCTCTTACAAGCTTTGGAAGTGACTTAGAGCACTTTTTTCCAAAGTGGGCTCCCGGGAGTTGCAGGGGGCAACATGAGCAATATGTCTCGTTGATAATCACTTCCTAATTCACATGCTATCTAAAAACTTAAGAGTAGGGATGGGCCAGTACTCGGCTGAAACGAGTATTATTTTCTCACTTATGTGATACAAAATGTTGATCCGAAGCTCAATACTGGCTCTGCTCGGTAAATATTTTTCAAATGAATATCAGTTATAGCAACTTCTGATCAACACCTATCAATTTTTGGGTAGCCTCACCCATTTCAGTTGAAGCACCACCTACTTTCAGTTAAAGCACCACCCATTCCAAGGACGGACACAGATACAGATAATGTAGTTGGGTTAAGGGTGCTATTTGTAGGGCCTGGTTGGAATTCAGTAAACAATATCAGCAGTGTGACGAAACATCAGTGTTAACAATTCATCAAAGAAGCTGTACAATGTCTTGTAGTACCACTTGTGTAAAAAACAATAAATGATTGTTTGAGGCCCACTGTAGTTTCAGCTGGAAGATAAAATGCCAGCTTTTAGTGCAATGAATGAAAATAATAGCGCACTCACAGATCTTCAGGACAATGCTGACCGATCTCAATTTCACCAATTTATTGTGACCATGTCGACAAACATGCGAACGTATTAGACCGACGGCCTTTCACAGACATTGACATGATCAGAGTAAATTGGTAAAAGTGAGATTCGTCGACTTGGTCCAGAAGATCTGTGTGTGTGTCTCTTACCTTTAGGTGTATTACACTGGAACTACATTACTTCAGTTTTGCACCACAGATAAAATACTTGGGCCTGTAGTTTTAGAATACAAAATTGTAAACATATTATGTAATGCGATCCTCCAGCAGTTTTCCACATTTATTTTAATTTAATGTTGCTGGTGCAGAATCTTACAACCCCCCCCCCCCCCACACACACACACACACTCCCTTAAATAACCAAGCCATTCAGCACCTACTGTTAAATCCGCTAAACTTTCAGTATTTGTCGACCTTATGTCTCCTGAACCTGCCTATACTACCATTATCGACAGGCTATAATATCATGTTACTTCAACAAAGAATGGGCTTTTTATCAAAAAATCACTTTAAAATGTATGACTCGTCCAAATGAGGGCTGGCAACATGTAACAGTGTGGTCCCGTTGTACTCTGAAAGAATGATTGCATGTTAAGAGGGCTTTGATTGGCCTCAGTGAGAGCTGCTCTGCCGCCGGTTCCTGCTGCATATTTACAAGATGAAAGGCTGGAACAAGGGGGGGGGAGTCAGAAAGGAAAGAGAGGAATGGGCGGAAACAGTCACGAAAACAATGAAACATATGGGGTGGCAGGACTTCAAATTGGGTGGTTGGGTTGGTTTGACTCATGTGGCCTTGGTCCTCGGTTATAATTTAGCGTTTTGACTCGCCTGAAATGGCCAGTGCTCTCTGTGGAATTGGATTTCACTGTTATATCAGCACAGGCCTTGAAAAATATGTACCTATAAGTCGGCTTGTTTGTGATATTGGAAGTATATGCACTCAAAAAGAAGGAATTTTCACACTGTGGCCATAGTGTATTATTCATATACTGAACTGTGGTTTCCACTGATAAGCTAACAGATTGTGCTCCTGGACCCTTTCCTTTGCAGGGGAAAGGATTTTTCTGTTTTCTTTTTTTCATGCCACTGCTTAAGATTCATGGCAGGATCATGGCATTCACTGATATCAGTCTGGAGGCAACATCCCAGCTTTGGTGCGACAGTGCTGCCTTCGCAGCTACAGCAGCAATATCCGCGCTCAACTCAATCACCGACCAATAGTACAAAGTGTTGAGAGAAATACAGGTATTCATGACTGGCTGTTCCTGCACATCCTCTCAGTTTCCACCAGTTTAATCACTGTGGTTATGCTGGCTGCAGCATCCATGTTATCAGAGACACCTCTCCTCTGAAATACACAGTCATTGTGAACCAACACAGGTGGTTGCAGGCTATCACTTACAGTGGGATTGCTGCTGTTTTTTCAAAGTAAGCAAACAAAAAGTTTCCTTGTTTTTTTTTTTCAGTGTCAGAAGTTCCCTTATCTTAACCCTGACTGGAAGCGCCTGGCTTCAGTGAGGATTTGGGTGGAGCCATCCAACCAAAATCTCTTCTTGATTCAGGGTACGACTGGGAGCATGTTCATGTAGCATAATTATGTAAAGAAAGGACAGCAGCCTTTGGAAAGTGGAGCAGAGCAAGCTTGGGGACAAAATCACGTAACTTTATAATTGAACCATTTATCATAGCTGCTGTGTGCATTCTGTGCTTTGCCTGCCTGAATAAATACAAATCTAAACATTTCAGATAACTTTTATCCAACTTTTTTTCAATGCGCGTCTCGCCTCAGCGAGGTCCCGACACCCTCTGTTGGCCTTCCGCCAGTGGCCGGCCTTAAGGCCAGCCGGATGGCAGCACCAGATAAGCCCTCGATTTGTACTCCCTGAGCCACAAGCCTTGGCTGCCGTTACAAGCTTGAACTCAAGTTCTAAATTTACTTGGACGAGATAGCTGAGAGAGCCAGGCTGCACAAAGACATCTGTAATATAGATGAAACAGGCCAAGCGTCCAGATCACTGACAACGTTGCCGGCAAGGCAGAGTGCCAAACAGGTCACAGCGTGGTGACAACAATGGTGCTCGTCCGCGCTTTGGATCTATCTCCTCTCGCTCCGTCTTCCTGAGGAACATTTTTTCGACCTGTTTCATCAGGGATGTGCCACTAGGATGTCAGAGTGATAAATAGGTCTGGTTACATGCCAGAAGAAGCCGTCTGCCTTTGTCACTTGTAAGCCGACCACATCAGATTGTAGCCAAAGAGGCCTGTAGCTGCTTGTACAGCAGGCAGTACTTTTCCATTTCAGTGGGAAAAGAGATTGGTTTTGGAAGACATATTAGTTTTCCCATACAGAATGTGGCACAAATATGAGCCTTTTATTAAAAAATGAACTATTGTTCAGTCAACGTCTGGATTTGATACAGTGTGTTCGACTGCATATTTATTGCATTACTGATCAGCTTACATGTTGTCTAGGAGACGCAGCACAATCTGAACTGATTTATAGGATAGAGGCAAAGTACAGAATGTGTAAATATTTGTATTTGTATATTACAGCCATAGCAGCGTCAGGCTGGTAATGTTTTCACCTTGTGAGTTTGTGTGTGTGTGTGTGTGTGTGTGTGTGTGTGTGTGATCATGGAAAATTGCGGTCACACCTTCTGTATCTGGACTAACATAGCAGCAGTTTGAAGTATTTTGCCAGGGGTTTATCAGTCTGTCTGTCTGTCTGTGTTTGTCAGCGCCACCTGAATCAGAATGTGTTTTTTTTTTCCCTCACAATATATCTTTTTGGGGGAGATGTTGGTATTTTGGCAAAAGGAAGTAGGAGATACGACCTGTCTTTAAAAAAAAAAAAAAAACATGAACCCGTGGTGGTATTTTGTTGTCAGTTTGCTGACTATTTTCTGCCAATATTTAATATAAGTTTAACTTACCTTAAAGCAACATAATGTATAACTTTTTACCTAAAAAATACACCCTCCAAATCATTTTGATTTTACTGTGTCTTGTAATGAATGGTGTCTCGGTCTCAGCCACTCCACCCCCTATCACTTGTTTCTGCACTTTGGGTAGGATCACAACGTTACATACATGTTTACTTCAACATACAAGTTTTTAACATGTCACATCATTATGAGTTAATGAGATTTGTTTGTTGTCAGCACAGAACTAGTATCTGTATTTACAATTATGATTTAGTGGAATTACACTCTGAAACTGTGGAGGGCCCCATTGCAGTGTACAAGTGACAGGCTTACCAGATTGTCATCATATGGTCAGAGTTTCATTAGGTTTAGACAACAAAACTGATTGGTTAGGTTTAGGAAAATATTGTGATTTGGGTTAAAATATATCCTGTATGTTACATGTCACTTAGGGTACATTTGTTTGTATGCACATAACTTATGCACATCAGGAAAGTTAACTACATTACTAACTGGAAACCACTCGCTGTTGACATTCGGTCTGACATAAACAGTGATCTCCTTGGTGATGGGCCTTTGTTTGTTTGACCCACCCATTCACCCCGTCCTCCTTGCTTAGTGGACTTTCCCACTCTTTATGCCTCATCACCTGACTTCCTCACTTGCGGCGGTCATATCTATTATGGCCACTAGAGGTCGGCACCTAACAGAAAAAAGTACGGGTCGAAATAACATGCTCGCACAGTCGACCTATGTAGCTTCTTCTGACGAGGACGGAAGATAAACAAATGATGTGGAAAAGTGGTACCTCATGACAATCCTCACGTTGTTCTAGAAAAGATTCAACTTGATAAGCCTCAGTTGTTCTTGCCTGCGTTGAATACAGATTTGTAGGCAGAGAAAAGATCTTTGCACAGCATGTAAACATAGACTGCACCACAGCAAAAGCCGAAAGTAACGCCGCATTCACTCACTTTAATGCAGTCTTTTGTGCAGGTTCTTGTAGAGAATCTGTGTGCAACTGCTGGTCAGTGTCGTCTCTTAGCTCATTATTAGTGAGGGAGTCTGGAATCTCTCCAGGCTCATCTTATCAGCACCTCCAGACGCCCAGATTCTGCTTATATAAGTAAGTGTGAAGGATGGTGGGTAACCATATCAACGCGCAATTTAAAGGCATAGGATCAAACATACCTTCATGATTATGATGAGACAGTATGTCCCCACTTTGTAACATCAATTAAATCTTTGTATTAATGAATGGGTGGTGTTTGGGAGGGACCTAAACCTCAGTATGTCTAAAATTGTGGATACAGCCCTGCATTTCATCTATTAGGATTGTCAGTATACTTTGTATTTGCCGCAATTGTCCAGATATATCAATCTCATAGTGCTGCCTCTTAATTCAGTCATGCTAAATGGAGGAACAGATTCCCTCCAGTCTCTTAACGGCTCGGACAAAGAGGACCAAAGTACTTCACAATCAACATAAGAAGACACAAAAGACAGATGGAAGGAAGGAAGAAAGAAATATGCAGGGAGGGTTTTACTGGAGGAGTTTGCAGGGAGGTTTCTCGACATGAAACTTGCTGTTTGTTCTGAAGCAAATGGTGGGTACTGGCTATTCATGATAACAGGAGTACAAGATGAAGACAATGCACACAACGGAGAGGGGGGGAAAATGAAGGGCCAAAATCAAAAAGCAGGCTAATCAAGCCTGTGGCAAAAACAAGCTTCTTTGTTTGGGTTGTGGATCTGAAAATGCTCAAAAGGGCTTTAGTTTGGTTAAGATATTACATTTCTACATCTCATAACTCTTTGTTAACTAAAACAGCTGCAAGCGCCTAAAGTGGGGGAAATTTGTTCCCCAAATTCTTGTAATGACCGCTCAAAGTAATCTTAAGCTTCTCCGTTCACTATTCAGTGGTAAACTGACTTAAAAAAACGCCGGATGCTCACTGAGCACCTGCTGTCAACCAGCACCAGTGAACAGAACAGCTGTGGGTATAGCTTGTGAGCGTGTACCAGAGTTTTTGGCAGTTCTGTATCCTTAATGTGCCACGCACAGTCGGTCACTCACAGGTCTACTGGACAGGTAAAACACAGTCTGTTGAATTCTCAGCATCACAGACGAACACGTTGAATATGAACCAGCGTTTGACTCTTGCTGGTGAATGCATCTCATCGGGTGTCTCGGGCTGGAGGATGGGGAGGATGATCTGAGTTACATTCAGTCACTTGCTTTTTTTCGAAATTGGCTGCTGAAAGCTGGCAATGCATTGTCTGCGGTAGAGGGTCCTTACCACTCTGTGTAGTGTGTGTAGCTGTAACACCAAACATGCAGCTGCTGAAATACAGGGGAGTGCTTGTTTCTTCGTGCCTGTATACAGATTGTGTGTCAGGTGTGTGCACAGCAGGATACAAGCTGGACTGAGTGAAGATTTGGCCTCAGATGGTTGCATTAATCATTCTGATCTGCTTTGAATATCAGATGGATTGAAGGGCGCTGGCTTTAGTTTAAAATGGGATATGGTCCCCTTTTTTTTTTTTTACTGCTGCTGTTGTTCCAGGATAACACTGCACTATTTTTAAAATAGTCACTGTGTCACTTTCAGTAAGTGTTGAGTCCTAAATCTTTGCCGTGACCGTTGCTTTCGATCTTTTTTACGACTTCAACAAACCTAAGTGATTTGAAGTGAAAATGTCAGTGATCAACACCTGACAGCGCCAGCATACTGTATATTTACAGTTCTGTCAGCAAGTAATCTATATTCCTGTAGACGGGCATCATGGAGCCTGTTTTAGAACTTATATGAAGGACAGGGTGAGGTGCCTCAGATGCTGTGGTGGCTATTTTCCACCGCAAAGGAGCAATTATCACACCCAATGCTCACGTTCATACGCAACAACCATGTCAGCCTGGTTGGGCCATTATCGACCTTTAACGCTTTTAAGTGGTTCCTCTGTTCCTTCTCCTTGTCACCTTTGTGCTGCTATCTTGCCATCTGAACACTGACGCATAGAGACCTTAATCTAGGAAGGGAAGTCTTCCTAAATAAGGAAACATAAGAGTGTCCTTTTCCAAGTATTTTGAAGGCCACGTCCTGCTAGATTGTGTAGTTATAGTGTGGTTATGCCAGCGACGTGCCTCAATGGATAGCAAGGACAGCCAGTCATATGGTGAGCGGTCGACCAGTTCGGTCCAGACATACATAGGCATAAATGAAATGGGGAGCATGGCCTCGACATCCTGGGAACACTGGAAACACAACTATGTCTATAATAATTGTAATGTCCCCTGTGTCCCCTTTTTGTCGTCAATTACCTAATGCCACTGTTGTTATGCCACTATTGACTTATGCCACTGGAACGCCAGAGCTTATTGTGTGCTCATCTTGCAAGGTTTAAAAAAAAAAAAAACAACCTCACAAGGCCAATTTAAGGTAGCATCTGTCCTCTTGCAGCACAAAGCAGCGGGTTTCATGCGAAATCTGATCCGATTTTCCTGCTGACTTGGAGACATTTCATACATTTCTTGTTTACAGCACCGTGAATAACCTGAGGAACCTGCTTCTGTGTGCAATAAAGAGCTAACCTTTGGGCATATCTGCTTCTTTGACCTGAGCGAAAGGGAGGACAGAGAAGACGAAGGAAGATTGGAGCAGAGCAGCAACACCATCACCACCCTCAAGTCCTCTCTCATCCCCTCAAGGCTGCCCCTAACCGACCCAGATGGCCTGTCTCTGCTTAATAGCCCCTCTATTTGTCCATCAGCGGGGAGTGACGGGGACATACGAGGCCAGGTTAACTCAGGTTAACCAGGGGGTATTTCCACTGGGGTTAACTGATCTGAACCCCAGCGAAATCAGAACACCTCCCAATTAAGGAATCAACAGTGGCTATCTACTTTTTTGGCCACATCAAATCTTTTACCCCCCGAGGTCCGCAGGAGTATCGAGTCACTGGGAGGTAAATAGATTGTATAGTGAGAGGCGGGTCTTTTTCTTCTTCAATCCAACAGCAGCCTCTGTGCTTAAGGGATTGATTATGGCTCCCATCAGACCAGTGTTTGCACACTCTCTGATCCCCTAATAGAAGCAAAGGTAGCTGCACACGGAGCACAGCATTTAGCTCTGACGCCTGTGTGTGAAGGGAAGGGGATAAAGGCTTTAGTGGAGAAGATGAATAACCCCGTCTGCTCGCTCAGAAAACGCCAATTTAGCACCAACTCGAGAGTTTAAATTAAGAGCTTCTCCGTGCGTCGAATGAGCTCCTAAATAAGCAAAGCCCCTTTAGTTCTCTGTCATTTGAGTTCATAAATTGAAGGGAAAGTGCATGTTCTTTTTTTATTTCTAATGACATAATTCGAATCAAATTCGAAATCTCCATTTTTATTACGTTTTTTCTTTCCACGAAGCTCAAACATGTCAACTTGAACTTTTTAAAGCAGATCCTTTTTTTTTTTCTCTTCTTGTTCTTTCGCACAGACGTGTAGTTGTCATCTGGCTCCCTAATTAGCTGTCACAAGTTCTTTAACGCAAGAAAATCCATTCATTCCTCACTTTCATGGATATTGCAGGCTTAAAGCAGTTGCTGCGCATTGCTAAACAGCATCATACCTGCAGAAGAGTGGGAGGCGGGCCAGGGAGGTTGTCTTCATTACAGACTTAACAATTCAGCTGAAAGTGTTTATATTCTCTGCCATGTGGAATACAAATAGATGAATGGGAAGCACACTCAGTCATTCAACGCTCGAGACGGTTGGCATTTTGCTGCATCATCGCGCCGTTGCATGCTGACACTATAATAAGCATAGAAGGCTTCGGAGACGGCTCAGTAACAAGCCGATTTATCCCGACGTTCATTGTGTTTGGAGATCTCTGGAGACAAAATGATGTGATCATGAGAGGGCATTCATGTGCAGCCACTCACTAAACAACTGTTTTTAAGGAACACAGGAGCAAACCTGAGATCATGTTTTTAGGAAGTTTCTTTGAATCGTCAGCTGGTGAGGCTGCATATAGAGTCTGGAGGTTGTGTTAGACTCTCTATCCTTCATTTTATTCTTTTACGTTTGATGATGATGAGAAATGGCCTATTTAATAGCATTTAACAACTCGATCAGAATAACATTCGGTATACAAAACAAACTTGTAGTATAAAGACAAGGAGCGAATAACACCACACAGAGCATTGAGTGACACTGAGGGCACTAAAACCGGCTATTAACAGGCAATGACTGATTAAGGACGCATTAGACGATAATTAAAATATGAACAAACCGTTTGCAGGAAGTTGAATTGAACTCTACTGACCTGCTGTAACAGGCACTTACCAGCGCCACTTCAGATGGAGTTTTGAAGTTAATCCGACAAGCTCTCTCTGGACTGGGAGGAAAACCCGCAGCATGCAGCTGCACCCAGCAACATCCCGAACACTACCGATCAGGTCCATTGTCAGCCTCTCCCAGAACAAACCACACCAGCATAACTTCTACCATATGTTGGACCTTCATCGTACTGTTGCAGCTCGGTTAAGGCACTAAAAGTCCTGGGTGAGTTGTAGGAAAATGTGGTTTGAGATAAAATCACTATGTTACCTGTGTAACTTCCGTCACCTGCTATAACTTGCGCTGCGTTATGTATGTGACTTAACTTCACCACGTTAGAAATACTGGACACAAACAGAGGTGTCCTGAATCAACGTCCTGTGCTTCTTCAACCCAACCCTCCTCCAACTACCAGAGACTTTTCACTCCTTATCATATTTCTCCTCCCTTTCTCCTTTGCAGCTGCAATAACTGCTACAGCCACCAGAGGTCAGTGCCAAACAACAGGCGTAAATGTGGGCCGTAATAACCTGCCTTTATTTGCAACCTATGTGGTCTTTTTTTTTCTGATATGGACAGGCTCACAGGCGTTCTCCAAGGCCTCCAGCACCCAGCAGCGTCAGCACCCAGATAGCATGGGAAGGTCTACATGTGGTTATTGAACTGCTACTCAGTTTTCTAATCAATAAAAATGATTCTGGTTCAGACTCTCAGTTACTCTCTAGTGATGGGTTATTTCAGAGACACTCCTCATTTTTTCCCCTTACTTTTCCTAAATGGTATTTTTTTTTCATTGTGCAGTCAATCAGAGTGGTGTTGGTTCATTATTTTTTTCTTTTAAAAGAGGCTTTTATCCGTCTCTGCAAATGAATTCTTTGGATCCACTCATTGTTTTGAAAAAAATAAACTGTAGTTATCAGAGACTTCATTCAAAATGTATAATGAATATTACACAATTACAAAAGTTTCAGTTTCACTTATTCAGTCTGCTGCAATTTTCTCTCTCTCAAGTCAACAAATGATTTATAAATGTCAGGGTCATTTAATTGATTGTGCACACATGTCATGTGGCTCTCTAAAGCAGTGCCGCTATTTTTAGCTATCTTGGTGTCTGACTGGTTGACTCCACCTGCAGTGGGAGGTCGACATAATGGAGCAGAGAGTTGGTACCGGCACCAGGCCAGGTCCCACCCCGCTGACCGGCGCTTAAGTGCCAGATGCGTCTTTGGGAGAGGTCGCCCGGTGGTCCCGCGCCCACCCTCCCTCTCTCTCCTCCGCAAAGTCGAACCAAGCTGCCTTGCTTTGATTCTCTTCTGTATCAGGTGTAATATAGACGGGTGGTTGAGGGTCAGAAATGTAGGGGTGCAGAATCTTCTGGTGGAGTCACATATTGCAGCATGAAGCGCAATCATCTCTGAAAATTAAATATAGTGATGTAGGGTTAGGGTTGGGTTGCACTACCCAGGGATGTAATTTCCTGCCCGGGGGTTGCAGGGACATGTCCTCACTTCTCACAATCCTATTTTTGTCACAGTTTCAGTTTAATTTCATCACAAAAAAATCTCTGCAATCTTTTCATACTGTACAGTCACCATGATTCAGATGAGGGAAGATAAGATTAGAATATTCTCTGCTCGTCGGGCGGCTTTTTTTTTTTTTTTTTTTTTTAACCATGCACTCACAGCAACTGACCTTTACAAGTGGCAGACTTTAATTGCCCTGGGCTTTGCCTCTGAGGCTATGCACAGGTTACCGTCCTCTCCTCTGATTGAGGCTGTAACTGCAGCCCGAGAGGAAAACTGCAAGCTGAAAAAAAGATGAGAGAGGTGAGGTACATGTTCCAACACTGGAGAGGTGCCGACCACAATAAATGTACAGGTGTAAAAATGTTGATTGTGATATAGGACCCCTGTTTTTACTTGGTACATAGATACCAAGGACTCCTCACCTTTATATTTCTCTATTTTTCTGCAGCCGTTACACTGTGCACCATTATTCTCTTCACGTTGGTTTCTGTGAGTGGTATTGTAGAAAAACAAACAAATTGGTTCCTTATAAGTTTGGCTTCTCTATGCTATTCGGTCAGCCATCTGGCTGAATGTTTCCCAGAAAAAAATAATGGTTGATTTTTTTTTTTTGCCATTGCACAACCAAAACAGAAGGAGGCATTGTTTTCCCAGGGTGCTTATCTCAAGTCATGGTGTACTGTCACAACCAGAATAACTGTGGAAAACAAACAAAAAAACCCACCATTGATGGAGGAGGCAAAGAGGGCAAAGGGCCTCTAGAGCGATGGAAACCGAGGCAGGCATTCACTCAGTGGACGGCGCCAGTGTTGTGTCGAAGCTGATAAGTATTTCAGCTTACCAAAAAGGACATGAGGTGGTTCAAAACATTCTTTCCACTAGAGCAGTAAGTAAAAAACCTCCCTCCTTACTGATACAACTGTCTCTTTCACTCGGTCTTTTCATAGCACTGAGCTCTGGGTTTCTAGGCCGTAAGGTTTCCCAGGGTTGTTTTTCTGCTTTTGACAGTAACCAGGCTGCTATTAGCCATGTTGCTAACACTGTCATTCTGCCAACAGTAATTATTATGATGTTTTTCTTATATTTTTTCAAATGTAGTTCTTATATGTTCGTTACTAATTTACTTTGTACCTATAGAGGAGACCTGAAAGGGCTGACATAATATATCCAAAGTTGGAGCCATGGTTTTATAGTAGTTGTTTTTGGTTAAGGCTTCTAGATACTTATATCTTCATATCGCCTCATATCTTATGTTGGTGTAATTATATCTATATGGGGACCTTTTTGACTTGTTTTATAGCCCTTTCATGAAATGTATTTTGCCTTTCTATTCTTTATGGAGATGTTTTTTGATACACTGTATAACTCAAGCTGTTGATCAAACTGCTTTTTTCTAATGTGACATTTAAAAATGCCATTTGAAATCAGGTCGTTACTTGCTGCTCCTGCAACATGTTAATGTAATTAAGGACACGCCGACTGCATGATAGAGCACACCTGTGTCCTATCTTCTATTTAATGTCTGCTGAGCTTTTACTCCCGCACAAATGCAGTCAATATATATTATATCACAACATGGTGCAAGAACAAGTGCATGAACATCCGGGAAAAGGTCAAGCCGTAAAAACACAGGGCTCTTTGTGATAAAGTCTTTTATGAAGTGTGTTCTCTCTCTGGAAAGCTCAATAACCAATTTAATATTATTATTCACATATTATTTGCTAAATCCATAGCAAAAAATAATAGTAGTAGTAGGTTTTTTTTTGTGTGGTTGTTCTTTTTTAGTTTTCTAACATGTCAGAGTGTATGAAAGATTTTAGCCAGAAGAGAAAAATCTGCACTGACTTTTGTATGCCCGAACAAACTAAATAAATAAACTCTCTTCTACATTAAAGGACAACACAGTTTCATTCTGTTTCACTCTGTTTATATTTGGTGGACCCTGCCACCTTTCTAGCTTCAAACAGTGTTCCGGGGACCTTGTTGTCCTCTGAGAACAGCTTGTTCATTCAGTGTTTGTATCATTACATCATTAATATCGTAAATATTAAAATTCAGTCAGATTTTTCTTCTCCAAAAATGCACATTGACCCTTTAAATAATCAGTTGGTTAAAGGTGAGGAAAGACTGTTGTATGAATAACAAGTGTCAGCAATGACCATTGGTGCAAAAAAGGGGTGCAGGGGCGTTGGAATGCAAAAGGTTTTTCAAACCACCGGCTACTCTTTATCGGGTTGCATGCAAGGATGGTCATCAGGCTGCAAACCAGCTGATTCATTTAAAATTCCCACTGCCCAGCTCACTTTAGCATTACAGGACACTCACATTGAACGGCTACAATTACTCACGTGGAAGCGATGCAATTAAAATGTACCGTGGCTTCATAATTCAAGGAGACCCTGTGGCACTGTAGCTGAATCGCATCACCTTTTAACCAACATTCGCTTTCATAATGTTTTGACTGTCCGACTAAAGGATGAAGCAGGGGTCAGATGCAGCCCGTGGACAGATAGAAATACAATGCACATTTATGCTATGAAGCCGGGAGCGACTGTTTTCTCTGCCACACGCTCTTATTTATATATTCAGTTATAGCAGCCACACGGCATGCACACAATGTCCCTTCACATCGTTCGATAATGAAAAAAATGATAATTTACAGTAACTACAGTTTTGTGAAAAACACTAAACAGAGTGGCTTTCACAACCAACACACCGAGCCATAACAACCGCTCCATCATTTGTTATAGTTGACGTTCGGGGCTGCACAATGCTCTTCATTCATACCCTGTCAGTGCTGGCTTTGTAATTGAAAATAGCTTTAATTACATTCAGTGGAGGGGTGGGGCTGGCTGTTGTGAGAAGAGCCGGGGGGTTCATTCAGCACAGCATAATGGTCTGGAGGATGAAGAGAAGTAAGCCAAACAAGCACAGCAAATTACTATCATCCTCCTCCGACTGTGTGTTTGTGCGTGCGCGCGAGCTTGAGAGTTTGTACATCCGTCTTCCCGTGTCGCCATCATTCACTGCACTGAAGATGCCCTGTGTGTGTCTCCCGGGAGTGTTGTGCGCTCTCACAAATCTGGGATTGTTCAGCACGGATGACTAAACATGTCCATCTACTCACGTATGATTCAGTAAAACTAGCTGTTCTTCCTGTGCGTACGGCTCATTAAACCCCTCCCACACACACACACACACACACACACACACACACACACACACACACACACACACACACACACACAATACCACGATATAAACACTCACATATTTTCGAGAGAAATTGAGGTTGCTGTGTCAGTGGCCGGGTGGTGCAGAGCCTTGTACCAGGGGAGTAATTGAGATGGCCGGTGAAAAGGGGGAGCGAGGCTTAGACAACCATCCACACAAAGTCCTGGCTGCCATCCAATTATACCCAGCAGCCTCCACTAGCTCCTGAACTCCAATTACGGCTGGCAAAGCTCGGCTGGTCAGAGAACCTGTCACCCCTCCATCCTTCCTCCCCTCCCTCCCACAACCGCCGGCAAGAAATAGCAAAGTCAAAGACAATGTGTAATGTCCTCTGGTGCCTGAATGTGTTGGAATGCGTGTGTGTGTGTGTGTGTGTGTGTGTGTGTGTGTGTGTGTGTGTGTGTGTGTGTGAGGGAGACAGGGAGAGAGGGTTGATGTTTTGAGCACAGCTAAAAAAGAAATTTGCTGAACCTTGGCCACCTTAGATTATTCAGAAACACAAGGTGCACTGTGTAGTTTTTGGGAAGTTATTTAAATCAGGAGAGAAACATCTGCATTCATTGATTTTCACAACGGAATAACCTCTGATCAAGGGGAAACAGAATTTAATGATTGTTTATATTTGCATGACCCTTTTAAGTGGCCACCTTTTTTACGTCACACAGTCATCCGGGGACCTAAATTCTCTGTGGGTGCCACTTGTTTATTTAGCTATAGAAGTATATCAAACAGATGTTTCTGAGTTTGTACTTTTCTTATTACCTTGTTAATATTGTAAATATTACATATCTGAGGTTGCATTTCTTTTCCAAAACTACATAATGCACCTTGAAAGTGCTGGAGCTTTCACACAGTATCTCAATTATTTCTGTAAACCATAAAACATGTTTTGTGTGATTTAACATAGCATATGTAGACTATTAATGAAATGGAAAGAAAACGAGTTAGGGAAAAAACAATCAGTGTACATGCTAATGGTCTAATAGGCTCATACTGTTGTATCTGCGTGCATGAATATTGAAACTTTTGTTACAACCTTGAACTCTCCTTAAATCATATTTCGAGTTATTATTACTCAGGATTTTTATTTTTTTGTGTGCCTGTGTATTTTTTCTTGTATTTTGGTTTCATGCCATCTTTATACTGCTACAGTTATACAAAATGAGAAGTCAGACTGAGAACTCAGTTTGTGCTGAAAATACGGAGAATCTGCATGTGGGGTGCGAAATAAAGACAAAGACTAGGCACTCAGTAGAGCGCACACTTCTGCCAAGGCCCAACCATCCTCTTAAACTCAATCAGGCCTAATCCAATATCAAACTCAGGGTCACTCTGAACTTTAAACCACTCACTACTGCGTAACCATGATTTAAGATCACCCTATCTTGCAATAACCTTCCTGGATTCGTTCCTCTATCTAGATCCACACCAAAAGTTAATAGGGTATATATTCTGCCCAAGACCCATCCTCTATCCAAGTTTTGTGGAAATCTGAAAACATAACCTCCTTGGGGGAGGTTAATAATGCATAAAGAGATAGCAAAACAAACCAATATGAACTCAGAGTATATAGCATTATAGATGAGCTATAAGCTCTTGGGTTATGAAAAATCTGTCAGGCTGGTGTTTAATCTCATCCGGCAGGACACTCATTTGCCTTTCAAACTCTTTAACGGACCAAGAAGACCCCTCTAATGGACCATTTGACCATCAGTGCTGCAGAGAATCTGACCAAAATCCAATAATGAACAATGAATTAACAGCTGCAGACTTGATGGACTGTTGAGCCCTTTATTAATGATTTATCGAATAGTTTCACCAAATATGGGCGAAGTTGGCTAATTCTGCCAAACCTTAAAGGCCTCAGACTGACTGTGTCGGTTGCTTTGTGGTCATCTGATTAATTTGTATTGAATGAAATGGCGAGGAGTGGCTCCTTAACGTTAACAGGTCATGGATTGAAGGTGCACCCTGTGTCATAATCATGTTTTAATGTAGTAATGTTAATAACTGGATTTAGATCCGGATCCTCTGCAACTTTTTACTCAAAGAAAGAAAAAGAGTCTCAAAGCATTAGCTAAATATTCTCTTGGCTGGTGGAGGAGAAATAGCAGCCAAAAGGACTTTTCACAGGAGTTGCTTTTATTATTGAATATCTTATCTGCAACAGCAGTCCAATAATAATCTTATTATATACTGCTGTAACACTGCTATACTTTAAGTCATAATTTGAATACATGTCTTCATGTTATAATGTCTGATAGATCATTTCCGAAATTTTACTGACTGAAAAGGTGTGAAAAATGTCTCAAGTTCTAACCCACTGAACCTGTGAAATATGTAAAGTGTTGATGTTAAAGAAAAGAATAACTTTGAATATTTCACTGGAATTCCATCCTATTAGTATTCTCATTCATCTTGCGGTAAATACTGTAGGAAGGTTTCATTTTCAGCCGGCCACCCTCCACCTCATACGAGCTCCAGCTTTCTACATTTTTACATTCATAAATCTTACGGCAATTACTGGTGGACAAATTTGCAATCATCCATGGTTAACAAAAAGCTTAAATGAAGCTGCTGCTGCAGCAGCTGTTAAAGCAGCTCCTATATGCTGTACTGCTCATGGGGGGTTTCTATATTTTCTAGTCACTGTGCTGCAGGATGTAAAGCAGCAGAGTAAAAGTTACCACAGGGATATTTTCCCTTTACAATATGAATAGCTCAAGGCTGTAGAGAAATACCTACATTTGACAAAGTGTGTTGCTCTGTGGCCTGATCACTTGTTTCATCCTCTTTCAACAGCGGGAGCATGGCAATCTCTGTCCCTGTATCCTAACCTGTCACTCCCCAGGGTCCTAAAGGCCTAAAGGTGTGATGTGGCTTCTAAATGATTGATGAGGCTGAAGTAAATCCTGCTACCCACTTACATTACTTGCTGTATATTGTAAGGCAGAATATTACAGCTTACAGTGCTGACCAAAGAGGTCCCTGCAGGCCAGAGATAGTTGCTGCATGATTTACAGAATTAATTAAAAACAAACTGTTGTTATGTTTTTCATAATGTGGTCAGACACTTCACATCACCATGGCAATCAATTAAGGACATTTTGGACCATAGTGCCCTTTTAAATCTTAAGGAAAATGTTTGTGAACCCTTGAGCAAGAGTTTAGCAGGAGTTCAACCAATAATTTATGCAGGAACAACCAGTACTTTGAAAAGAAGCCTTGAATCCTCTGACAGAATTTAGGAGAATGTCCCTGAAAAGTGTTTTCATAAAGGTACAACTTATCAAAAGAAAAAAAATAGTTCAATATTAATAATAGATCAAATTATGTGTTATGTAAAATGAGTTGGTCATTGAGACGAACACAGTAAGAATTCTCCTGCAAATCTGCAGTTTTCCTCAACTCTAAGGAAGCATTTAACCTCTTTATTCTCAGGCTTTAGTTTTGGGGATATGGTGCATGCTCTCATTGAACTTGCTTCTAGCCGCAGTAGGCAGGAGTTTAAAATAAAAAGAAAAGAAAAAAATCCTCTGTTAAATTCACTGTGCGGTACCCTCCCAGCATCAAACAGCAGTTGGACAAAGTTAGAGAGGAAGAGTTTAGCAGTTTCAAAGACAGATGTTTCTCTCAGAGCTGACGGAGAGTGAATATTGGAACTAGATTCCTCTGGTGGACAGGACCACAACTCTAAAAGGATCCCGATGTTGCTCCATCAACTAGTTACCCGTGTCGACCTTATTAGGTGATAATATCATTATTAATTTGCTTGTTAACTGGCTAACATAACATGACATGATCCTGTTTAAACCAATCACAAAGAAAACTTAATAGCTAGAGCATGAATTCCTTTTGCAGAGGAAAGCCAAGACTTTAGCCTTCCACCATATTGCATTCTGCTCACAAGATGACGGTATTCTGACCTACATTGCAAAACATTGAGGAAAATTGTTTTTTGAGCATACTGAGCATTTGAAGATGCTCTAAGAAATAACATCACATTCACTGTTTGAATAATGTTAAAATAAACTGGCAGCACTATTCCACAACTGTACAGGATGTATGATGAGAGCAGTTCAATTTGGCGAGAACTATGATTGGTGTGACATATGCGCTGTAGCAGCACACTGTAAAACAAACCAAAGATATTGTTGGAGCAGATAAACAGCAGCAATCAAGATCCGGTGTTTTAAAATGTAAATAAAACTCAGATTCAATTTGCTATCTACATGTACATATATATACTCTAATGTTAAAGAAATGGAATGAGTCCGAAACACTCAGCAAATATTAAATTATGTCATTAACATTTACAACTTCACAAAAGTTGCTCTATGGCTTTGTTGTTCTTCTTAGCCGACAAGGTTTATTGTTCTATTATCTCACTTCATGCTCCGACTGCAGTTCTCTTCTTTTGAACCAGATCTTTAGTCATGGCCCGAGGAGCCTTTTGAAGATTGCCGTCTTTGTCAAATGTATCTGATCGTTTGCTGTGCATCGTTGTATTATTGTGTGGTTATACGGCTTCTCTTTTTATCCCCCCGTTGTGGGTTTTATTCGTCCCTTGGGACTCATAACCAATCGCAACATTTTGATTGATGCCTTCATTTCATCCGCTCACATCTATACTCGCTCTCCTCTTATACTTACCTAAAGCACCCTGCCATCAGCACAAACCTTAGCGTTTGTGCATCAGCGAGATATTATTCAAAACAGGTCGTAATAATGGTCCTAATCTACAATGAAGTAGCCTCGCCTCAAATTTGGCGAGTGAGAGTTTTATGAGGCTGTGACTCTGGTCATTAGCTTTGAGGAGGGTTTTTAAAATAGTGGTCAAAATGTAGAATGAAGTGAGACCATTTTAATGTTATTGGCCATTGAGATTCCCCCTTTTGGGTACTTTTGAAAGCCTCGCCTCATATGTTTGCATGTGTAGCAGATGGAAATGTTTATGACTTCCTGCATAAGGCTACAAATGTGAGCAGCGCTTAAAGCTTTGCAGTTCAGTTACCATGGTTAAAGCCGTTGCCTCACAATGTGTTCAGCCCTTTGGATAACTCCATTGGCTTTGCACATAAAACACTGTGCTTGAACTGGCCCATTTACTCTAAAGTACAAAGGACTTTGGATAACTTTTGACTTCCATCACCTTTTGACCACACTGAGCAGCTCAGGGAGCTTTTAGCTGGGTTGCTGATTGCAGAAACCAGCTCGAGCAACTCAAGTTTTGAAGGTATCCAACCAAAAAAAATCCAATCCATTGAAAGACATGAACGGCCACTGCCTGACGACACTGACTGCCTCATAGCTTGCGGCGTTAGCCATAAAGGAGATGTTTTAGCGGCACATGACCTGTGCGCTGACCTGGAGGAGAAAACAGTAGATCAAGATGGCGGCTCTAGGACTTCTGGTAGAGCCATGGCAAAAGCAGGTAAATTTCCTCTCGCACAGTTATTAGGTCACCTGCCAACCGTAGAAAAGGATGATATGGACATAAACTGCAAGTGCTGGACACTTGCAATCTATATACAGGACCTGCTGTGGTATTTCAGCCATCAAAAACTGCCAGGTCACTGCCAGAGCCCGTCTTAAGTGACATTTACGTATACCTTGTGGAGAATCCCTCACCTTCTACTGCTGCCAGGATGAAAGCTTATAAAAGTACGGACAGTTACATGTATTTTTCGATCTGGATTTGTGAATAATGCCGCTGTTTGGGAGGTAAAGAGCGAGACGTTGACAACTGCTAGCATACACTATGACACTGTTGATTTTAGGTCTGTGTTTCATCATTAATTAATTTCCGTGAAAGTACACAGACATATACTTAAATGTATAAACTTATGCAGAGGGACTTCTGGAATTGGGTTAATCTCTGATTCACACACAGACTTTGAGAAACAGATTAAGTCAGTGATGATTAAGTCCTGTTACTTGCAATGAAGAAACTCTGCTAAACTATACTCCTTCTTTCTAACAGCTGGAACAATCATCCATTGTTTTGTCTGTCTTGTCTCGCCTGTTATTAATGCATTTGTTTAAGCCAAGAAGCTGTATGAAGAATACGGCTGGTTCAAACTTCTGCAGCATGATTACGAAAGACGGCGCAGCTTTAAACTGGTGCTGGCTCTGTTACACTGGCTTCCTGTCAAATTCAGAACTAAATTCCTCATAATTACTTTCAATGTCTTACACTGCTTGGCTTCAGCATAAACCACTGAGTTGCTGATCCTGTATTGGTCTATTGGGCCTATAAGGGCACCAGAAAAAAAGGAGTCCTGGTTATACACCACTCAAAAAGACACTAGAAACACTCAGATAACACATTTTGAAATGATTGGTTACTGTTTTCCACAATAGCCTCGTAAAAGACTTAAGTTGAGGTAGTGCTGTAAAAATGTTGCATTCACATTGAGTTTAATTGTTAAATGCCTAATACTTCACACTACATTTACGTTTTTACAAAAACAAGCACTGTCGTTTCACTGCCTTATTTCTGACTGATGGTCCACTCTAACATTGTTTAAAAAAAAACAATATTTAACATTTTCAAGGGTAAAAAGAATTTGATTAAAGATATACGTATATATGATTTGTTGAGCCGTGTGCTTATTATTATCATCATCATATTATCCTGAATATTTCCAACAATATTCTTAGAGAGATCCAAACTTTTATTCAAGGAAACGGTGCCTTTCATTTGGTTCACTGGCACTGCTGTCAGAAAGAGAGTCCAGAAGTGAGGAGGGAAGTCGGTGGACTATGCTTAACATAATAAGACCATATAACATGATGTTGTCTGTGGACGTTTGTCACGGCAGATACATCTTAATCAGCACCTGTTGTTGTGTGTCCATACGAGCAAAGGGATTTCTTCCCCCTGCATTACTCATGTACGTTTGACCGTGTTATCATTTGTGTTTATTTGCATGACTCACACGGTGGTTTATCCACCCCATACAGCCAGAATACTTTACTGTAGACTGGCTGTAAGCTAGCAAGCAATAGCATGCACCAAGGGTGTGTGTGTATCTTTGTGTTTAATTCAGGTCAACCTCTCACTAAAGCACTCAGTGGAGACTCCTGTTCTCTGTCTTCTTTTCTTCTTCCCTCGATCAACAATACAATAAATGTAAACAATAACAATAGAATTACAAAAAATAAACACCTAGCAATGGAGGTCCCCTCCGTGGATCGCTGCTGCAGTTAGGTTGATAAACAGGAGTGAAGATAATCAACTTTTTAATCACAAAATTTCAAAAGTTATCTCCGAGCTCTCCTCTCGTCAGTAAACATCTCAGAGCAGAATCTGATGTTTCTTCCTACAGAGGGTTTGACTTTGTACCTGACTCTTTCCTCTAGAGCTGGTCAGCTCTGAGCAATTGAGCAGCAGCTCTGCCAAAGACAAAAAAAAAAAAAAAAAGCTTAAAAATATTGGAACATGCATCACAATATTTTGAAAAGCTGCCGTAAAAAATCAGGTATTGTAGGCCACAACAATTCCAACAAAAGCGGATGACATCCTGAAGGGATTGATTATGGTTATTTAACTCTGATGAATGAATTTCAGGCTGCTTCTGTGAATGACAAGTGCAAAACACGCACAGTGTAGGCACGGCAAAACTTTATACTGTGGCTCAGTTGGAGGCTGTTTCCTGATATTATAGACAATATGACCAATACAGAGGTTTGGATGACAGATGCCCCTACTGTTATTTCAGTGCTGTGTTTACAGCAGTTTCCGGCCCAGGGACACACTGCTGTATCAACATCTATTTAATGTCAAAATATTTGCTGGGAGGCTTTAGTGTGTACTTGGGGGTCACAAAGTTATATCTACAAATCAGGTTATAGTGCAGCATTTTCAGAAAATGTCACCACAGTGCCTGTTGTTTTTGGTCTTTGCAGACCGAGCTTCCCTGCTAGACGTCCCAGCAGGAACCTAAGTGCCTAGTTTGCCAACTGGCATGTTTCTCCTCACAGCCTGGACTACAGCCTAATTATGCATCGTAGGTTCTTTGTTTTTGTCAGAGTCACTGAGTAAATTCTCCTCTCAGTTCCCATTTTCATTTGCTTTCTGCTGAGTGAAACCGACTGGCCAACTGGCGGAAATCCGGATTCTTTGGTCTGATGGGCCTATGCATATAGATGATGATGTTCTCTTACCACCGACAAAGCAACCTTTTCAACACGTATACGGGAAACAGAGGGTAAAGCAGGTTGTGCTTGTGCAGCTTGAGATGTGCATTAAAAGCAGATTTATTTTTATAGCACAGAAACATGGAGATGAAAGATCCGTCTGGCACTCTTTTGATGTCAAACCATCTTCAGAAACTTTGCTAGTCCAAACTTTTTCTGTTTTGCTGTTGTGCCACTTCTGACAAATTCTTCTGTGTGCTCAGAATATCTGTAACATTATTGCAGGGGCTGCGCTGTGTCATCCAGGCTGCCTGTGTCCTGTAAAGTCAAGGCGTGTTTACTGTGACCTTTTCTGGTGCCCCAGTGTTATCCATCTTCACGCATTAATGTGTTGCAGTTGTTAGTGTCAGCGAAGGTCATTTATCTACAATAAATGAGGGCGATTCAGGCGCCTCTGGCTGCTGGTTTGATTCCAATGTTTGAAGAAAGTTTTGTTTTTTCTAACTGAATTTAGTTCTTAATGTTTTTCTGGCCTAAGGTTCATCTAAAGCTGCTGTCAGATCAACAAATTCATCATCAAACCTGCAGCAGTATTCTAAATCAGTCCGTTCCCACTCCTAGTGCGTCAGATACAGCCGTCCAGTCAGTGGCCTTGTGCTTCTACGCTATAGTTATGCCTCTAGCGTCACTTCTTGTCACGCCACTCTTGTGTAGTAATGTATGGAGCGAGATAGGTGTGTGTCAAGAGGCAGTTGTGATGGTTGGATGGGTTGTACATGAGACTCTCCCCCTGGAGACCAGGGTTCATGCACTGAGTGTGACAACCAGTCAGGATTCATTTGTTTTAAATATGCTATGTGAGTCATTGATGGTCCATAAATGATGTTAATAAGGTTATAGTATTGTAGTTGTTCTAACCTCAAGTATGATCTTTCCTTAAAAGCTGAAGTAAGTTTCCAACTTCCTACTTACTTCTATGCCCTTGCTTGGGTCATACCAATCTCCAAACTCAGCCTGCGTTGTTGTCAAGACCAGTTAAACTGAGACCAATTCACGACCAAGACCAAACTGTATCAAGACTGAGACAAGACCAAGACCTTGAGATGTTGCGATCAAGTCAAGACCAAGGCAGGGCTGGACCGAGTCAAGACCCTCATTTCCAACACTGCATGAGACAATTACAAAGCCAAAGTGGCAAATGTTGAACATGCACACCTAAAAAAATTGACCTGAAAGATCCACATTCACATGAAAACGGCCACAGGAGACAAATGAAAAGCCCTCTTTACGTATCTGTGTATGAATAAATGCACCTTTAGAAATGTCTTGATAAAATAATCAAAATAAAATCAACTTCATCATTGTTATTTAGCACTTCTTTCCATTTTTACCATTGACCTCACTTCACAATACATTTTTTTGTGCAAGTATCTGGTTTTCTGCTTGACCATCATGACATCCGAGTCGTTTTGGTCTTGACTTGAAATAAATTCCGGAGTAAAAATGCGATCAAGTCGGAGTAACTACATCACTACCCGGCCATCGTTTTGACCTCAAGTGCACGCCTGCATCGTGACAGCATCTTGCACAGTTGTGACACTATCACCACAGACAGCTATAAACACAAGTCCCACTGTGAGGGCTGGTATTATCCCAGTAACATGCGTTAGCATAGTTTAGTTTAGTTTAGTTTATTAGTTTATTATATCGAAGACAATCCCAATTAATTAACTGCATCAACAACAGTAAAAAGGGGCAGCTTTAGCCAACATGGCTAATATCCTGCTGTTGTCCCCGGCCAGATGACAATAGGCACCCTAAAAAACAAAACAAAAAAACAAAAAGAATATATTACAGCACACTGATTAAAAAGAGAGCATTAGGACAGCTAGGATACAAGATAAATCAATGATGATAAGATAAGATAAGATAAGATAAGATAAGAGAAAACAGTGAAACATCAGTACAATCATGCAAAGACAACACATAATCAAAGCATACAGAAACAGCACAAAATATAAGCACACATCAGCACATACAATCACATTCAGGAGTGCAGACAGACATCACACACAGGCATATCATTCCTCTTAGTTTATGATGATGATAATGATGATGATGACGATGATGACAACATCTTCCTTATTGGACACATATACTGCATGAATAGGCAAACAATAAAAAAAAACAATGACTGACTAATACACCAACCACTGAAGGCCTAAACCCTTTATTGTGGAATGTCAAGCCCCTACCCCAGGTTGCTATAGGATTAGATGGTTTCACTTACACAGTTTGTGCTTGAACGGCAAATTATCCTATTGTGAACCCAGTTCAGCTGGATGAGGTGGCTGAAGAGGGAATCACAGTGAAGTTCACGTCGGGTGAAAATCTGCTTTGGAATCTGGGTTCAGAGTGACATTGTGGCTTCGGGCAATGTATCAGATTGAGAGGCAGCACTTCTTCACCATTAGCTGAATGTAAAGGTCAGGATCTAACAGAACTGCAATTTATTTTCGCAAATACCATGTCATTATAAGCCTATTTGTTCTCGCCGCTGTGCTTAATACAGCTTGGTGGAGCACCTGTGTCATAATCAAATTTACAGAGTGCCTCAAGTACACTTTGGGACAGTCCAGAATTATTGATCTTACGTAATATATAGTATATCCCAAAACGTATCGGAGGTCCAATCTGCTGCCATCCTTAAACCTTTTTGTTTCAAAGAATATATATAAATCTCGAACAAATGGCAAAGCCAGGGGACAGGGAACTAAAAAGCAGTGCCTCTTGAGGCCCCTCCAATTTTTGCTCGCTCCTCTGTGTCCCCTTTAGAGGATGACATTGCAGGAGGCGCAATGGAGCATATTCTCCAGCACTTACTTCATTAAAATCTGAGCAGGATGACGTCCCAGCCCAGTCAGCTGGAGGATTATGGGTCCTTTAACAGTCCTTGTTCCTGCAACATACCTGCTTCTTCTTACCATCCTGTGGCCAACATGACAACTCAGATAAGAACAAATGGTAAAAATGTGACGTATCTGATAAGATGTGGCGACAAGATCAGATAGCGGTGTGTTTGGAATTTGGAAAGGCTTTTCTCAAACCTGTACACCAGTGCAACAGAATATTAACTCGCACTCTACGGGATGGTCAAAAAATAAAGGTGGTCCTTCAGGTTTTCAGTAATATATATGCATTTTTTCTAAGAATAATAAAAGAAAATGATACAATTAACAGGTGCACAAGCTCCACATCACCATGAAGACGTAGTGAATGTGCCATTAATGGCCATACGGGTTGACTTGTTATTTGACTATGGCATTGTTCATATTTTCTTTGGCAAGATAACCATAGGGAAAATAAATGTAGTCTATGCTGTACTTTGAAATCAGTCACACTGTAAAAAGCGAAAGAGTGAATTAGTGGAATCAGATAACATTTCTTCATTAACTTAACCTAAAGACAGACGTTTTGAGACCACTTCAGAATTCATAAGCATGAGCTCCTCCTACTTGAAGTCTTTTAATATGGAAATAATGAGTTGTATGAAAATACTGTGGCACCTTCAACCAACTCATTAAGATAGCTTTCCAAAGAAATCAGCATAAAGCGGCTAACCTCCCAACACTAAGTGAGTTAGAACTCCCCTGAGACTATTCTTGTTCACAGTTTGAAGAAAGCATGTGTGATGTGTGGAAACCTGCTGTGTGTCTTGAACACATTTTAAGTGACGGTTGTTTGTTTTTTGCAATAATGAAGGCGTCGCTAACCATGATAAAGGTTAGTTATGAACTCAGTCTACGCCCCTTTACACTGGTCCACACTGAAAAAGTGTGAGGGGGTAAAGACGGAGATCTTTGGGCGGATGCTGGAACAAAGTAGCTCTAGTTTTAATTCAGCTAGAAAATGAGTATAAAAAGTTGAGCAAAGAATGACAAGAACAGTTTGTTTGTGGGTTTTGAATTTTACAAATTACTTAAAAAAGCAGATACTTTGCTTTTTTACAGTGCAGTCTCATTTCCAGGCCAGATTAGACTAAAAACAGAGATGTAAACAATAAAATGTGTTGCTAAAAAGTATTTGTTTCTTATTTATTCATGATTAGATGGTCTCTGAATACCTTTGGTCAACTAGTCCAGTTTTGATATACTGATTCTAGAAAAGACCCACAGTGAGTGTGTAAGAGTCAAATTGTGAAATATAATCCTTCCGCAAGTTGCTTAAACCCCCAAATTCTCAGGAAAAAAGTAAAGAGGACATGACCTCTGTGTTTCCAGTAGTGGCTGTAGTCGTTGGTTCGGACACATTGGTCAGTTAGGGGAAACATCAGTTCTGGTTTCGTGTTTAAACTCACATACAGAGTTTTAGAGTTTGACAGAGTGGATGCCATATGTGTAGAGTAATAGCCTTCTACGGAAAATGTCAGAAGTTCAGTAGTTTTGCGAACCATTACTGGCATTGGTCTATTCTAGTGGGCAGTTATGTTTTCATAGCATACAAGCTCAACATAGTTATTGTATGTGTCAATGCTAAATACAATAAAAGTACAATCCTTTTGTTCACTCATTATTTTTTCCTTCCTTCCTTCTACATGCCTCTTCACCTCTATCCATTAAAACCTGATTATGTTTGCCTCCGTCATGCCTTCAATTAAAAGAAGTGGCAACTCTCTCCGCATCGTTGATAAAACGAACTCCTAAGAATCAGTCTACTCACTTAAAGGGATAGTTCGGGATTTTTGAAGTGGGGTCATATAAAGTACGTATCTATAGTCGATCTGTTTCCTACCATAACCACCGATCAGCGCAGCCTCAGTTTGGAGCAGTAAAGAGCCACTCCAGCCCAGACGCTCAGCTTTGTACTGCAGTGAATGGGGTCCAGCAAAAAAGCGAAATTAACCACCTAAAACAAGGCTCACCTAAAAACTTTTACATCAGTTCAAGTGTACGTTGTATAGGTAAAATTCACACCGCTTTACATTGCCGTCAGACTGTGCTTTCTTTTGGCACTACATTTTCTCAACCGCAAAACCTCCGTATCCCTACGCATGAGCGTAACTGGGCAACAGCTGATCTGCGAGCGGCGGAATACAGCACGAGGCCCAGCTGCTGGACGAGAGGTTTACTTTCGATAAAAACGAAACTTAACTCTCTGTATCCTTCCGCATTAGCGCTCATGCGTAGGGATACGGGGGTTCTGCGGTTGAGAAAATGTAGTGCCAAAAGAAAGCGCAGTCTGACGGCGATGTAAAGCGGATTATAGATATGTACTTTATATGACCCCACTTCAAAAAAAACAAACTATCCCTTTAAGCTCACAGGAGCCAATCACCAATTGCCATTCAATTAATCAGTCTAATTAGTGACACGTGTAATTCACAGCCTCCATCTCCTGGAGCGGATCAAGACTCCATCCACCGTAGCATCGATGGTGAGCGTCGGCAGTCTCATTCTTAAAGTCAGGCATTGGTCGCCGGGATGAGTTTGCACTGAAATCTCTGATATCAGTGTTACTCGCATTTTATACAGTTGTCTTAAATTGTAAGATTGTTCAATGTACATTTTTACAGCAAGACATCGTTACCCTGGCTAATATCAGCTACTCGAATGTATCTCTCATGGCTGTGGTACCTTCCCACTTGTTTTTTTACTGAGGTTGCTGATTGTGATGTTCCCCCATGCAACTGACAGAAAAAAAAATCTTGGGAAACTGAGGAGTACAAGGTCTGTTTGGTAAAACTTAAAAGGTCTCGCTTGAACTCTAGAAATGAATGAAGCAAAATTAAGGCAGGCAGCTTTTGAGAGACAATTTCATTCAAATACATGACAAGCAGACCCCCAGGTGGAAGGTTGAACCCCAATGAATGAATCTGCATAATAACAATATTCAAATGGCAAGAAGAAAAGTTTCAAAAACCGGCAGGTGAGATTTAAGAAGTGAAAAAATAAAACGGATTTCACAGAGATGAGACATGGCTCCTGGAGTTATGGAGGCAAGCTCTATATCAAGAAGAATCCCCTTAATAACTGATTTAACCGAAAAATGGAAAAGCATCATCAGTGCAGACAGCTCACTGTATTACGTGAAGCAGTCATTGCCTTGTGAAAGACAAATGGAACAGAGAAGCCTGCAAACTGCTTAGTATTGAACGCAAAAACAACTAAATAAACTCTGCTTAGCTACAATAGAAACTTTACAGTACACAAACTGGCAGGAAATTAAGCTTGGGGGAAAATGAGGGTACAATACAAATTGATGCATCTTCAAGTGGTACACTAATGCTTATTTAGTCATCCGCAAACTAGCTTTTTGTCACAGCCTCGTCATCATGTGCTCAGCTGGAATAAACAGCAGCTTTGCCGCCGACGGCTGTGCCAGCCTATGGAAAGTTCTCCTTCCTCAACATTAGCCCGCTTCCTCTTTGATCATGGGCCCTGACAGATCTGTGGCAGACAGCCGCCATCTTTTTATAAACAAATGAGTCATGCAGCTCCGTCTCTCGTCACCAGAGCCTTTGCCTTGAGGCTGCATTCTGCAATGAAAACTTCAAGGTGGGGAGAAAACAGCAGCGTTTTTATGTTTCACAGTGAACAGAGCATATGGCATCATGTGACAGTAATTCAGAGCACAGTTGCTGCAAATGTTTTTATTCAGGCAGCATACAATGTCTCTGTTTGCTATTCAGAATACAAGAGCGAGGACTTTTACAGGGACAAACAGAAAAATCACGTCAACACTTTTTGCTCCAGCGTCTCTCTACCACAGGTTCAGTAAAGACTTAAAAACAGTTCCCAAGCCCATCCATACGCATGAGCCACACTCCAACGAGAAAACACCGTTTTACACATCAAACTCTGTTTACAGGTCTCCAGGAGCACTATCATATACGAGGAAAATGTTCTACACTGATGAATATAAAATGAAGACAAATCTGGGAGTTTTTGGGGTTACCAGACTGCCTACCTAGCCGGCTCCTCTTCTCTGCTCGACGACAACGCCTTGAGGCTACATTAGCCGCCAGTATAAAACACCAGCCAGTAAAACTGTGGGTAATGTAGGCGCCAGGTTTAAACAAGGAAGACAAATGTGTTGCATAAACAAATTATGTCTCTGGTGCCGCTCCATCAGTTCTGACACTATGAAAAATGAATGTGTGTTATAGGAGTACTCTTTTAATTCTTTATATTCACTACATGGAAGGATTTTTCTGTCTCTGCAGATAAACAGCGCTTTTCAGACACTATTTAGTTTATTTCTTTTTTTCCCTGCTTGTTTTTTTAAAGCACATAGTTCAGTCTTAGAGCTCTCATCCACCTTTTTCCTTACAACACGAGGCAGCTGTTGCAGACAACCTGTAATAAACCCACCGTGGGCTACCCACCCAGCACCTAACGTATGAGGTAAAGTTAGCAACGTGCCGGAAGGAGTTTCTCAGGAGTGGAAGAATAATTAATATGCACTGGCGACATCCAACAGCCCTCCAAAATATGACATCATAGCCATCGTGAATATTCATGCACTAAATTAAATCTTCAAAGTAAGTTTTTTTTAATTCATGTATTACACTTATTTTCTAATTTGTCTGTGTGGAGATGTACCAGATTAGAAAAGAGGACATGGCTCTTTGCCATCATACTCAGAAGAAAACAAACTGAATTTTCAAAATGAATAATTATTCATTAGTCTGTGTTTTTATTTTTTGGTGCCAATACTTATTTCAGCTCCAATGAAAAACTTTTTCCAATAGTGTTTCAGGGCCAATGTTCCTTTTTTGATTTTTCAGTTCTTTGTTTTCAATGCCAAATATTGTTTTCAGTGCTAAATTTAAAAGCCTTACTGTGCAAGATTTGCTGGGTTTCCTGTAAACACACCTTTCAAAGCTGGCCCCTCCTTCCCCGGCTCAACAGGTGAGACAGAGAGCAAGCTTGAGAGTAAATGAACAGAGGGAGTGTGTAAAGGAAGCAACATTTTTTTTTTCTGATTGTTCATCTGTTACATTCGAAGCAGAAATAAACACACTTACACCCCCTCACAACCCCTCCGGATTTTATGCGAATGCAGTTCGCGCTTCATCCTGACCACTGTTTACTGCTCTGCTCTGTGTGTGCGTTTAGCTCCCCCTGACCTCAGTCAAAGACACGCACACACGCAGACAGATAGCAGATGAGAGAGACGAAGACAGCACTGTAACCTTGTGGCTGCGTTTTTACAATGTCCCGACCTCACACTGGTATTGGCTGAGGGCTGCACACCGCTGCCCTGAGGTTAACACACAGAAATATCCAGAAAATAAAGATCTACAGACCGAGCACAGGCTCTCAGCAGATACAGACACTGCCACATGCTTCTAGTGGGTCGTAAGTGATGATGGAGAGGGATTACTTTTGCATGCATCTTTACATTGTTTTTGAGATACATCTGCATCTGCGCGGATGCCTTTTGAAGTCCCTGTTCTGTCTCTGTATAAGATTAAAAAGGCTCAACAGGTTTTGGGATTTGGGTTTTCGAATCCCACAAGGATCCGTCAAGAGAGTTCTCCGAAGGATAAACATGCCACTGCCTTCCTCATCTCCTCCCCTTTTTAAGGTATGAATCCAACCCCAAAGACTTGAATATTCAGAGTGCATAGCACGATATACCCACCCTTCCAATGAAACATTTTGTCTTTTGAGGATTGCTGTCAGAAGTCACATGCGGAGATGACAGCATGGCTGGGCTTATTCCCATCTTTCTGCTTTCTTTTCTTTTTTCCCCTCCTTTCTTTTCTCTTGTCTGCCTTTTTTCATTCTCCCATCCCTCTCTCTCTCCTCTCCATTACCCAGCCCCGTCCTCTCCATATCCTCCTCCGATTCTCTCCCCCTCTCCGCTGACCCTCAAAGACAGAGTGCCCTGTTCTGTCTGTCTGCCATTGTCTACCAGCACAAGAATACCAATGGCCAGCAGCTCAAAGCAATCAATTCCTTCGAGGTGGATCCACTGTGTGCCTGACATCAGCCTCCCTGATTATTGTCTCCAAACACAAGCCGATCAATAGCAGCCAACACCTCCGCCTCCCCACCACAAAACCCCAGCATCATACTTAAAGACCCCGGTTTTTAAAGCGCTCCGAGCCTCATCGACCACAGTTTGGAACCTGAGCCCCATAGAAACCTGAATGGTTGCCTCAGAATGATTTTTTACGCGGTTATTATTATTTATTTTTTTTGTGAATAGAGTTGTTAGAAGGGGGCTTAACTGCACTGTATTGAAGTAAATAACTTGACAGTCTTAAATGATCTCTGCAGGGCCCCCAAAAAAACCCTTGGAATTACTAACTTCCTTGGCAGATGTGTCAAGTTGGCAGCACCACGGTGATGATGCAGCGAGGGCTCAAATGGGGCCATTAAGATTCTGCCAGTGCTCTCCAAATCTTCACTGATGTGCTGGGTTACTGAGGGTGATGTTAACCCACCGAGCAGCGAGAATGCTGCTCAGTTGATGCACAATAACGTGACATGACGTTACAACTTCTTTTTTTCTGCTCTTTTTCTCTCCTCCTGCCAAGAGGGTAATATGACTGACTGTTCTTCTGCTATCAGCTTCAGAACACCCACTCAATTACCCTGTTTAATACTGCTTAAAAACAGCAAATATGGGCTGGGCTGATATTTCCTTCTGATATCTTCACTCTAAATAATGTCTCGGCCTGAGATGCGCTCTCGATTTTTCTAAAGGGATCTTCGTCCACACATGAGTTTAACATCAACGTCTGCTTCAAAGCAGCCTATGGAGTGAGGGAGGAATGTTGCCAACGTGTGCTGCATTCAGCTGTAGGAACACATATCCAACGCCTGAAGCAATAGTGGGGGCTATTTCTCTGCACAACCGCTGTCAAAAGTTACCTGTCCTTTGTGGACATCTGCAGGTTCACTTCAGGGCTGATTCATCAAAATAGCCTCCTCAGTTAAGTAACTGTGACAAGCCGGACCACAAACCTTGCTCTGGGCTTAAATGCTCGTGCGCTTAACAAAAAAAAAAAAAAAAAAGCAATACAGTTGACCTCTATCATGACAGCCTCATTGATAGAACTTACCTGCGCTGTTGTCAACCAATCTGTCAACAAACCTACCTGGGAGCGACTGATGAGGCGCAGTGTTTAGTGGTCAGGGGTCTTGACTTCATGCTGTGGCGATCCCGTATACAAATGCTGTCCGGAGGTGGATGACAGGACTGTTGGCGGCTGCAATCAGCGAGGTATTTGACCTTTGCAAGGGTTTTCAGCGCCTCCGGAAAAATCGTTGCAAGTGACAGCTGCGTCAGACAACTGTTTTCAGATCTGCTTCCTGTACAGATTTTAGTTTTGGCTGGGTTCAAGCACGAAAACAAGAAAGGAACAAAGGTTCGCATTAACCCCCCCCACCCACTGTCCATCCATCTCACAGTATTTAGACCTGGAGTTCAGATTATTTTGTCAAACTGCTATTCTGAGGTACCAGAATACCTTAATGCTCTATTTAAGATGGTGGTTAAAAGACACCACTGTTGACTGTTGAAGGGTAAAAAGTCAATATTCCTCGCTTTATTGACCTCCACCCTGACCTCTTTGATTAAGGCCTCGACATGCTTGTAACAAATCACTTCACACAACCATGTCAAAAGGTGAGCGTTTATTTTCCGTCCTGACTCGCCCACACTTGACAGGAAGACCAAAGGTCCAGCATCATGGCCTCCTCTCGGCTGTAATCCACTGCCCCCTTCATCTCTTCACATCTTCTCTCTCTCCACGAAGGCGTTCACGGTGCCGCACTCGGGGGGATGGAAGTAGCTGTTTGAAGAAAGAAAAAGAGAGCATGAGAGAAAAGTTCTCAGTCGGACAGTCGCCTCAAACCACCTGCAGACCGAACTGCAGAAGAAAACTGGCCTGGGTGTGACTGTGTGGTCTGTGTGTGACCGCAGACCAGATGTGGACTGACAGGGCCGAACCGAGCCCTTGGATTTCCTCCAACTGCGGCATGCAATTGTGACATGAACGAATTTAATGTTTAATCTTCACAGCTAAGAGCACAGGGGGTGAAAGAATAAAACAGCAACGCTCGTGCAGTCTGGTGCATCCCAAAATAACCACCCAGCGTGGGGCTTTACTGAGGCGAGGGCAGTTGTATTGGATTGCAGTGCATTGTAAAGTTGTTGCATTTGATGCTTTCAGGGTCTGATCAGGTTTACACTTACACTGAAGAGCTGCAATGGAATCGTCACTAATTATTGTTGACCACATAAAATAGTACAGTTCTTACAGGTACAGTGTTTTGGATTCAAATGGATTTAGGGGGTCAAATGGGATATATGGGATATGGGATACATATTTATGTATTCAAACTTTTTTTAACGTACAACATATTTTCTACAGTGGCTCAGAATTGGCACACCAAAACTTTAGAGAGCGCCTTACGTGATTTCTTCCATTGATTTATTTATTTTTTGGCATTTTTAGCAGCCATAGGAGAGGGTGAGGAGATGGTTGTTCATTTGGTTGTAATAAGAAACCTTAAAGGACCTTTAAGTCATGAACTCTTAACAATGTAATAAGCATGAGCTTTAACCGTCTCACTGATGTGTAATTTGTGTCTTTTCTACAGTGCTGAATGATGCAGGCTGCGGTGCACTCCCACTCTGCATGTACGTACACATTATTGCACAAATGCCAGGATCACACTTTCAGATGCCGGGTATGTTAGTAGCCCGAACCAACCAATGACGGTTTTGACAGTTTGATTCCGTGACAGCAGCTGAAATACTCAAGTATTAGTCAAAACCCATCAGCCACCTGTCGGAAGCAGCAGCAGCTGCAGCTGCCAGAATCAAAAGGTTAATCAAAAGGTTAATGATCTGATGAACCACTGCTGCAACACACACTGTATTTTTAGTTGATTTGAATATTGTTACTCTTGTGCATGTGGTAGCATTTACTGAGCAGTGCAATGTCAAGTACATGGCTGACCTTTCCTCCCAGCCTGGGCGAAAGAAAGAAAGATCTGGACAAATACTCTCTTTGTTGCGGGGCTGGAGAAAAAAGAAAATAAACACTCCAGTTTGAACCACATTTGCAAGGCAGTGCAGCATGTTGCTGATACATAAAGATATGTATTTTTGCTGAAGTGAGAGGAATCTGCTTTTATGTTGACAAACGCTAAATGTGTACGTCCAAAAGGCTGTAAAGATGCTTCCTGACAGCGCACACCTGAATTCATGGAGTGTGAATTTATCTGTGTCTTTTACGTGCGAGACCATGCATATGCGAGCTTGTGTTTGCCTGTTTGTTTGTGTGTACGGGAGCGTGAAGGGGAGCAGAATGGCCTACGAGGCACGTTGTGTTTCAACTGGTGACATGTGGCTAGGTGAAAGAGCACCCTCCAAATCCCTGTTTTAACAGGAGCGTGCAGCTGCCCCGAGGACACGCAGAGTACACAAGCCCCGCGGACCAGCTGTGTCCAAACATTTCTCACTTTGTAACCATCCAAGCTAAATAACTCTGCGCCGAGCATTGCTGAATAATTGCGTTTGCCCTGTGTGAGGCCTGCCAGGAGAGCAAAAAACATTTATAATAACTCCGCCTGAGCAACAGCACTCTCTGGAGCTCCAGCGAGCGTTAGTCATGTGGTATTGTTAAGCGAGACAGACGTATTGAGCTGTATAGCTCTCTCAGTGTTGGAGGAGAGGAGAGTCAATGCTGATGCACTCGACTGAATGCAGAGCTGTCTGGCCACTCCGACAGCCCACAACCACCTTGAGGGACGGGGATGCTTTCAACTTTATACCCAAACACTGTCTGAGCTCTTTGTCAGTGTTTTTACAGGCAAGAGTGGGACAGTGATAACGCCATATGATACAACACAGCTATTGCGCTGTGCAGCAAATACAATGGAGAAATAGACATGGACGTGCGGCGCGTATTAGCCTCCTATAGCTCAACAGAATCAGCTTTATTTGCCCAATATGTGAACACACAAGGATTTTTTTTTAATGAGGCTATAGCTCATTTGCTGTGGTTTTCCAACAAATGGACAGCGGGAGTTTCTGTTCTCATCAACTTCATTCCCAGCAGCACCTGGCAACTGTTTTCAGCAGGAAGCTTTGATAAATCAGCTGTAGAGCATCAGCAACACATCAAATGGAAGACAGGCAAGGTTACCTACTAGCTGTTAAACAAAGCGGAAAATGTACTAAAGAGCAAAGGTTTTTTGGGGTTTTTTTTCTCAGGAGCTGGTGGAGACAAAGCCACAGCTAAAACACGGATAGCATGCATGAGTCTTGCAGACGTCAGTGCAACAGTGGAAAGTATGGGGAGCGTTTGCCAGTTGGGAAGACGTCGGCAACATCTCGCCAATTAGCTACTCTCCTCTCTGTATGGTCACAAAGCATTCAGCAGTCGTGTAAGATTACAGTGCATCACAGCGGCTTCTGGTACGTCTGCAGCTCAATGCTTCAGAAATTCAGAAGCGAGAGTGAAGATAAATTCCAATTTTAATCCGAGAAGTTTGAAACTAAACTCCTCCCACTGGTAAACAGCTCCGTATCAGAGCAGAATGACCAAGGTGCTCTGAAACGCCATTTCTCTCCTCCAGAATGTGCATGCTGTAAATTAACGAGGTGCCGCACTTTATTATGTTTTTTTTCCATCCAAAACTTTACAAACAATTTGCTAGATGGAGATATAAGCATCAATAATGTGATATAAACATGATTTGCAGCTATTTGTGGTAGGAGCCAAAGCTTGCAAACACTCTGATATAGTCTCCTCAAATGCAGAGTTCTATACAACTTAAATCCGTACCCACGAGTTCTCCAGCGGTGAAGTGGTAGCGCTTTATTTGAGCCAGTGAAGTCCTGTTTATTGTCTATTGCATGCACAGAAGCCCCGAGCATGATGGGAATACGGGATGTAAGAAACAAGTGGGCATAAAGGGTGAAGGATGACCTGAATCGTAAAAGAAGTTAAACTGCATTTCAATTGAGGAGGTGTCTGTACAAGCGGCCAATTGTCACGTTCAGCCTGGACGAAGACTGAAGCTGAGACCTTGTTGAACAAAAGTCAATGGTTTAAAACACACGTGCTCTATGGGAAGATGGATCGCCTCTAATAAGAATCGCGTGCCCTATGTGTTGTTATCTCTTCTTGGACACGGAAGCCGCAACATTGCTTGTTTAATCTAACACTTAGAGTAATGGCTTTTTGGTATTCGAGCGTAGGTCCCATGTTTTGTAATTGCTCCACTCAAACGTGATAGAAACCATTACGGATAGAGCTGCAAAGCTGGCCTGAATGCTTTGGCACCTGGTGCATGAGAAATTTATCACAGTGCTCCTTCTGAAGGGAGAACAAGACATTGCAAAGCTCTTTACTTTAAGTCGCCCTCCAGTCAGAAATGCGCTTTTCTTCTTGTTCTTACAGTTGCAGGTTTGAGCATCACTGTGTAAAGTAACACTAGGAGGCTGTTTGAGAACCAACTGCTCACAGTGTAAATTTTCTCTGTGCTCATTGGAAATCTGATTTTAGGAGCCGGGACTATGAGCATAATTTGTGACATCACAAAATTTTGGAAGCCAGTCCTTGTCCAATATTCACCATACGTATGTCCATCTTTCATCGACCGCATCCCTGGGGTTAGGTCATGGTGGCAGCAGGCTGAACTAGTAGCCCAGACGCACTTTGTAGCTCCCCCTGGAGATTCCTATGGGTACCCAGGCCTGACAAGATATATAATCTCTACAGCGAGTTCTAGTCTGTCCCTGGGTCTACTCCCAGTTCCTGGGTCTACTCCCAACTCTACGCCCAGGAGGCATCCTAGTCCGATGCCCGAACAACCTCTACAGGCTCCTTTCAACGCGACTGAGCAGAGGCTCTGCTTTGGGTGTATGAGCTTCTCACCCTATCTCTAAGGCTGAGCGGAGCCACCCTACGGAGGAAGCTCATTTCAGCCGCTTGTGGCTGCAATTTCATTCTTTAGGTCACTAACCACAGCTCATGACCATAGGCGACGGTTGGAGCGCACTGTAGATGGACTCAGCTCCCTCCCTCTTCACGACGACGGTCCAGCGCAAGGCCTCCAGAACTGTCTGTCCATCTCACGCTCCACTTTCCCATCACTCGTGAACAAGACCCCAAGATACTACTCAGGTCTGATGTAGAAACTCGAAGCATCCAGTGCACATAGACCAAGAATGGACTTTGCAGTGAGAGCAGTAGACATATCGTTTCCAGCTGTCTGGAACGCTTAATGAGTGAGTGGGAGTAGATGCCATTTTAAGAATTTGAATGTGGTATTTACACATTTTTCTGCAAAACCATTTCAGAAAGTGAGAGAAATGTTGTGTGCCTTAACACATGTGCAGAGAGGAATCTTTAAACCTTTCCTGTTGTATCTCTCTGTTAACGTCCATCAAGACTGAAGTGTGAAAAGCATGTCTAGGTCTGACCTGATGGCACCGCCATCCAGAATTTTATGGAACTGGAACCAGTGGCATAGCTGTGTTATTCGCTGCAGAATGTTATCAATACAAAAGTAATCTTCCTGAAGAAACTGTTGTGACCTACTTGCACTATTTGAACTAGGGTGTAATTCCACCCGAGCACTGATATTTTACTCGAATGATTTTTTCCAACTCTGATTAAATCCCAAACTCTGCGCCGCAAAATTACAAGCAGACAAAACAGCAAATGATGGTGCCGATATGCCAGCCAGGACTAATTGCTGTAATAGCTCAGTCTGCCAGCATTGTGCGAAAAAGCCCAATATGTCTGCCTTCTTTTTTTCTGGAGCATATGAGATGTGGAAAGGCAGGGTACCGCTGTGCATAGAATCACACGGAGTTTGAGAAAAGAGCAGAAGACTTGGCGTTGTTTGGAGATAACAAGATGTCGTCTCCTGTAGTGGCTGACATGTTTTTATGCCACACATGGGGGGGCAGGGGGGGGGGGGCAGGGGGATGCCATTAAGCATGTCATCTGACAAAACAAAGCCCTGTGCAAAATTAGGTTGCAAGGGAACAGCAAAGGTGCCGGGATATGAAACCAGCAGTCCTCTGGTGGTATTTTCCTCTCAAACTCATATTAGTAGCCTTAAATTAGGTTTAATGCTTTCTGTGTGAGACAGCGAGAACCCTGATTCTCCCCACACCAAAGGAGTGGAGCTCGGAGCAGACAGGATATTTACTGCTTTCATTTTGTTTTAAGACAGCAGCTTATTGCTTATTGTGTTCCATTATTACTGCCTCCAACTGGGGCTAATTTATTTAGATTAAACAGCACAGTTGTTTCTTTAATGCCTTTTGAAAAAAAAAAAAAAGTGGGGGGGGGGAATCATATCGTCAGAGACCTGGATAGAAAACAAAAAATGTTACAGAGAAATTGTTTTTTGTGAAGCAGAAAAATTAAGCATTATAGAGTTGATCCTGAAAGATGAAGAAAAAAAGCTCTGACTGTTTAGCCTGGAGGTGTCTGGCAGGATCATTTGGCTACATCGCCAAGCGCGCGTCTTCAACCTTACAATATATTATGCCTCAACAATAATGCAAATGACTCAGGTAACTTACCCATTTGTCAACTCATAAGAACATTTATAACCGGCTTTATTTAGGGCTGAATACCTACGGCATTTGTATCAATGGCTTGGATGATAAAACTGTCTGGTGATTAACGCTTATGCACACTACTCCTCAGGCTGGCAAATGGGACCAAATCAGCAATAGCTTTTCAAAGTGGAGCATCACATTTTTCGAGACTTACCCTGCATCCTAACAGTGAACACAATATGTTGCATAGCACAAATGTTGAAAATATTGTTGCAAAGGTAAAAAACGAAAAAAAGCTTAAGAGAGAAAGTGGTTAGATATAAACTGAGAAGTGTAACTTATTTTTTACATGATACGTTTTTAATAACATACTGAATTCAACTGAAATCAATAATCATAGAGGTAGAATATGTATCATTTCTGCATTAAGAAGTCTAAAAACAACTACACCTTTGTTGCATATGTTGTTGCGTGATGCACTGACCTGTATCCCGAATATTTCCAACAATGTCCAAACGCTGAGAAACTTGGTGCATATTCCTCCAGAGGGCCTGGCTCTGCAGCTGACTCACATTTCAGCAGCTAAGCAGCGGCTCTGCCCCCCCACCCCACTTTGCACTCCGCACAACAATAAGCAAACGTCTTTTGTATTGATTGAGAGAACCCGTAGCGGCAGAAAATACATATTGTGTGCTTAACTTATTACTTGAACTGAGAGTACACTTTTGGAGGCAGTCTACTTCTTTACATGTAAATAAGGGTCAACAGTCTGACTTTATGCTTATACCAGCATGCTAGCATGTTAAGTGGTGATCAGCAATTTTACAAGATTGTATAGTAATACTTGCTATTTAACAATAACAAATGCTAGCATGAAACATTGCGTTATCCAATGAAAACTAATAAGGCTGTAACAGCAATGCAAGCAGCTATACTTTGAATAACTAATGTTAGCCTGCTCACAAGCTTGCATTGACAGTTTTCAAATGTTGATGCTTATCTGGTATATTATCATGCTTCTGCTAAATAACATAGAACACAAAGTACAGCTGAGGTTGATGGGAGTTAGCTTTGCAGGTAATTGGTCACAAATTAAAGTATTCATCAAACTGACACTTTGACCTGATGGATGTGCTGGATGATCAGTGATTGCAATTAATTCCTGAGGGTGACATTTTTAGAGTTTTGCTGTTGGTGTGGCTAGAAACCCAAGCACCAATATGATACCTTTAAGACTAGATTACAAGTTTCTTATCTTCCCCCATTAAATACGTGGCAATGACTGTGCACTCCTAACATCCTAGGAGTTAACAGAATTCCTCATGGTCTTGAAAATGTGCCTGAGATTCAAATCATGGCCCACATGAGTAAGTGCCAGCCTAAGGCCTGTAGACCAATCCTTGCTGTTATACAGCGTAATACAACTCCTCTTAAAGTCAGCGGATGGATTTTGATACTCTGAACCTTAATTCACATCCCTTCTCAACAGCCAGAGTCAGACTTAGTGGCCTGCTGTAACCTCTGACCGTGAATCCCCAAGTCACTCAGTAAACTAACATCATTCGGTGTGTGACTAGAAATCCAAGCACGCACACACACACACACCATCCGGACTCTCTCACCTCAGAGTGTCTCAGCTTTTCTCACTCAGTGACTTCTATGAAGTAAACAGTGGCTGTAAGCTGCTGGGATTTGTCCACTCACATTCTGCACCCCAAAACTGCCCAAACTTTGTAATTAATCTCTCTTGATGTCATCACATCTGGTAATGCCGCCAGGTGTCGTGTTCTGAGGCAGCACTTTGCATATACACAGACAATGTCTGGAAGTGTTATCTCAGAACACAGAGCATATGGTCGAGGCAAACATCTAAAGCAAATGTATTAAATCGTGGTTTGGCATGGGCATATTAATGTGTGTTCAGATATTCAGTAGACTCTTTATAATGCAGATCTGGGTAGTGTGCCCATCTGTCCCCAGAACAGCCTCAATTCTTTGTGTTATGGATTCAACAAGGCGCTGGAAACATTTCTTAAAGGCTCTGATCCCTGTTGACATGATAGCCTCATGTAGCTGCTTCCAATTGTCAGTTGCACATTCATGCAGCTAAACTTCAATCCCATGTGATCCCAAAGTCGCTCTACCAGATTGTGAACCGGTGTCTGTGTGTGCCATTTTAGAGCACTGAACCTGCTGTGAACCCATTGCTCGTGGAACTAGACTGAGACCACATGTGCTTTGTGACATGGAGCATTAGTAGCCATTAGATGATGGGTAGACTGTGGCCACGGAGGCTGTGGCATTTAAAAAATGCTGGTGTGGTATTATGGTCTGAACCCCTGACACAGGCAGGACCGTTCCATGGATTCATGTCGCTCACACCAATTTTTGATCCTATGAACTGCATGGTACAGCAGAAATTGAGTTTTATCAGACCAGGCAATTCTTTACCAATCTTCTGCCTTCCAGTCATGGGTGAACCACTGTATCCTCACTTTCCTGTTTTCTTTGACGACAAAAGTACAACCTGCTGTGGCCTTTTGCTGTTGTTACCCATCCCCAAGGTTTGACAAGTGCATTCAGGGACGCACCTCTGCATAGTCTCTTGTAACGTGTGGTTATTTGAATGAATGTCACCTTCCCGTCAGCTTTGATCCAGTCTGACCATTGACCCCGACCTCTCCCATCGAAAAGTTCAACAATATTTTTGCCCACAGAACTTTTTTCTTTCTTTCTTTCTTTCTTTCTTTCTTTCTTTGAGCATTCTCCATTAACCAACCTGTCGGAAACAAAGAATCCTTCCACAGTCAGTCTCTCTTAGATTAGATTATTATGATGATGATTGGATATTTACATTAAAGGTCAAATCCTTAATTGTCCCATATTGTAACTAAGATTTCCATAGTTTTTTTTTTCATTATAAAGCAGGTCTAGGTGCTATATAAGTGCAGTTAAAGTATCAAAATGCTCAATCCACAGAGCAATGCACAAAAAAGCCTTGGTCAGAAATCAGAAATGGTGCCTTAACACTAGCCGTCGGACTTAGATTGTGATGTCACAACTATACAATCACCGCCCTCAGCCATCACTACACTGTGTTTGCAAAACAACCAGCAGAACTGATTTAGAGACAAAGTGGGCAGTGCCTGCTCAGGCCTGTAAGAACTGACCAATCAGAGCAGACAGGGCTTTTTTTTTTGTAGAAAGGTACTCTTAAAGAGACGGCAAATTAAATTGAGCATTGAGGACAGACAAAATAGGTGCTGCAGAAACAGGGAGCATGACAAAAATAATGTGTTTTTGACAGAATGTGATCTTTAATGTTTAGTCTTGCTAGATTTGGCGATACCAAACACATTTTGTTTCCTGTGATTGCCTCCCAATAACAGTCGAATGCTTTCAACTTGAAGCAGCAGCTGCTGTGTATTGTTTGGTTTGCATTAGCAGTAACATAATACAGCCCACGTATGGCTGCGGGAGAGTGAACACTAAACACTGAGGCTGATATCAATGAGATAAAATTAAAAACAGTAAGACAGAATCACAGACATGCCTCATTTACTGTGAAACCTGCCAATTTGACTCCACCACTAACACTGAAATTGCTATTGATGTGATTACAGACAGGATTTAATTCCAGCCCAGTTGCCAGGATGTGGACAGTTTACATTTCTGCAGACCACTGATGCATTCACATTTGTCCACATAATATGCAGTATAGACATTTCAACAAAACATCATGTTCACATTACATGATCTGACTTTCATGTCTGGAAGGTGGATGGTGGTGTAGTTGTAGGCAAGAAGGCTGCCAAGACTGTGTTTCAACATTGTAAGTGTGACACTACATTTGTGGTGACAAATCCAAATGTTTTAACATGCATTGTTTGTCCGAATACAACTGGTTCCTTATTATAAAACAAAGCAAAAACGAAAACACGATGTCTTCCTAACCCTTTTTTGCCTAACCCAACCAGAGCATAAGCAAAGTGTCACAGTTTAAACTTTAAAATGGAACATGAAGAAACGTGAAGTTTCAATGTATCCATTGCTTGGTTACCTAATAAAGTGGCCATATGTGTGTGTGTGTGTGTGTGTGTGTGTGTGTGTGTAATGTATCGCTTCCCTGATAACCGCTGCCTTGTGTTTTATTAAGGATTTAATGGCTGATGGGATCTAATCTGCAATTCTGCTAATATTCTACAAACAAAGCATATAAAGATGAATCTTTAGACACATTTTAAAAGATCTGGGGTTCAGAGTCAAGCAATCCCTGATATCACCCCTCTGGAAAGAAAAACTAAATACAAAAATGTTAAAATGTACGAATTAACATATTCCCAAAGTGGTAATGGTTTCCAGATTAGCCTTTCTAAATTGTAGTTGAGGCAATAATCAAAGTATTACTGCTTTTTGAATTGACCAATCAACAAACTAAAATGTGCTGGAGAGCATTAAAAGAAACAAACACAAATCCAATAACAACCTCTGATATGGAGTCAAGGCTCATTGACAATTCTATTCAACATGTACATTTTATGTTTGGCCAGAGAGAGACACAGGTAACTAACTGACCACTTTGCCCGTCCGAATATTTTATAAGCCCACTGATTGTCTGGTTAATGTCAATCAAAGTGAAATTAAAGTATCGTGAGCAGGACAATTCTGCTCGGACGAAAACTGGCTGGTGTCATGTGCGTGATCAAATGCGCAAGACAACTGTCAGTTCCAGTAATGCCGGAGTTGAGGTTTAAGTCCTCCTGTCAAGCTTCACTGTAATTTTTTCAAGGATGTCACTGTGGATAATGTGCATCAAGTTTTACACTGTCATTGTAAATAAAATACAATGTTCTCTGCTTTTGTCTACCACCGGATAAACAACAAACCAGGACATTTTTTCTAAAGCCTTATCTTATCTCTGTTCTGTCCTTGAGTCTGTAACCATCTGTGTCTCAACATAAGGGGAAAAGCACATGAAAATAATCCCTCAGATCCAGGAGCAGCACACAGTGTGCAGCAGGGGATTATTGATTCCATGTGGTAAATAGGTAATGGCGGGAATGCATCTCACCCCTAAAACAAAACCATTTCTTCTGTCTAGATGAAGTCAGTGTTGTCAGGCTCCGTCGTTTCACGCAAGACATCAGACTTGACAGGATGTGTGATCACTTTTGCAGCTTTCTCAAACAGGATGAATGTCAGATGAAAAAATGACATACTTGGCAAAGAGCTTTCATTTGGATCCAGACACATTTTGTTGTCAAATAATCATCTGCTCACGGACGATTGTGATTTCAACAAGGTTCATTCTTCAGGGTCACATAACACGACTGGGCTAAAAAACATATTTTCTTCTTTTGACGAGACCAAATAACAAAAGAAAAACACTAATTATGTCCTTTCAAAAAACTCTTGATGCTACTTGACTTTTTTTTTCATATGAGCAAAACCTCATATGGGGCTTTTCCATACACACAGCTGGCCCGGCGTGACTCGACACATTAGCCCATTGCAGCAGGGATTTTCACCTCTCTGCCTGAAGTTTTCTCTTTTACTAATGACTCTCTTGTTTTAAGCAGTGGTTCAAAACGGCAAAAAATGTCGGGTTTTCACCAGCAGTAACTTAACACGAATCTTTAAACAGCTGAAAATGAACATGACGAAACAGTAAAACAAAGCACATATCTGAACACACAAACAGGGACGCAGGATAGAATTTAAACTTCAAACCACAGAGAATCATTTAGAAGCTACAGAAAGTTCAGAGAGCTGAACACAGACACTTTTTAAAAAATGCCTTTCTCTCAGGTTTCACACAGAGATCAGTAGAGTATTGCATCACAGGCTTGTTGGAGGGGAAGACAGGGGGTCTTCATGGGTTTTGCAACGGTCATGAAACATCACGGCAGGCTTTGGCCCTGACAGTCCATCTTAGATGTGGTAAAACTGGCAATGTAAAAGCAAATCAGTCAAACGTGCCAGTGTAAAAGCCCCGATAGTGGCCAATGTTCGATAATGTGAGCATACTTTAGATAGATATTTGTTGAGTTACTGACATCACAGAGTCTGATTGATGACTTTGTGACTCTCCAGCAGCACTCACTTTTTCAAATCAACTAAATTCGACAACTTGGCAGTTGGTCAATAGGGTGTTTAGCTAATGTTGAACCTTTATCTTTGTTTAAATTATTGAATGAATTGAATTTTACTTGGTCGTTTAACGTGACTCAAGATCATGCAGTGGTCAGGCCCCCGGGAGCAACTTAAGATAAACATCTTAACATGTAATCATGTAGTGTTATGATCTGTCATAACACATTTAAGCCCAAAGATGAGCCAAAGCAAGGCACTTCGCATTTTTCACAATTAAACCTGCTGACTTTGTTGTTACTGAATGGAAATCAACACTTGTGCTGATATTTTCAGCCTTGTTTCTGGATTACCTTGTAAAAAAACCAAGGCCAGTGACATAAACTGAGGGGAAAAACACTTGAATTGCCAAGAATATGACCCTGTTAATTGAGATTATTTGAGTAATTTGACTGTCTAATATAAGAGTGAAGGATACACGGTGGTGTATTTGTTGCAGTGTAAGTAAATTTCAGCTCTCTGAGGAGATAGTATGTAGAGGCATGTGTGGCTCAGCAAAGTGATGCCTTGTGATAACAGCAACATATGGTCGTTTTATCCTAAATACATCCTCCCTCTGACCTAAGGGCCCTCCTGGAGCACGCCTGTGGCCCAGCCGCCCCGTGAAAGCCACATAAACCTTCATCTGTCAGTCTCTTTGCACTCTAAGCTTGTTGGAGACCATTTTACATTTTGCTGCGTGTGTTGAGAGCGGTGCGGAATTTACTCTGAGAGTGAAATTTGTCCTGATGGCCTCCAGCGGTGTGCGGGGGCGTTTTTGCGTGTCCTCCATCTCTGAGGACTGCCGCGGTGTCACATACTGTCCCTAATTAAGGCGTAAGAGCAAGCCGGGTCGATGTTTGCAAGAGGAGATGCAACACAAGATTGGCCCTTCTCCAGATTTTTTTCTCTAACCTCTAACAAGTTCGCACATCTCTGCATATTCACACCTCCGTGCTTCCTGGTAATGCAGTCTTGCTAGGAGCTGGCAGCTGGTTGGCTAAGTGTTCCATGAACACCTCTGTTTTTGGTGGTCAAGTGCCTCGCATTCATGTCTGCGGAAAGCTATTCGGCCTGAATGTATGTGTTATTCACTTCACCCACCTACGTTTTAACAGCCGGGCTGAAGGTTGGACCCTGTGACCTTACAGCTGCAACTATAACTTCCGCAACCTGAACATCACCCAGGGGTGCAGGATGTATGCACACATCATCCGTATATTGCAAAGCCTCCTGATATTGCCGAGGCCATGTTGCAATTCACCGTCCCAATAAAGTTTATTTGTATCTATATGACTTATTAATGAAATAAAAACTGCGCCGTGATGTCACTGGATGCTCTTTGTTGTATAGGAAGTGAGAACAATATCACTAAATGAAAGAAGAGTAGGAGAGAAAAGAAGTGAAGCAATATTGTACCAGCTCCAGGCCTCAGGCACTTAATACTGGTGGGTGAATTTGGTTGCCAGGGCAACAGAGCATCCAGTATTGCAGAAGTGCTTAAATACATTTTTTATGAGATTGTATAAAATGGGGGAAAGAAGGTGAACTGAGAGCGCCGGCGCCACGCTGATTCTGCTGAACTCCAGGAGCGCCACAACAAGCGCGGCAGCAGGTGGGCACGGTTCGGACGGTCAGCAGTCACCGCGGCACCGTGGTGCTACTGTCGTCAATTACAACCGGATCATTGTGTAATCCAGCTAAAATAAATAGCCCAAAGGCAATGTAAGCGAGAGGTAATCGTAGAAAATCCCCCATGTTAATAGCAAGTGGGGAAAAAAAAATCTAATTAGCTGTTACGTTGTGTTTGTCTGATACCCTTTTGGTGCAATTGAAATGCATGCTGGAAGTGTAAAGGGAATGGATCTTGTTGTTGACACATGGAATACACTTAAAGCTACATGACAATACAATTATTCCAAGGCAGTTTTTTATTTTTTTCCCCCACTGTGCTCACTGTCTCGAATAATTTCCCGGCTTCAAAAGGCACATCAAAAGCCTCAGTGGCTGCAACTTAGATCTCACAGTTGGCTGGCCATCAAATTGTGTGCATCATCGATGATGATAATATCGGGTAATAATGGTTGTAACGCATGTCAAAGAGGAAATACGAGCGACATTTCGACATCAAAGACAGCAGCCCCCACCCCGCCCCCCGCCGTCTGCAACAGGCTGGGGATGAAAGACAAAGTTGCGAGGCCTCTCTTTGCTTCAAGCCAATCACATTTCTAATATCCGACCTCCCTGTCCTCTTTTAAGGAGCCAAAAAAGCAGCTGTTTGACGGCTTCAAGCTCTGTGGCAAAATGTTTTTGGTTCACCATGCAAGAGTCCAAGATATGATCCCCAAAACTGCATAGCTCAGTGAAAGCTTTATTCACCTGCTGGATGATCAGAGAATCCATTTCCTCGTTGCAACCGCCTCAGATCACCTCCAGTGTCGGAAGCACTCAGCCAATAAGTTGCAGCGGGGATCTGGAGATGTTTCCCAGTGGCAAAGATAAAACTACTAATCCTTTTGCTCACAGAATAAACTGAAATTGCTACTCGATGCCAAAGGATAAGTATTATGTATCTAGAGTGAGTAATCTACTTCAGGCTCGCTGAAGCCATATGGCGTTCCACAGGACCCATCCTTCAATTTCACAATTCAGGAGGAGGTGCCCAGGGCTGGGATAAGTAGCTGGAAGGCTCTCCTGTGTCTGTGCTCTCTAGATGGATGGTATCCCCTCTGCGTAGCGTGTCCCACTAATTACACTGAACCAACCCTCCACACCCACCCACTGCTGGCTGTCGTGTGTTTTCAGATCACACCTCTCTATTGCTGCCCTCTGTCCTCTGCTGTCCTGATTCTTTTCCTTCTGTCCTGATTTGTTCTCCCACAGGCAATAACCATGACATGGCCACTGCGCTACATAATGAATTTTTCTTCTCACCGCTCTTCCCTTTTCCTTCTTTACAACCGCTCCCACTGGGATCCAACCGGCCATTGTGCTAAATACATTCAGGGGTACCTGGCTAACCCAGCGCACCTTCTTTCAGCTTCTGTCTCACAGTCGTCTCCTCATCCTTTATATGCAATGCAATAACTCAAGAACCATAACCCAGAGATTACACTGGTGTACAGTTTGTGTGTGGCTGTAAACAAGTTGTGCTTTTGTTTCTTTCTACAGAAAATGCATTTACCAAAGCAAATGAGCTGTCCTTGAATGTCATTTTCCAGCGAGAGGTTTGGATTACTGCTGTCTTATTCTGCTTAAAGGGGCACTAATGTAGTCGAGAAACTCAAACTCAGAATTTTGATATTTAAAATGTTGACGAGGTTATGAAACAAACTCCAAAAATGTTATCTTTCACCTTAAGTGAATAAACAAGCTGATCTCAGAGGAAAATAAGATCCACAGAACTCTGAAACTAGAAAGGTGGCAGGGTCCACCACACATAAACAAAATAAAACAGTGTGAAATTGTGTCGTCCCTTAGGGTCAATTTGTTTATTCAGTTTATACAATGAAAAGAAAAGCGAGTTTGTTTATTTAGGCTTCAAAAATCTTTCTCTTCCGATTAAAAATGTCTTCCCCAAAACTACACATTGCACATTTCCTCTGACAGCTGTGAAGAGAGCCACAGTTTGCACACAGTGTCAGGGGAAGCCTCACATCCTTTTGATGCATTACAAAAATGTGTCATGTTTAACCTAGTTCATACCTGCAGACAAAATGAGATCTGCAGATCTTGTAAATCCAGTTAGGAAAAAGTCATAAAGACATAAGCAGTTTTTCCTCACGTAACCTTTTTAAGCCTAACGTGAGGGCCTAAAAACAGCGTGTGAAGCTCCGGTATGTTGAACCAGTTTCCTGTAATAGATTTTGGCAGATGTAGTGTGGTGCCTGAGGGGGGACAGAACATCAGACAAATGATGTATCAGAACCTGGGAGAGATAAGTGTTGGGAAAAGTTTTTGAAAAGTTCAGATCTGCTGATATATTGCTCGCTGGTTGGCCTTGCGCTAGATTCAAAACATCATTTATCTTAAAGCGGGCTCAGACGCGCGCTACGTCAAACCCTGCCATGAAGACATCACGGTGATAAACATTCTAGAGCAATAATGATTCATTGAAGTGAAGATCATGACTGAAGATTTACTACCGAAAAATGAAAAAAAAAAAAAAAAAAAACACTGCTGTTGGCAGACAATCGATGGCAGGGAAGTAAAAACAACATAACCTGGTTCTGAGCGTTTAGTAATGTCTTTGTTGGGGACATTCTTTCACGACAATAGAATTAGACTAGTATAAACAGTATAAAACTAAGTGACATAATAATGTTCAGAACTGTTTCAAGTCTTTTATAATTAACACCTACAGAATCACACAAGCAATTACCTGGATGGTAAAGCAGTCAATTGTCACATGTTCCGAACCATCTCTTTCTTTAGAAGTTCCTTTCGCTGCTCGGTGTTGTACCATTGACGGCAAGTTGCATTTCATATTATTAGTTAAAGATACCCGGCCTTGTAAGGAAAGACGTAACAGATTTCTTTTTTTACAAAATGCGTCTGTGATTCGACAGAAAAACTGAAATAAACCATAACCCTCGTCTACGTCACTTTCCTTCAAACATTGACCCCCGGATCACTCGCAGCAATTCTAGACAATTCTCATGGTTCCACACGTTTTCATATTCACCTACATTTACCAAATTATTATTATGTCGATGAATCTGACACACTGAGTAAACAGGTTTAGCTACTTAACCTGACAAACCTTTTTTTTTTTTTCTACAAGCTACTTGATCTAAATAATGAAGTTCTGGTTGAAAGACATAACGTGTGCAAGCTTACGTTTTGACATCGTATTATTTCAGTGTTATACAGAGAGCGTGACGGCTGGAACTGATGCGACCCATTCTGCGAGAGAAAAGACGTTTCGGTCTGTCTGGTGAATTTTCTGGAACTACAGACACACAGAGTTACAGAGTGGAGAGTCCTCCCTCGCAAAAGATCTTGAATGAGTTTGAGAGAGCACAAACCGACCACAACCGAGGTCGAATATCGGTCTGTCTTTGTATCGGTTTGTTAGGCAGAAGTAGAAAAATAAGGAGAAAGCGCACTAAACGGGTGAAATCATTGATGTTACAGCGACAGACTCAGGGGGCTTTCCTTGTTCTATTCTGTTTCTCTTCTCTTGCACTGATTCCTTTGGCTGAACAGTGATTTCTCTCACCAACTGGCTGTGCTGCTGATTCAACACACTATCTGCCAAAAAGAGCCGACTAGTGTCAACAAACTGGGACCAACTGCAACAACCAGGGCCACAGACACTCACGACTGCCCGGCTGACAACTAGCTGTCGGCCCGGTGTGGTCGGGTCCTCACCTCACGAATGAATGTAAGCACCGTCTTGCCTACAGCTCGTTCATATGTTTTTACGATTTGTAGGATCCTTACAAAGCTTAATGTGTTTCGAAGCAGTGTATTTTTGGGAGGTCATCCCTATCTCCAAGGCCCAGAGTTTTAGCAGTACAGCCACGGATTTGTCAGTCATCTCTCTGTCAGATGAAATGATGTTAACTTCTCTCCACTCCCCCAAAAGGGAGATCTGATGACAACTGTGCAGTGCTTGAGTATTCCCCAGCACTCTTCACCAAAATACATCTACTGTTCACTCTGGCCACTTGGTAAAAGAAAAAGAAAAAAAAAGAGTCCTTAATACATCCCCAGATGTCAGAAGTATTCCTCTTTTCGACGGGGGAGCGTCTGTCTACCTCGCAGGCGACCGCAGCTCAAAGAGCGATGCACTTTTGGAATGATAATCACCTCACAGTGCGTTTTTGTGACACCCTGCGGCCCCGCTGATGGATGACTTACCAAATCAGAAAGATGACAGATGTTTCCCGAATTAACACATTCCCCCCTTAAATTCCCCCGCTGTCAGAAAGTCCAACACACAAGTATGATTTGTTGTCAAAGGGGACAGCGGAGTGACTTTTTTTTTCATTTCAAGTGTCTTTTTAATCAACTGGCACAAAGGGAACCCTGCTGTCAGCCGACAGGAGGGAGGTAGAGGGGTGATAGCAGCGGTGTCAGATTTGAATCCCTCACTGACATTGATTTAATTGAGATCTCTGTGAGGTGGAGCTCAAACGAAGAGTTTGAAATCGAACTGAGACTTTAGATTGGGAATTAAAAACTCAAGGCACATATAGAGGATTAACCACATGAATAACAATGATCATGCGACTGAAGGTTTAATTAGTATCATTTGGCACCGGGGGGTCACAGAAAGACAGATAGACAAAAGTAAATGTCACTGTTCAATCAAGATCTATGTCAGATATTGTCATAAATAGCTGACTTACAACTACTAGGTGCCCTAAAATTATGTGACGGAATCTTAAAATTGCATAATATGGCAAAAAAAAAAATAAAAATAGCATCTGTCTTAACATCCAGATGGCCGAGCAAGATCCTGCAGAGAGAATCAAAACACCACGCACAGCATCAAGATTATGATCATGCTGTGTGGGGGTTATCGACATCATTCATTTATTTCTCAAAAGGGGAACGTAATACCAAAGTCCAGACAGCACTCATCTCTGCAACGCCCCCCCGGGCAGTTATTTCAGGCAAACAAGACCAGGCCCTGTCTGATTGAATGGGGAGAGAGTCAGAACTTCACTTTCAATGGTCGACAAAACATCGGGAAAAAAAAACAGAATCACCAGTCAGAACTGCTTAAAAAGTTCTATGAATTTTTGGCACAACCAACTTCTCTGATGGCTCACAGTGGCACAATGTGACGGCGTCAGCTCACCGCACCAGAGCCCTGAACAAGTCCGAGTTTCATGCCTAGTGTTTGAGTAATACAGTAATAGGTATTTAATAGAAGCTTGCTGTCCTTTGAAATCCTTTGTATTACTGTGTTATCCCTCTCTTACTTGCCAATAGAAGTTCATCTGCAGCTTCGACAAATAGATTGCAAATGTCCGGAAACTGGCTGCGGGCTAGCTTCACTGCAGCAACGCAGTTGGCTGATTTGTTTCTGGATTCGACTGTGATGAAGCAGACAATTTGCTTATGAGGGGAAGGGGCAGGATGTGTGTCATACAAACTCCATTAAGTGGTGTGTCTCCTCTCTCATGAAGTCTCTGATAATACCACTTTATAACATTAAAAACATTATCTAATGCTAAAGAGTAATGTTTATGTTAACCCTCTTATTTAAAGGGAAAGTGTGAAGGACTATGTTCATTATTATATTACCTTAGAACAAGCCTTTATCTACAGAGGGAGCAGGTCCACTTCGTTGCCATGGTGTCACTCATTATGTTCCTACAGAAGCCTGGAATGGACAAACCAAACACTGGCTATAGAGAGTGCCTTGAGTGCTCTCCTTCATGCATCAAAAGGGCCGATGGGAGGATTAGTGTTCAGTTGGTTGCAATGGTCACAGCCACATGCCACTTAAGCCTGTGCACTAGTCTTTTGAGCATATATATCATATACACTAACAGCTGATAATGATTAGAATGCCATTGTTTTTTCAGGTATGTGGTCATGAACCGAAGAATTGGACAAGTTTAGTTTCTCACCTGATGGTGGCGCTAGATGAAAAGGAAGTGGATGACATTGATAGCATGGCTATCATGCCTGTAGTTTTCAATTTGTTCACAGTATCTATTATGATGTGTCACAAACATCCAGCTTATCTGTCCCTTTTTCTATGCCATTGTTTGACAACATCTTAGCTTTGACCTCTGGAGATAGACACAAATAAACAAGCTGCCTCAGCCTACAGACAGTGTGTGTTGACAAGCTGCTGTAAGTTAAAGATAATTATTTGGCTGAAAAGCTCGTTGTACTGTCATATTGACTTTCCGCATTCAGGAAGTACACATGTATACAAGGTCCACTACCATTTATGGACAGATAGTGGTCCAAGGTTTCAATTTTTATGTCAATCAATATTCCAAACAGAATGTATTTACAGTCCAGCTGAACTGATCTTGTCTTATTTAATTTCTACTAGTAAGGTGTAGAAATTGTAGACAAAGTTTATCCAGTGTACTTCAGCTAAAGCCAACCCAGGGTTTAATTTGTGCCTGATCCTGTCTGTACAGGACGTCAGGGAAGTGAAGTGAAGGTCAGAGGGAGCTGTTTCTGAATGCCTCTCCCTCAGGATCTTTTGTGATTATCGTGAAAGCCAATCATGTAATGTAACTAAGTACATTTATACGGTGGCCCAGAGGTGTCAGGCCAAATACAAAAGCCACAAAACAAATACAAAAGCCACAACACGAATACCAAAGCCACAACACGAATACAAAAGCCACAACACAAATACAAAAGCCACAACACAAATACAAAAGCCACAACACGAATACAAAAGTCACAACGGAAGTGACCCACAACGGAAGTGAACGGCAACGGATGTTGACAATGTGGCGGATTGTTGCTGCCATTTTAGGACCTGTGTGCCGGCTGTCTCTGGGCAACACAGAGTCCAACTTCGTCGCTGACTTTTTTCCAGGCTCTCTCCTGTTTTGGCCAAGTCTCTGTGTATCTGTTTCTGTCCAGGAGCTCCCGAGCTCCGGTCTCTGAATGCGTATGGAGTGTGGTAGTATAGTACGGAGCTAACGAGCTTCGGGGCACCGAGCACGGAGCATTAGCCCCAGTCAGCACAACAATAGAGCAGCTAGCTTTTCTCGCTGGTTGTGTCGTTCCGAGCCGGGGCTGCAGCGCCGACAGCAGCGCTCCGGTCTGCTCCCCGAGCTCTGTACCACCATACCGCTGTACACACATACAGAGACCGGACAATAAAGGAGAGTGCTTGGAGAAATCGGAGAGGAAGTTGGACCACTTGCTAAGTTATGAAATATGTGTCTGTTACTTGATTACAGCGGTCTGTTGTACTTTACTATGAACTACTTTTTTAGTACTACTTTTATTGGTGACTTAATATTTTAACATGACATTTACTTTTTCTCAAGTTTGACCTTTAGTGCTTATTACAACACTGCTGAAAGCTCAGATTTGAATGACAATTGAAATAATGATCTGTTTGTGCTGAGAGATTTAGTTCAGTACCGAGCTGTGACTTTTTCTCCCAGGAACAGCAGCCTCACTGTGATCCCAGACCACCTGGTACACGAATTAAGCACTGAGCCGACCCCTTCATTTTACAGAGCGATGACACTGTTAAGTAGAGGGAGTTTACTAAAAAAGCATGAAATAGGAGTCGGTTAGTACCCGGAGCTGTCAACAAACAAACTGTGTTTAGAAATTTTAATAATCTAAGGAAGTTTTATGCTGAGCAGGGACGGTGCCTGTAAGTGCAACTTTACCTCAGAGTCTACCATCTCTCAACAGTAACAGCAAACCTTGTACAACTGAACGCTGGCGGCTATTGTGTCGAGCAACTTGTGGAACTTGTGCAGGCAAGAGACGCTGTTAGATATTCTTTCCTTGCTTTAATTTCCCACACCCGAATCACCACGTTCTATGACGTTTTTCATCCAGCCCTTCTCTTTAAATTTAATACAGATATGCCTCAGACTTTGGCTGATGTCCAGTCTCAGTGAGTTAACATGTTTCAACCTTTTCAATTACTTGCTCAGCAGGTTAGAAGGAGAGGATGTCCAAAGACTTGGACGGTGTAAGCCGATTTTCTCCTTCGCTTCAATCCTAATTGAGTTTCATCGAGCCACTGATTGGCTCCTGATAGGACTCTGCCATCATCTGATTGCTTGCTGCTGTAATTTCTCTTTTTAATCTAATTAAATCAATTGGCAATGTTAAAGAGATTTATAACTACTAAGGCTTTTCAGCAATTCCATTGAGCTCGGGCATTTATTCGTCATAATCTGGACCCTGAAGTAATTTAATATTGTACAATAACATTATGTTTGATCAGTAAAAAATGTGTTACATTAATTTATTCCTGCTTTATTGTGCATCTACAAAGAATAATTATATAAAGGCCTTCAATCCTAAATTAGGGTTTTTTTTATTACAGAACAAATATTTGGTTAAAAGCAGACCTATTATAAAAAAACAGTATTATCTACTGTTTGGTTAATCAACTTTTGAAGCCAATTGGAAATGAGCAGCTGAATACTGTGACTCTCAACTGTGCTGACAGGCCTCATCACGGAGGTGAAATTGGCAGGCAAACTCAAAGTGGTTTACGATGCCCTGAAACACAAAAACAATCACTTCATTTGTCACGCTTAAATTCCTGTGGAACGATACTTCAAATTCCCAAGACATACAGTCTGTACATCAGAAACTCATTACACGCTGATTACCAGGCAATTAGAAAGCACAGAGCATGTGAGACAGTTCAAGAGATATCTGCCACCCCTTGTTATGCTAAATAATAAGCTAAAAAACTGGGATTTTTGCTCTGTAGACTGGGCTGTGTGTGTTTATTGCTTTCATTATAATGTGCCCTCATACTTTGCCAGTGTGGGCTGGAGTTAGACTGCAATATTAGTTGAGCTGAGTTTCATTAAAAGTCAGTTATCTTCCATGCAGTGTTGTGTCTGTCTTTTATGGATATGATATAGTTTGTTTCATTTCACTGTCTATTGGAAGCACTTTAACAATGGTTTATACTAATGCAGCGTGTTTTTGTATTTCCCGCATGCAAACACACTTTATTTCACAATTACTTTATTTCGTTATTTTCCGATTATTTCAATCAGGAGACTTCATTTGAGTGAACAATTATGGACTGACGTGCACCGGTAAGGATGATAAACGAGGCAAGTCCCTGGCGGTTAGACTCGATCATGATGGTTTTTAAAGGGTGTTGTGAAGCCATGAGAGGTACAGGATACCATCCAGATGGAGTCTAGACAGTGGTGATGGTGGCAGTGATGAATAAAGAGGATGCTGACATCTGGATGGATGAAAATTGGAGCAGGCTTCTCAATGAGTCTCACTTCCAGGCTGAAACAAAGTTGTCCAAAACGTGCCTGATGTTTTAGAAAGTTTAAGCCTGTCGTGTCTTGTAACCACTGGTGGGGGGAACAGGTGGTTGATCACCAGACCCCATGCTAAAAAAAAGCTGTAAAAGTGCCCTCTTGTATGCCCCTATGGTAGATTAAAAATGATAAAGTGGTTTGATAACTTGATAAATCTGAAAGCACCTTACTATGACCCACGTTTACATTTCTTACGACTTCTAGTGGCCATAGTGATTATTACGGCAGCAGAGGAGGAAGTCAGGCAAAGTAATAAAAAGTGCGATAATGTCTGCTTAAAGCCCCTGTACGGAGTTTTTAACTGGATATAGAAAAGTCTCTGGTTTCTGCTGATGTGTCTCTGTTACCTACAACAGCAAATGAGCCCATCAGCGTGAAGATACGCTATTTCTAAGTAGTCTAATTCTATACCTCTGAAAGGCATTGGTCGGGTCGGACCACTGACGAAACGATTTACGGCAGTCAGACCGGAACTGACGACATTCAGGATACGGCATAGCTGTTTTGTTGCTACGCTAGCCAGTGCTAACCGAGCTAAAACTTTTGTCATGGCTGATAATGACACAAAGAAAAGAAAAAGAATTCGAACCGAAGACCAACGAAAGGCCAAGAGGGAATCCGATCGAGCTAGGGCTAAAACACGGATAAACATTGGCGATTCCTTCCAGAGATGGAGAGAGTTGCGGGGCTTGAAGGGAGGGTCGGATCCAGAATTTGCCCGATTCCTCCTAGACAGGTTTGTACATTTTATTTCATTTATGAAATGTAATGCAGGACGTAGTTTACAGCAATACATGAATTTATGTTGTTACAACAAAGCTGGCTAACGTTACCACTAGATTAGCTCTAGATACTACACTTGTGAAAACGACAACAAACGTCTTAGATCACGCATCCTTTTCAGCTGTGTGATCAGCCCAGCCGACCTGCAACGATGCATCGGTAATATCCTCTGTCATTATAAATGATTCAGTTTCTTACTTAGAACAAAACATCCATCACAATCACTGTGACTTTGCTGTAACGCTAGCTCTGTAGCACCGTGGGTAATATATATAGCTGGGAAATTGCAGTGCAACAGCAGCATTACTTTGTTTCACCGGCGGCATATTATATTAAGTAGAAATACAAATAGACACATTACCTCGTCCATATGCACGCTGCAGATAGCTGCTAAAAAAAAATAATAATAAAAAAAAAAGTTTTCAAAGCAAGTCCCGTCGTCTTTCCGACGTTTACAAAACAAATCTACACGCGCCGGCCAGACAAACGTCTTCACGACAGTGGGCACCAGAGCTCATGGGAAATGCAGTCTCCATTCCGGCAAAACACTACCGCTTTCGTCCAGCGGGGCCGCCAAAATCAACACTAAATGAAAAGTCTGTACTGGGGCTTTAAGGAGGAGGTAGCAGATGGATGGCCAGGTTAAACAAGCACAGGACACTGAGATTGGACAGGAATGTTTGTTCGATGGTGGCGAAGATAAAGTGGACATGCGAGACCTCCAAGTGACGTGGCAGCATGCTCTACTGGTTGTATTACTTTACATCCATACCATAACGTGACAGACACATAGATGTAGGTGGACGGTTATATCACATGAAATGGACAAATCTATTTTCATGTGTAAAGCGATTATTATTTAGACAATGGTGTGGTTGCTAGTACGCTGCAATGGTCATGATGTTTTTGTGAACAGTTAAGTGTGTTGTTTTGGAAGTCGCTGCCAATCAATCCATCATACCTGAGGTATTTGGTGTAGGCCTTATTTGTATGAGATGAGATCCATAAATTAGTTGGACACTATAAAAGAATTGGATTTAATTATGTGAAACAATTACTGACACTAACAAGCACAGTAAGTAGTTGATCAACCAAACTGCAATAGCCCTAATATATTGATAATGTCTGGTTAGTTGGACTGAAGGCAAGGGCGGTGTTAAAGTGCCAGTCTCTGTTCTGTATGTGTGTCTGTGGACTTGTAATGAGGCCCGTAGAGGCTTTAAGCTACATATTCCTTCTCCCTGTGGTCCTCTGTGCTCGGCCCCCTTCATCTCGGCCACTAATCCTTCCTTTGCAGATTCCCAAGGTAAGGTAAACTGAGGGAACAGTGCATCCGTGGCAGTTCAACAGTGCATGTTAGGGAACACTTCTGAAGTGGGCTATTGTAATTCGTCTCACATGGGGGAAACTGACTTCAGGATACACAGGCGATTAGATGAAAAAAAAAAAAAAAAGATGGCAATGCAGTTACGGTGGACAGTTTTGAATATTTTCTGAGTCCCATTTGGGGATTAGACAAAAACTGGAAATACCTACAGAATATGATTTCAAGCATTTCTTGGTACTTTTCTTTTTGTTAAGAAGCAAGTATTCTTGTTTGTCAGTTGAGTGAGGAAATCTCTCAGATCTGCTGACTGCAGCCATGAAGGGAATTCAGCGGTACGTTGCTGTTAATGAAATCACACTTGAATTCATTCATCAGTGTTTGTTGGCCCTATAGTTTTATATGTAAAGCTAACAATGTTCCTGCAAAATACTGCAGAGTGGCTACAACAGAAACATATGGACAATGAAATGTTGCCATCGCCACAGTCCTGTTTCTTGCATAAAAAGCACGAGTGTCAATAGTGCATGAGGAAGGCTGGTAGCAAAGAAATGCTGTAAACAACAGACAGCAAGAATAAAGAGGCATGTTGATGCATCCAGCACAACAAATATGGAGGAGGTTGAAGACACCATCTTTTATTGCTTTATTTATTTACTTTCTTTCTTTTTTGTTGTTGTGTGAATATTGGATACTGCTCTGCTCGATGTCAGTCATCCTTTGCTCTTCGCTGCAGGAGTCTATCTGCTTGTTAGGTACAACACCAGCCCAGCTGGCCACAGGTCGGGCTGCCCTGCCACTGGTCCACCACCAAGCCTGTTGGCTGTACTTAACGAGCCCAGAGACACTGCAGTTGCAACAGCCGAAGTGGTTGATGTGTTTACCAGGGCAACTACTTATGAGCTCTGCTGCTGGCTTTTCGTCTTACAAACCAACTGTGAGAAAAACATAAGCAACATCTGTGAGACAACTACTGAACATCAATTATGGTGGCTCATGGTCCACTAAGTAGCAAGAAGGTGGGCGATTAATGAGAACCTCAGTCATGCTTGAGTACCTGTTCTTGAGCCCCTTCTAGAACTACTATATGATAACTTTACTAACAGCTGTAAACAAGATGTGGAAAATTCTGTTTTGTGTATTTTGATCTTGAATAAATACTTTTTTCAACCACATTTCAGAGGAGAACACCAACTCAACTCGGCTTACCATTCCCAACTAGGCAAATACCTGCGCTTTGTGAGATTTTCTCACAAATGGCACCTTTGATATCATTCTTGGAGACCATTCTTCTAGAGGACTTTCATTTATGAAACTGTATGTCAGCTCATGTTGATGACATACGAAGTAACATTCTTAACTTTGACTTTTCTGGGAGTATAACTAAGTTAAAGTGAAACTCTCGCCAAAAAGCAACCAAGGCTTTATTTGTGAATGAATATGAGTCAAACCTTCGTGTAAATGCACAATTACGATGAAAGAGGCACTTTTAAGATTTACTGTAGTTTCGTTTTCAGGCAAGCTAATTTTCAATGGAGTGCAGGGGCACTTTTATGCTAGCATCAAAATCGCTATATTTAAAATACTAAGAGGGATCAACACAACATGAAACTTTGCTCGTAGTATCACCAAGGTCTCTACACATGAACACGAGCATTGAGAACATTGTTTGTGTACACAGTTTACTAAAAAGAAGGTTTTTGGACAACTCACGTTAGCAGTGGCACCTCATGGCATGGCAGACAAAAAGTGTCGATCCCCGATGGCGACCTGCCTTGACGGTGGCGCGCCAGAGATCCAGCTCCAACGGTGGGTAGTTCAAAAAACCTTCTTTTTAGTAAACTCTGCATACACAAACAATGTTCTCAATGCTTGTGTTCATGTGTAGAGATCCTGGTGATACTACGAGCAAAGTTGTTGTGTCGAGCCTTTTTAGTCTTTTAAAAATAGCGATTTTGATGCTAGCGTCAGAGTGCCCTGCACTCCATTGAAAATTAGCTTGCCAGAAAACGAAACTACGGTAAATCTCAAAAGTGCCTCTTTCGTCGTAATTATGCATTTACACGAAGGTTTGACTCATATTCAATCACAAATAAAGCCTCGGTTGCTTTTTGGCAAGGGTTTCACTTTAACTTTCTCTCGTTGAAAGCCTCTGAATACTTTTTCTACACTGATTTCAAAGTAGTGGCAGAGGGAAGTCATGCTGTGCAGCTAGACACTGCAGGACTGAGATGAAGCCTTCCACCAAAAGCCCCAGATGTTTGCATGTGGCCCTCTCTTGAGGTGGATCTAAACCAGGAACTACACACGTCCTGAAACACCCCGCAAAACTGCAAAAACATTTCACAAAAGTTACACGTTAAGTCCAGTCCTGCATATTGGGTGGCCAGTGCGCTTTCATTATGAGATATTAGTTGCAATTATCTGTACAGTATACGGCCTCATTTTCAACAATGAAAGCTTGTTGTTTACTAAGTATGTTTGCTCCCATATTTTCACAATGCAGGACAACTTTGATGATTTATGAATGAATCATTGTGTGTTTTTATGGGCATATTTAACTAATTCAGGCCTTGCCTTTGATGGAAGAGCACTGGGACAGTTACCACGTTATATAACCTCTACCCAACTTATTCAAGCATTTCCAGAGTGAACGGGGTGTGCGGTGGTTTTCTGTGCACAACTTTTGAAATGTGCCCGCTGTGAGGCAGGGATTTCAGGCAAACACGTTTCCTGATCTCCCCCGTGACAAATCACTTTGATGGTGATTCGCTTGTCTGTTTGCATTAATAGCAACTGTCCTGAATTTTGTACAAGTCAATTTTCCCAGCTTGTATGCATGTGGCGCTTTAAAATTGTCTCATATCCTGCCTCAAAGTGTCAGGGGGCAGAATGCAAGATGTCATGGTTAAAATAATTATACCTAAGTAAGTCTCATGATGACTTTGTATCTGTCACTCAGGCTTATGCTGATTTATATTTAAATGTTCATTTATGTTGCAGCTTTCTTTTGTGTTTGGCTCCTTTTTTACCATATGGTTACTATGGAAACAAAGAAAGGGGGAAATGTTTAGTTTTTACAGTTTTTTAATTAAGTATATTGGTGGCTTCAGAGTAATGTTTACACATTGGCTACACTGAACATGTAACATACGCAGTCCACTTGTGGAAGTCATGTGCAGGTGAATGTATCCTTTAGGTGGTTGCACCACCAGCGTACATGCTGCAGAGGATTGTGTGAGTAACAAGCCAAATCAGGACGGTCAGCTTTGGTTTTTGGGATTGTGTCTTCAGTATTTGGACCCAGTAACATCGTGAAATGTCAACTTCCCCTGGGGTTTGTGTAATGTGGATTAATATAACATCTACAGGCTACAGAAATCTAGGTAAGGGAGACCATTACTGAGCAAAGATCACTGTGATGGCTCATCTTTTATGATTTATTCAGCCTACTTTAATAATTTCCCTGTCATTCAGTCTGCTATTGCAATCTCTCTTGTAAGCTAATATCAAAGGGCACACGTGAAAGCAAACAATAAATGATAATAAATACTCTCAAAACCGAACTGCCAGCTAGAGTCATTTCCTGTATACGGGCAAGTAACCTGTAAAAGACGGAAGGGGCATCACGTCATCATGCCAACATTCTTGGGGCCTGACTTTGTGCAAATTCTATTGTAGTCTAAGGCAGTGGTTCCCAACCTGGGGCCCTAGGGAGGCACCAGAGATCGCAGGGGGTGTGCACAACTTTGTCTGCTCTGAGGTTGTGAGGTTACCAAAATTATATTTGTGCACATTAAGTTTATAAAATCCCCAAAACACACCCAACTGGATCATCAAAACTCTGTATAATCCAAATTGAAACATATTTTCGGTCCACATTTAAATTCATTAAGCTATTTATCACCAACAACCCTATGAGGTAGGCCTATTCTGGTCAAAAATTTAACTGTGTGTGTGTGTAGTTGTGTGTGTGTGTGTGTTTGTGTGTGATACACCTGATGACACAAAAAGGAAGAAATGTATCTATATATATTGTAAAACAAGGAGAATAAGAGCGAAAACCTAAAACAAAAGTTTGTAATTAATCACATTGTTCTTTTAGTGTATGTGGGTTGGGGGGGCTTGGCTTGTCTTGGACACAAGCAAGGGGGGCTTCAAGGAAAAAAGGTTGGGAACCACTGGTCTAAGGGAGATGCATGGACAAGCAGACTAAAACCCAACATATCTACATCGTATGTCCTTCAATGAAGAAATAGCTTGACAAAATGAAAGTACACACTTCAGATTATTTCCATAGAAGTCTGTTTACACTGATTGCTAGGGCTAATAATTGGTAATTTAGCTGTAAAGCAACACAGGTATACATTATTTATATTTGAAACAGGTAGAGAAACTGGTCTGGTCACCATATCATAAACTGGGGCTCAGAGTTGTCCAGACAGTGTAGTTACAAGTGTTATCATTCTTTTCTGTATTGTCTGCTGCTAACCTCAATGTGGAACTCCAGTCAATTATAAATCTAGCATAAAATTAACTTTACATGCAAATAAATCATTTAATTAACATAGAAATCAAATGAATGGCCTCAAAAACACATGAAAGATAAGCCTGATAACGCAACAATAAAAGGGTACCACCGTCACACATAACTGTGGCACTGAGAGGGGAATGATGAAGGCCCATTTTTTACTAACTGTGAAATAACTGACTTAGATATAACTATTTGGAGACCAACGGCAAACAATCTAACGCCCACATTTAAACAAATCTCTATTTTTTTTTTCATTTTGTAGAGCTGTTTCTTCATTGAATGTTATATGACGTAGATACACTGAGTTTTAGTGTGTTTCCCCAAAGGTTTCAATAGGGCTTGCATCAAAGTTCAGCACCAGTGCAGAATTCGATGACACAGGCTCATGGCTCTTCCTTTTTTTCTACATTCCTTGTACCAGACATTTAAATTAACACAGTATAGACTATAAATATACCTTTTTAAAACATATTTGATTGGTTCTTTGTGGCAAGTATGCACCACTTACACACAACTCTCACACCTGGTGTTTCTAGTTTCATAGATTATAGTGAAAGCATAGTGTTGCATGAGCCGCTCCACGAGCAGTGTTTCTTTACTGGGTCTCACCGTTGTGAAAACTGCCTGATGTCAAAAATCCACAAAATATACAACTGCAAATATGTGGATCAAGGTTGCAATATGCCAGCAGTTCACTGGCACTAAATTCCATGTTCTTTGAAGTGTCGGATCATGCATGTCACTATAAATATAGATGCTATGTAGGAATGTGTGCATTAGGCCAGTGATGAAAAGGAAAATACATTAGATTAAAAGCCTCCTCCATCCCTTCCCTAATTACAGCACCAGTCCTAAATGACTGATGCAAATGTTTACAATTTGTTGAATGTTTAACCAGGTTTGACATTAACACATTAACCCGCCCCACCCCTATATTCTCTTCCCACACACACTAACACACACCATTCTAAGTCACACTAATTCTTTGTGACATTTAACTTCACAGTGTTGGTCATCGCTGTCACCTAAAAATAAACAACACACACACACACACACACACACACACACACACACACCTCTAAAACCCCATCCAGAGCAAAGTTATGCTGCTGCTTGGTTTATTTCAAAGTGCATCAGCAGATAAGAAGCTTTTAGAGTGACTAAAGTAAAGTGGATTGTCGCGGTGACTGCCAAATGTTTTCTGAAGAAAATTATGAAGTTGTTTATGCTGACAACAATCTTTAAACACGAGTCAGAGAAACTATTTAAAGAGATAGCTGTGTATTACCTCAAGGTGCCACATTTATCACCCTGACATCAGCGTTACCACATTCATTTTAGACATTATGATATTACAGTAAATACACACAAACTATGTTAGACAATCAGATTTATTTTTGCACTCAGTGACAGAGAAATGTACAGCACAAAGGCTGCGTGCTTTTAGTGAATACCAGCAGCAGATGGTGGAGGGATTGAATGCACGTTGGCGGGTAGCAAAACTTCAGCTTTGTAGGGGTCTTCAAAACAAACATTTGAAGTAATTGGAGGATGGGAGGGAGAATAATGGCACAATGTCAGCCTGGCAGGCACCTGGGAGGTTGTTAGGAAATGTCTGAATGCCTGAGAGTTAAAGTTCAGGATAACTACAGGTGGGCAAAAAGCCAAAAAACGCTATCACGGTGTATGAAATTTTAACTGTGTAATAAGCGGTAGCTGTTCTGCAAATTCAGTGAAGAAATTGTTTAAAATAACCATACTCCATTAAACCACATTCAGTTGTTTTCATCTTTTAACTGGAACTTTCCATACGAACAAAAACAACTGCCTCACATGAGATAACACGTTAAAAAATAAAAGGCTCAAAATGGAAGCTTACCTGCTCTGTGTTCACAATTTCACTTTCACTATCCTCCTCTACAGTATTTTATCTTGTCACTCTCCTCCTCTGCAGCAGTTGTCAAACCAGCTTACATTACCACCCCAGACTCTCGCTCTCACGTCAATTGAGAACATAGCGAGCAGTCCCGCTGCCAAAATCACATCACCCTTGCTAGGCAGCTGGATTCGCACGATCACATGCCCGCTTTGAATATACAGCAGAGACACCAAGGGATAGCTCCCGTAGTGGCAATGGTATTGCCAAATCTCTACCAGAGGATATATTTCTAACATCGCATGGTATAAACCGTCACATAGATCAACTCTGTGGGCAATAAAGGTAACCAACACACACATTTTTCATTTTACTTATCTGTTTGTGTTATTCAACTGTATAGCTCAGTAAAATCAGCAATGTATTTGGGACTTTGCTACCTTTATTATAGAGTTGGTTCAATATGGTGCATAATTACAATATGTTACAATCATTGCTGGTATATCCTTTTCCTGTTTACTTCAACCTCCTTGTTATAGAAGTATTAAACACTTATTTACCCATTTGCTGATCATCTTGATGTGTCAGTTGAATAAATAAATCTGCTTATAAGCTCTGTTCGCCTGTCTGGTTTTGACCTCTGCCTGTTTTTGGATTGACGGTATTGGACTTTGCCCTTAACTGTCTTGAAACATGTTTGTGACTTTCAGCCTGTTCAGGCAAACCAACATTAAAGTACAATCTGAAAGTGAACCCAGCTGGCTCTGAGTCAGTGAGGCCATTTCTGGGGCTCTCCCTGCATCTTCTGCACAAGAAGACAAACGGTGGATGCCATCCGTGAAAAAAAATATAACTGCTTTCTGTCAGCAACCAGCCAGCAGTGCCTACATCAACACCAGCTCCTCTATTCACCACACCAGAACCACAGCACAAACTGCCGGAGTGATTGTCCAAGGCCCCAGGTACCTATCGGCAGTTCCTTACTCATTGCTCCCTGATGTTCCAGATCACTAATGCCCCCCACTGTCTTCCAGGCCCTAGTAAATTATATCCTCAGAAACTTTATTAATGACTCTCTATTAATTTACCTAGACGGCATCCCTGCAGGAGCATGTGGAGCACATCAATTTAAGCTCCTGGGGACAGCAATTTCCAGACTTGAAGATCCTATCAGTGTTCAGTAACCATGGTAATTAGGGTTTGGACCCGATTAAGGAAGAAGATGGAAAAGTGTATTCCACTTCATCCTAACATCCCAACATCTTGGATTACCTCCCCAATGTTGTGTTTTGTGTGGCCATTGTTACAACCTAGCTCCGAAGATTGCAAAAAGGAAGACCACACAAAAGCAAAGATTAAAAGAACATTTTAGTAAAGGTGCTCTATGTATTTTAGAGAAAGGCATTTTAATCAGAAGATAAAGATCTTCATTGACAGATTTTTCATACCTAAGAAAACTTAATAAACAAACTCTTTGTTTTCATGACTGATTAAACTGAATAAACAAACTGACCTTAAAGGACAGCACACTATTCATACTGTTTCACAGACCGGACCGGACCCTGCCACCTTTCTAACTTCAAACAGTGTTCTGGGACCTTATTTTCCTCTTATAACAGCTTGTTTATTCAGTTAATATTTATATTGTAAATATAAAAATTGTGAGTTTAGCTTTCTCCTCCAAACCTTTATAGTGCCCCTTTAAATCCTATTGAACAAAATTAGACCAACACCATATGGCTCTCCCGGCTGTGGTGCAACTGACATATTTGCTTCATTTAAAAAAAAAAAAAAATGTACACATTATATAGGCAAAACATATGTACACATTTTCAAAATCTTTTATTATACAATTTACTCTTTAGTGAATATGAACAATAAAGCCGATGCAACTGGTAAAGATTTAGAAAACAGTCAAATTATTCAGATACATTAACTGGAATATAAAGCAATGATAAAAACTTTTACCTGACCGAAAAATCATGTTGTTTTGACTCGGCACCCTTGCATTTGCGTTCAAAGATCCTCGTGAACTTTAATGACACACATTTGTCTAACCTCGGAAAGATCGTACATTACCTCAACACTGACTGAAACCCTGGGGATTATTCTGCCTGGCTTAGTCTCTAAACTACAATGACACACAATCAGGAGGTCATATCTTGCATGAACCAAGGGTAGAGGGTATTCTAACATAACCCCAACTGAACCCTAGGGATTATTCTGCCCCAGTTTCAAGGGTAAGTCTCTAAACTATAATGATACTGTGCCAGGAGGTTGGCTTTTGCTTGATCTAGAGGTAGAGGGTAGTCTCTCTCTACCTCTGTCCAGTTCTGGTGTTACGGATATCTTGCTTTTCCTTGTTTCGGGGTCCAGATCGCCGTCTCTGCTCCTTCTGTGTTGTGGTTCCAGGCTGACATCTGCCTCTTCCTGGGTCGTCTGATAGCCTCCTGATCCTAAACAACTTCCTTGGACTGTCTCTGGGATGGTTGACAACAGTCCTGTGCCTGGTTCTTTGTCAGTGACCTGACTACAATCACACTCTATGAGGGGCTCTTCTTTTGCCTAAACATAGGAAAAGAGTAGACTACCTCAATCCTGACTGAACCCTGGGGATTATTCTGCGCCAATGTTAAGGGTTTGTGTCTCGACTACAACTACACTATCAGGAGGTGATCTTTTGACTGAACCAGGGGCAGATGGCATTCTACAATAACCCCAACTGAACCCTGGGGATTATTCTGCCCCAGTTTCAAGGGTTAGTCTCTAAATTATAATGATGCTGTATCAGGAGGTTGTCTTTTGCCTCATATAGGGGTAGAGGGTAGTTTCGGTCTATGTCTGTCCAGGTCCGGTGTTTGGGTGTCTTGACTGATGCCTTTACTGTTCCTCCTTTGGGGATCCTGGTCAACGTCTCTGCTCCTTCTGAGTTTTGATTCTGGGCTGATAATTGATCTCTTTCTGGGTTTGCTCACATCTCAGCTCTTCCTGAGTTGGTAGAGGAACTTCCTGGTCCTGATCCTCAGATGGTGGTTGTAGTTCCCTCGAAGCAAGGCAAACACAAGTGGCTTTCTTTCAACTGGTTTATTTGTTTGCCCCTCTCCAAATACACCCAAACCATCAAATCCACAGTGAAAACTACAGACACATACACACAAAGTATAAGGACAAAGTTAGCAAAAGTAAAAGCATTCACCATATGTGGAAAACTGCTTATCAAAAGAAAAACAATGACAAAAGAAACATAAGTTACCTCGTTGGCTGCTATTGAACCCATTACAATCCGTGTTACCAACCGAAGTGAAACGCTTGTTGTTGTTTTTTTAAGAACCCATCCACACTGTGCACAATCATATTAATAGGCTATGTGTATGTTCAATATAGCCGAGCCAATAATCTCTTTGTTAATATAAGTAATATATTACTCTACACAGACTGCAATATTGTAACATAATATATTACTCACTAGTAATATGCAATAAATTGCACTGATCACTGAACACTGATCAGAACCCAATATAAACACTTAGTTTGGGTTGAACACATCTAGCGTCTATAAATATTTGATCATGAACATCATTTCACAACTGCAGCAAACTGTTTCAGATTCTTAATGAATTGTATTTCCAGCTCGCACTTCCTGGTGAACTGGCACTGCTGCCCTACTTTACAGCGGTTTGTATGGTGTCAATGAGTACTACATTGAACAGAACAGAGCATTTGGTTCCCCTGTCACCAGCACCGTCTTGAATGACACTCACCGACAATTGTTATGCCCTCAGTCAGTAACAGTAGAAGGATGGTAATCATTTATTCATTCGTGAAAAAGAAAGTCTAATTTTTCTGCAGCTCAGAGGTCAGACCCCGAAGCTGGTGGGGTTCAGATTTTTGCTCAAGGACACTTGTGAACTGAATGAGGAAACTGGGAGTTGGGATAGATAATAAGGCAGAATGGTCTGCTAGGAAGGTTTGCAAGTAAAAAGAAAAATCATGTTCACCCTTGCATGTCTTCTTGCTCCTGATCAAAACTGAAACTGTTGTGCTCCAGCCAACCCAATTGCAGAATGTTTGCAATGTTAGTTTCTGCAAACCACAGATATGTTTTACATTACATTTCTTCATGTTGAGACTTTAAGCTTTTCTTTAGGTTAAATTAAAAATCTTATGTTGTGAAGATGCTGTGCTTGTGCTTTAGAAAAACAATCCTGTTTTAGCTTAAGATGTCAGATGTCAGATGTAATGAATCCTCATCAGTGATAATCCAGCTTTTGCCGCCAGAAAACACAGCTGTGAAACTCAACCTCAAATTATGGTCACTGGAACCTTCTCATTTAGACCCACCACTATCCCCTCCAGTACATTTACAAATGTGAACCATATCAATCGTTTGCAGTAGTGAAGTCATTAATGGCGCCGGAGTTGTATCCGAAAGTCCGTTTTTCTTTCTGCTGTTGAGCTCACTATATAGTCCACTATGTTGGACTCACTATGTAGTGTCTAGGGAGTAGGGAATGAGTGGGTGATTTTGGACACAGCCCAGGACTCATCATGGACCAATTATTTCGCTCTTCTTCACTGTCTTATGTCAATTGGCAGCTCCACCAATCATTATTTACTCACCATGCGTTTTACTATTTTTTACTTAACCACTAATATTTTTATTCCTACATGACTAAAATTCTAACAAACAACACTTTCTCATGAGAAATATTTGGATATTTTGGATAATAAAACGTCTTTCCCATTAAAGCAGCCTTCAGTGAAAAACAGACGGGCTTGAAGGAGACTGTCTTGGCCTTATGGCTCTCTGTGGCACGTCATTAGTCTGCCTAATTAGATAATAATGACTGCTTTCCATTACAGGCTAGTGTAGCACACATGGTGCTCAGAGCTTCAGACCACCTAACCAATGCCAAGACAAGTCAACTCAGCTGACGAAGTAGATCAGAGATCGCTCCCTCTCCCACATCACTCTTCTTTCATGTCTTGGTGATTACTTACAAAACCGGTCCCACTTGGTTTTTTTGCATTCTCATCTGCTGCCTGGATCGAGCTCAAACTGAAATGCTGTTCTAACGGACAAGCAGACACACGGCTCATTTGCAGCTATAGCTGGTGTTGTACTGTATGCATTCACAGCAATACAACAAAACATATGAGGAATGTACAGAAAAGAGGGTTTTCGCAAAATGCTTCATACCACTTGAGACAATGCTGTAATGCAGACTCACTTTGAGATAAACGAAAACCAGGGTCGACCATGGTCCCCTGGCAGTGAGCATCACAGGGCTAAAAGTCAGGTGTATATTCCGCAAAGCTTTCTTCTTTTGTCACTTCAGATACTGTATCATATGATTTACAATGACGGATGTCCTGAGTTTCTTGCTATATAGATTTCAGCCCACTCAGATGACTAAGCTCTTTTGTGCAGATGATAAAAAGAAGTCTAGAATGAGTTTTGGTGGGTTTACTATACAGTGTCCCTGCCTTCAGCCAGCTCATTATAAAAAGTGAGTTCAACCCAGAGTATTTCAGTACCTTTTTTTTTCCATCGGTAGAGATTCTAGTTTTAAAAAGTCCCTTTGGAAACACACAAAATCAGCAGCAACATGAATTACTTAAGAGGAGTTTTTATCAATGCTCAAGTCAGGGTGAAGACTGCAGTGGATTGTGGATCTCTGGAGGATGTTTTTTGTCAGTGGCTGAAAGCTTCTGAACTCTTAACCCATTTGGCAAAACAACTTTTAAGTCCTCAGCTATTCACGTCCTCAAAAAAAGAGGAAAATAATGACTCAGTTGGAGCTGTGTGGGTCGTAACGAAGAGGGAATGTCTTTCACAAGTCGGTGACACCACTCAGCGCGTACCAGGCTTGCTGTCATATTCAAACACCTCTGGTGGTGACCCACCTTCAAATGACAGCACAAAGATGGTTTGTTGCTAGACTGACGCTCTGCTCTCGGCAAAACTGGCTCCCTGTTGTACTGGAAACTGAAACTTTCTCACTGAGGTCTGGTGAGAGAAAACCCTTCCTTTCCACAATATGTTTCGACGGACATTTATGGATTTTGAATATATTTTGAGTGCTTAAAACACATATTTAAACTTTATATAAAACATACTACATATATACAACTATATATATGCAAATCTATACATTCTGATTCAAAAACTGATTCTACTTTACGAGGGATAAGTGTATAACCAACATTCCCTCCAGTTTCTGCCTCAAGACGGGACTTGGAAGCTTGATATGCCACGTTTGGTAGGCTACGCATGTCAATGGATGTTGCTGTGGTTTTCAGAAATGTGAACTGCTAACTTAACATCCTGGCAACTAGGCTGAGGGCGTGGTTCAAGCCCCTGGGAAGGCCTGAAAGCAAATTTGACATAGTGATCAAAAGTGATACACTTGGCCCCAAAAACACTTAAAAACTTACCCATAAGCTGAAATGTTTCATTGTCATAATTTGATCCATTTTGTTCGTCCATTAGCTAAACTGGAAGTTAGTTGGCTTGGCCGGCAGATGTGAAGATCCAGATTTCCTTTGTTTGATCTGTGAGCGGGTCCACTTACACAGAGTACACCATGTTGCACCACTATGTTTCTACAGTAGCCCAGAACAGACAAACCAAACACTGGCTCTAGAGAGGGTCTTTTGGGTTATTAGTGGCCACCATAGGGAGGCTGAAATGAGGTGTGTTCAGTTGAGTTGCAATCTTCAACCTGACTGCTTGATGGCAGCAAACCCCACACACTGGACCTTTAATGTTGATGAACAGGATTAATCCGATGTATGAAATAGGTGGAAACTCTGACGCTCTGCACTCATCGGGATTATGGGTGTGAATTCGACTGCATGAATAAACAGCTGTATTGTCTCTGAACTTGGTTCAATCTTCTGGGTCATTGTGCTGCATATTATAAGCTTAGCTATCCTACAGTAGAGAGCTCACCCCTATTGACAAGTTTGAAGAGCAGACTGACACATACTGAAGGAATGTCTTTTAAATCCTGTGTGCTGCAGGCAAGTGATGTATTTACAGCATCGTTCAAAGAAGTGTTTAGCTACTGTATGAATATGTTAGTAGTGCTGATAGATCTCTTTTCATCCAAGATCAGTCAAATCAAACAGGCAGACTCTCTTATTTCCAGCCCATAGTCATTATGACCACAATGTATATCTATTACTCAGATTATATACATTGGAAATGCATGAAGAGTCAAAGCAGTGTGAATACAACAGATGCTTTTCAAACCAATTCTGCCGTGGATGGTAGGAGAACTCACATGTTCAGTAGCTTTAGGCTTTCAGGTAATTAGCATGACAGTATCACAGGGATTAAACTGTGTTTTTAGGATGAAAATATGAGTGCTTTGAAGAAAGTACATGTGCTCGTGTGAATGTTTCATAAGCGTGAAAGGTACGTGGGGGACTAGCGCTGGTGTTGATTCAGCAAATTCACTCTGGGGCGAGATCCATTGGAATGGGTTATAAATAAGCTCTCATGTCACTGGCTGTAGCTGTGAGGCAGTGCACTCAGTCTGACCCTGTTTAAGGTGTCAGCAACACAGCGAGGGACCTCATCAGCCAGAATCACTCTCAATGATGGAGTCTGACCTGCTGTACATACACAGATGATATAGATCAGAGGTATAACACACAACCTGCCTCCCACCAAACGCCACCTCCTAAATATTATGTTTATAATTAAATGGCTTTGCCAGAGGCGTTTTTGTAGGAAAATAATTACTGTCAGGTTTACATTCACTGGTATTGACAATGTAACTACACTGCTGTACCGCATATAATTAATTGTGAGGAGGGTGGGGTGAATGTTGGGTGAGTGAAGAACAGAAACATTGAAGGCAAAAAAATGTCCATGGTCCACTCTTATCAATCTTATGGAGTGGTTTTCTCAAGATAAATGATCTTGTTATAAACAACAACTGCCATCTGATGAAAATAACATAACTAACTTGTGATCTTAAGAAAACAAATGAAATATTACTCTTCAGTAGTGACTTCTTTAATTTTTAACTACGAGACGTTCTTTCCCTGATTATAGCGAGGTGCTTCGGATGGCTAAATATGAAAAACATGCTTTAGTTGTCACAAGTGAATATTGAGGAAAGCAAACGAAATACAGTGAACGTGTTTATTTTGCAGATATGTGTGCCGGTGTGTTCTGATTTGTTGACAGTGTGGAAAGACTTCGCTTTGTAATCTACCTGTTCTTAAAGAGTACATTCAGCCATTGTCTATTCACCACCTAGAAAAGTGACTGCTTACAGGTTGTGCGGTGTTACCCAAGCTCAGAAATCCCAAACTGACTTGAAAAACATTTACAACCTCGAGGCGCGGTTGAGCTCGTGCCCTCAATTCAGAAAGGGCTTTTAGATTGGCAACAACAGCAAACAATTTCAGCTTCAGAAAGGGTGTAAATGACGATGTCTTTTGAAATCAGTCTTCTAATTAATAACATTTACATTTTTGGGTGAACTCATCATTAAAACTCTGTGTAGCAGTGGTCCAGGCATGGTTGGTTAGAGACATTTGTAACAACAATTTGGCAGATCCCTTATCACAATGAGGGTTGTGTCTCCATGGTTAGCTTGGTAACTAACGACATCATACAACTCAGACAGAGCAGTGTCTTTGCCCTCCTGTGGTAAAATATAGACCACACTGGGAGAACTCCCGTTAAAGATTGATTGATGGCCATTTGATGCCCAGGAGCTCCATACTGGGCAAACAGGAGCTTGTGAGAGACTCAGTGTTCTCGCTATTGCACCAGTGATTATTCACCACGAGACATATACCCCCTCCTGTAGATTTTCCAGAGTCCGCAGTCCTCTCCATGTGGTAAACCGAGAGCGAACTCCGAGGGGGTCAGCCATGTTTTCCATATGGCAGAGGATGTTACAGTCCCCTGTGTCTCTTGCGTACTTCATCCCGTCCCTGTTGGCATCTAGCTTGTTCTCTAGAGACTGAACGTTGGCCACTGAGGTTTTATGTGGAAACTGAAAATGCGCATATAAGCAGGTTGATGAAATCCCACAATGTACATTTAAAGACGTGAAAAAAAACTGCTTGGGCACTGCAGTAATGGACTGACACTATCCAACAGGGAGACAACACTCGTTGTGGGATATCTTGTTTTGGACAGGAATGATGGACAGTCAAACCGACCAATCAGTGTTGACAATTTTTTTTCCTGAACTCAGTAAACAAGCAGTTCTTGGTGGAAAATAAGGGCGCTGTTTGAAGCTAGAAAGGTGGCAGGGTCCGCCAAATACAAACAAATTAAACAGTATGGGTTTGTAACAGTAACAGGTTTGTTTATTTAGTCTGTTTAGGCGTAAAAAAAGATAATAAAATGTATTCTTCCAATTAAAATGTCTTCCCAAAAACTACATAGTGCACCTTTAAATAGTACTTGTATTTAAAACAATGTCTCCACAACAGCAGGCTAAAGGCTCAGCGCAGAAACCGCGTGATTGTCTCATTTTACCTTGACATTGGTGATAACTACTAAAGGTTATGATCAATTTGCCTTTGGCGACCATTTCAGCTTTCAGTCCCAGTCTCTTCGTCTTGTCTAACCAGTCTAACCAAAAGCTAAATTGGTGATTCTCCATCTTTCTCACCAACCACAGACACAAACCCACGCGCTCAGAATTTCCAATCCCACGAGAAAAATGTGCATCAACTTCAAATTAGCGTCCAGGCATGCCCTCATCAATGCAATTGTCGTGTTGAATAAATGTAGTCAATATACGGTCGCCCTGAATGTAATGAGCGTGTTCATGTCACACAAATCATGACTGTAAATATTCATTAACGAGACCTAATTACCATTTCAAAGTCAGTGATAATGGCCACAGTGATACCGGGACAAGAGAGGCCCCTCAGTATGAATCAAAACAATTTAAAGGGTTGATTTCCCACGATGACTGCCAATTGGGCTGATGAAATGAACGTTCCGCTTCAACAGGCTGTGAGTATAAAAGACAAGCCTTCTTGTCCACTTGATGAAAAAAAGTCTACGAGTCCACAGAGAAAATGTACGCTCTCCTACCTGGCAAACAGAGAAGAGCGGCGCAGGTCCCATCATGTCATCAAACAATCAATCATAACAAGACACAAGAGGGCCGATGATCATTACATACACAAACCAAACATTTCAAAGGCAGTAAATCACAGCAGATCACCCAAGCTGACGGAGTGCCATCCCACCCACCGGCAAAATATTTGGTCAGTGTTTTTCTATTTAAATGCAAATTAAGTAACAGGTTTTCTCTGCGGCGCAGAGCCCCTGGCCAAGGCGATTAGTTTAATTAAATATTTTGTATATAAAAGCAGTAGAAATGCTTGTGCAACCGAGCAGGTCTCTTCGTCCAGGGAAACGGCAGCAAATGCACATTTGTGGTGAAACAGAGCAGCCCACGGAAACCCAGATGGAGCGTTCTTGAGGCCAAAACAAACAGGATTGTACAGAATTTTATCAAAACATGTATAGCTGTTCTGAAAGGAAACACTCGAAAGTGAAGCGAATAGCCTGTCGCCACAGAGAGGGGCCAGTTGTGATAATGCCTCAAATTGGGACAATCTTTTTCTTGAAGGCACTCATGGGGTTGCACTCATTCACACACACACACACACACACACACACACACACACACACACACACATACAGTGAAAAAGAATGAAAAAGCAGTTCAAACATCAAATCCTGCAGCTTTTCTTACCACCACATACCTGGACAGTCGCTCTCATAGCGAGGGCGCAATTGTGAGATTGTCTGTTGTAGAAGACTACAAAACGTTGTCAGATTGCGCTTCCCAAGATGAGCTGAAGGGTTTGGGTAAGACAGATCTGTACGGAGACCTCAAGTTCAACAATCCCACATGAACGTTGTTTGAAGCATACAGTAAATTAATTAATATTACGTGAGCCATACTTTGACACTACACTACAAGCTAATGCAGCTTTATCGAGAATTTTGCACAGCCTAGTATAGGGTAACCAAATAAAAAGGCAAGCCAGGTTCGTCATGTTCCAGTTTCTCACTGCTCGGACACATCTGTCATCACAGAGATATAATCATCTTAAACTAAAGTGTCAAATGTAAGGCGCTTGGTCCATGGTTATAAAATGTTAATAGGCATGTCTTTATGTGATCTAAATAAGCAAAGGAGATAATATGCTGAACCATTCTTATAATTAAATTTAGTCACCGGTTCAGATTCCAAATGATCCGGTTTGGATAAATATTAAAATTTAAATCATATTTTTATGTCATAGTGCTGAGGATGAATTGGCAAGTCACAGCCTGAGGACAGAAGCAGTATTTGTATATACACTGATCAGCCACAACATTAAAACCACTGACAGGGGACGTATATAACACTGATCATCTCTGATCCATCAATTTTCAAGCCCTCATCTGAGCATTGTAGTTGCTATTAATTAGCTCTGTTTCCCAATGATCACATTACATTTAATAATATTGGATATCCACACAAAGATACATTTCCTCATCACTTCACAGCAGAGATCGTCAACAGGCGGACCGCGGTGCAGGTCAAAATCAAATCAAAGCAATTTTATTTATATAGCCCAAAATCACAATCACATTGCCTCAGTGGGCTTTACAATCTGTACAGTGAACAACATCCTCTGTCCTTCGACCCTCGATTCGAGCGAGGAAAAACTTCACATGTTGATGGAAAAAAAACCTTTTAACAGGGTAAAAAAAAAACAATGGAAGAAACCTCAGGAAGAGCCACAGAGGAGGGATCCCTCTTCCAGGACGGACAGACATGCAAAAGGATGTTGCGTGTACAGAAAAGAGCAAAGAATCACAGTTTACAAATTACATCAACAGAAAATCTGATACAAGTTATGTAGAGTTAGTGGAACCAGGAGACGACCGAGCAGGACGAGGCATCACCAAGCGGAGCCCGAGCCAGACGACCTCCTGTCCACCATGATGACCTGGAAGAGGGCAGGCCACACAAGATAATTAGTAATAGACAGAGGCATCAAGGTTAACAGAAATATAGATATGAGGAGATAGTGGCACAGAGGTGAGCAATGAGTCAGGGTTGTGACGATCCAGATCAGTCAGTATTTCAAGGCAGCAGGAGCCCGGAAATGGTAGATGGTCCCAGGGGGCCGTGGTCCATCAGAAGGGAGCCTGAAAGAAAGAGGGGAGGTCCGAACCCAGACACCATCCTATCCAGACCCTGGCCTATAATTGAGAAATAGATTCTGACAGAGCGTTTCTATTTTAACTGGCGGCCTTTAATGGTTTAGCGGCCCCTTGAAACCAACACACCATTTGCGTGCAATTGTAAATCATCTCACATGACAATCAAATTGGCACATTGGGACAAGCACTCGAGCAAACTCGAGCCAGTGACAAGTTAAACACAGACAGAGACAGCTGTCGGAGGAACACACAAGTCAGAAAAGAGAATTATCACATGGCTCGCTCTAAAAAGAGAAAAGTGGATGAGGAAAACAGAGCTTTTAATCAAGAACGGACTCCTACATGTTCATTATTCGCACAGGCGGCACAAAAGCAGTCTGTCTCATATGTTCCGAGACGGTGGCGGTTATTAAAAGTGGAGATGTGAAACGCCACACCAAGCACGACTTTAAAGCAAACACACCCCTCTCGATTCTGAATTAAGGGCTCAGAAAACAAAGGACCTCTCTGCACTATCAACATTATTTAAACAAAACATCGTCCCCGCTGCACACCGTGTATGAGGAGAGCCCCCGAACCAGTTCAGTCCAGGTGAAATCCGGGCAGATAAAAACAGAACTCCATTCTCTCACTGAACAAGAGAGTGTGGAGGAGTGGGACAGGAGAAGGACAGAGACTGCTCAGTCGTTGAAAAGTGAATTGGAGTTAAAAAATTAAGGATAAATATTTAATATTTTATCGTATTTATTTTAAGAAGCAAATATTTCGAAAGCTCTCTGTCGTGTATTTTATTTTTAAAATGCCGCCCTTATTTTACAAGAAACTTTTTTTAAGGATCCTTTCAGTTCAGTGTGAAACCTGACATCAAATACTGCTAAAAATATAGAATTGTAATCCTGCAGTCAGTTGTTTACTACATGCAGACGTTAACTGCTAGGCCTCTTTCACATGCAGTATATGGCACTGAACCATAATACAAGTTAGACATTGTGATGACCTTTTCTCAAAATGGACCTATTTGAAGTGTAATTGTCTACCCCTGCTGTACATCCTGCAAACGGTGTTTGAAAAATAAAAGAAAGATGTTGCCTTTTTCCTTTTACTCGCTTTGAAGACAAATACACGTGCTAGCCTGATCAAGACCTCACTAAAGGAGGCTGTGGCGCTCACACTGCTTTTATCCACAGGGGCCGCCGGAATCGACAAAAAAAAATGAAAGATCCTTGTTCTCACACAAAAAGCGACCCTGGATGCAACAAACCAATCCCGAGCCCATTAACCACAACCTCTTCAGATATCCAATAAAAGCAACATCTATCCATCTAATTAGAGAAAAGATGAGGGTGCTGTTTTGTATTGGGTGGGGGAGACAAGTGGGAAATAATAGTAATATCCAGTGATGTAGTAAAAGGAGAGAAGAAACACACAAAAAGAATAAAGTAATAGAACACACAAGTCACAAGGAATTGGCTTTATGAACTGTATATACACTTTATTAAGTAAGCGATGCAAGGAGTAGAGGTTTTTTTCTCCAAAGACGGAGATAAACATACAGTGTGTGCCAAAGTACAAGAAAGGGTGTGATTAACGCTAAAGACAAATAAGCGAGACTGAAACGCTGTGACTCAGAGATCAACTGCTAAACATGCTGCAGTCGTCATACCTGTTATTTACCATCATCTTCTCCGTCTATAAATAAGAGATCTTATTCACACAGTTTTTATTGTTCGCCCTGAGCTGCAGTGACGGAATACAGATCCAAAATAGACTCCATTCAACCAATCAGTATCAGGAACACGCAATTATGGGGTGAGATGTGAGGCACGTCAGAAGAACTGCTGGAGTTTCCGTTCCGGGAGAAGATGTGGAGGGTGGCAGAAGACTCCAGATAGCCGGGCATTCACCTGAACACAGACTGGACCATAACCGTGGCACAGAGACCCCAACCGGGACGGGACGGAGCAGACTTCTTGAGGGACGCTTCGGTCCTTCAATGTGTGCAGCAAGATGTCGCGTGTCGTCCACCAATCTGTTGTGGAAAGTGCCATTTTTCTCTGCAGCCATCTGTCAGGGCATCGGAATCACAGCCAGCGACTTGAACTGAACAAACAGATAAGGAACGCTGGCTCCGTGCTGGGGACTGCTCCGGAGCCACCAGAGTTCATTTTGGAGAGCGGGGTGTTGCACAGGCTGCTCAATAGTGGTGTTCCAACAGATTAGTACAAAGATATCAATCCTTCTGACCCTGATTGTGTCTGTTCTAGAATCGATTTTCATATTGAAAGATCGAAACCTAGACTCAGTGATTTGGGGTAATGTGTGTTTCATCATCAACGAAACACAGTAGAAAATAACTAAGCAATCAGCAGGACCTGGTCTATAAAATACCTGCCTCCGCCTGTCTCATCTGGCTACCACGGCTCAATAAATGCGGGCATCACGGACAGAGAACCGACTTTGATGGCGGCTGTACAGTATGTGATGCATGTGGGAGGACTGTGGCGACACCACAAACCTGAAGCATCTGAGATTAAATCACAATAAGGAATATGAATAAAAAAAGAAAGAGAGAAGAGAAGTGAGGAAAGGTGCAGCCAGGGCGAAACCGACTTCAATCACTGAGTCCTTTGGCGCTGGCAGGCACTGTCCAGGTACAGAGGGAGAGTGTGTGGCTATTGGCAGCGTTCGGCAGAGTATTGGTATTGTAGCGGTATTGGCAATACACGCCTGGGTTTGACTCGGTATTGGCACGTCACATCACTATTGCTCAACATAATGGACAACACTTCACACCCCCTACGCGACCTACTGTTCAGACAACAGAGTGTCGTCAGTCGAAGACTCTTGATAAGAACCGTGGCAGGAAGTCATTCCTGTCCACCTGTCCAATAGCCGAGGGGAGACGACTCCTCTGAGTGGCAATGCACATTGAATTTGCACACTTCCACCAAGATCAGCGGTCTCATTATGGTAGCATATATTTCAGCAAATTAATTTTTTTTTCATGTCAAAGTGCCAAGAGGTGCCCCGCCTGCATGGGCATACAAGCTCAATGCAAACATAACAAAGAGCGATGTAATGAGACTGAGGGAGCAAATGGAGTACATCCCTGTTCACATTAAACAATGTCACACATGAGCACAATCATACCTCTTGCAATACAACTTGGGCACATCTGAGCACTGACTGTGCCTTTATCAAATCGAACATAAAGTTCCTCAGGTTAAGGATGATATAGGGCAGTAAAGAATTCTCAATCAAACTCTAAATTGTCAGTTTTGGTTAACACAAAACTCTTTTGACCATTTCTAACCACAATAGTACTTTTAATTTGACTTACACTTTAAGACAATGATAGTAATTACTTTTGTATCATTGGATGCATTGCTGCTTTTGTATCAGCTGTCTTGCTGATCTTTGTAAGAAGCCCTTTAAAAAAAGCAGAGAGAGTGGTAACTTATTGAACACTAAACTTTTCTAATATATGCTTAGTGCAAAGGATTTCTACTCTGTCCACTGTAGCTGTTTAAGGTTGCTAAGGTCGAGCTTTCGCCTACATCCTAGCTGAAGTCAAAGACTACCCAGGTACCCAGTAATCTTGCTTAGGTTGAAGCTAGTTACTACCTTGTTAATGAAGTGTTATGGTTTACAAAGACCAATTAAAGCCCTAATAAAAAAGCTTTTTTTCAAAGACAAGCAAGTTGCTTAGCAAGCATTGAAATAGCAATTGTCAAGGCATTTGACCTGCAACAATCCACATTTATCCACAGCTGAGAAAGATAACTTCCTGACTCACCACAACACTGTGTTTATCGTTGCCTTTTGTCACGCTCACTTTCTAAAAGCCAGAGCTTGATTTACAAAATAAGCTATCAAGAGGCTTCGAGCAAAGTTTCCAGACTCTTGATAAAGTGCCTCCATTCCTTTCAGTTACTTCGGAAATAAAATAAAAGCTGTGCAGCAGCTGATGGCACTGCTATCGCGGGAATCTTTTGTAAAGTGTCAAGGAACTCAGCAAATATACCCAAGGATTTATTTTTTTCTTTAAAAACGAGGTAGGACATCTTTATTTGCCAGATGTGTGTGAACGAAAAACACTTAATTTCATGGTTAGAAAGAGAACATAAGGAGGAAGAGATGAATGAAGCAGCACAGAGTGTCTCTAGTGTTCCCCGTCTGTTTGCAGCTATTAGCATTCATATTTTGTTTCAAGAGGGAGGAGTGCATGGCGATGCCTGCAGAGCATGAAGTTCTCCTGCCCCGCCGGCTTTCACCCCCCCCCCCCCCTTTTGAAAACTTCCCACTCCTGGATCCTCGGGAGATGTAATTACTGTGCAGTCAACATGTAAGACCCATATTCCCGGGGAATGCATCTCCCTTATCGACCATTCGTGGTTGTTATTTTTAACGGCTCGCATCAGAAAATGGCTGTTATGCAGTTTCCCTTTGCTAAAATGTATACCGCGCCGTCACAATCAAGAGAAAATGATAGTAATTCACAAGATGCATGTGGACAATCAAAGAGCTGGATGGAAGATTTTTGTGAGTCAGGCAGTGAGTCATTCTGCCGAGGCCTGAGACATGTTAAGAGTTAAATTATGACTGAGAATACAATGTGCGTTATCACACAGCGGATGGATTATCGATCAGCGAGCAATCACATGCCATACATCGCCAGTGCATTATAGTTCAGCTTTTTATTTTCCCGGCAATGAGAACAGAGTTGACACACTCTCTTTAATGGTGCTGCAGTCAATACAGAACTGACTTCCCCAATAATTTGTGCCTCTTCATGGCTCATTGCTTTCCTATTGAGTTTTATAATTCTGAGCCATACGGCAACAACAGAAACTGATTGTTCTTGCCTCTGCAGAGTAACTATGAGAAAAACCTCACCACCGTTCCTCTTAAGTATGTTTCATTTATTGTTCCTTCATTGTTCTCCCACCTTCTGGATTCAAAAATCAGTCTCTAGAGCCCGATGAACTGGCAATCTGTTTCATATGCATTTAAAGAGAGCCTATTCCAGACACAATGTCACATGCAGTACGCAGTTTAGTTTAATATGACAGAAAACACACTGCCCATGCATACTACAAATGTGTATTGAATATAATAAATGCCAGTTCTACAAACAAGAGGACGTTAATGATTTATCAATTGATTGCCATTAATTGAAGAATTAAATTATTAATAATGTCTTACTTGAAAGTCAGAGATGGGCACAAAAACACCAAAAAGTATCACAGTTATATTACAGACACTTCTGGATAAGGTCCCAACACAAAATACTGGTATGAGAAAAAAATTCATCATTCATTAGAAAACAAAAGGCATTCTATACAAACTGATATTATTACATTTTAGCCATTTAGTAGCGTCAATGTGGGCATGATTTGTTTGGCTCATCATTACAGCAACTGACAGTTAATTACAGGGAATGCCAATCCTACAAAGTGCTAACAATTCAAAATAAAATACAAAATACTGACATGAGAAATTGTATCTATTTAGAACACGGAATATGAAAGTAATTTATCATTCCAAAAATGAATGAAAGGGCAATCCCGACTGACATAGAGCGATACAGATGGATTTACATTTTAGCCATCTGCTTGACACAATAGTTGGGTTATTTTTGTTTGAAAAGTGACAGACGGATGCTCCACATTTAACATTAAGCCCTGACTTTGTGGTGTTTAGTTCATCATTCAAGAAATGTGGTGTTTACATTGTCTGCTCTTTAAACTCTTGATGCAGCCTGCTCTGAATTTGCATCAAACATAGATCATTTCATGTATTATCAGTGGGGAATTCGGCATGTTTGAGGGGTGGGGGCAAAAAAAAGAAAAAAAGAAAGGGCACCAGCTGTATGCGGTGGGGTTGTGATACATTTATCATGAAATAGTTACATCAGTGTACAAAAATGATAAAGTGCCCCCTCAAGTACCAGAGGGCACTTCACCATGTTTTGCCCGCTGGGAGGGGCGCCCTAGGGGGCACTCTGTCATGTTTTATCTATGCACCAAGAGAGCACTTTCAACAGATAGTTGCTTAAAATTTGCATCCCTGCTACAAACCATCATCGGGGTCTTGTCAGTCCTAATCTCCTGCACACACTCTTACACCACGCAAACAAATTTCTACTGTATCACATTGCAAATGCTTCCTCTCCCCGGTGGAGGCCACAGAATGCTTTAGAAATTATTCAGGGTGTTGCGTTATGCTGATAAGAATGTGAGTTGTGCCACTTAAAAGCTCCAGCACATGTTTTATTAATACCGTGTGCAAAAAATACAGCCGTCCAAAAGCTGTGAAATCTGTGCAGGGCAAAAAACGCAGACACTCATTTAGTGTCAATTTATGCAACAAGGAGATATAAGGATCATTCTTTTGTGATGAAGAGCGAATATTTTAGCAGGCACTCGATAGAGATGTAGCGCTCGGAAAAGTGGTATCCGGACAATAAAGGCAATCATTTAATCGTGGACTTCATCAGAACACTTTGAGGTTCATTTCAGCTTGGAATAAGAGCATGCGTAGGTAGAGGAGAAGCTTCTGAAGACGTGGGCCAGAGACGCACTCTGCACTGCGCCGAGGAAGGAGGCTTTCAATATGTTCCTTGATCTCGCAGCTTACATAATATAATTAAGCAGTTTAAGCTGGCTTTATTGACGCAAGCACTGAACGCAGTAGTGTCATGGGGGGGAAAATCCCATCAGAACCCACCCAGCCCCCCACCGGCCCTTCACCCACCACACTCCCCCGTTTCCCTCCTCAGCATATGTGGATAGATAACAAGAAAAAAAATAAAGTCTTTCTTGCATCGCTGTGCCAGGGATTGCCAGGAGGAATCGGTTTATTCCGCAGCTCCCCGCTCTCGTTGGCCTGCCAGCTTCACATCCTACCGGCAGCTACAGAGGAGCTGCGAGGTGGTCGCCTCTCAGATACCATTCAGAAGGGGGAAAAAAAAAACGGGACAGCAGTTAAAGCGGAGTGAATACACAGACTGCGGGGATCCATTCCATTTGATTATTGCGCCATTTGAATTATTTAACACAAATGCAGAATCGCTGGTGGTAGCGAGTGGAGGCGGAGTATCGGGGATAAGTGAAGGGAGATGAGGAGAAAATATAACTGTGCAAATCAAACCCTGAGTGCTGAATTTTAAAGACGAAATGCATTATTCATGACTAATCACTCCTGGCAGTGATTGCATGAGCACAAATTGCAAGTGGCGGGGAATTGACAAATGCACAACAAACACGACACATTTAAAATGTAAATACTTCTATTAAGCCACCAACATACACAAGATAAAGTTGAAAATAATCAGAGGTGCTGTAGCTCGACTCCGGAGTTGCAGACACTCAGTAGGAGGCTGTCACGTCGGCGCGACAACACAGCCCCCCTTATCTCTGCTGTGAGGAACGAAAAAGACTGAAAAACTTTGCAGGAGACGCTGATAGTCTTCTGCATATGCATTCAAATTTTTGGTCCAATAAACCCAGTTTAACAGGGGGAAAAAAGCGTGTTATCTCTAACCAAGGGTGCTGTCACAACCCTGTCCCCCCTTCATTCCTCAGGAAACATAACTGCTGACAGGTTTACATTCACCGCCCACGCTTTTTCCAAGTGAGTGACGTCAGGGCGTAATAAGTACACAACTTTGTACTTCAAAGTTCTCGCAGTTGAGGAAAGATTATGGTTTCAGCTAAATGTAGAAAAATATCAACATGTTAGCCCATCATGCTTCAAGAAAGTTTCTCCCCTGACTGTGAGCAAGGTCTTTTAACTTGCTTAAATGTCATATAGATAACATTTCTATGTAGGCAGATATATATATATATATATATATATATATATATATATATATATATATATATATATATATATATATTCTGATGGTTTATTTCAGCTTTTTGAAAGATTTGTCAGCCAACAGCACAACACAGTTGTTATCGCATAGAATCTGCGGTTCCTCTGCGATCAAGTTGCCAGTTTGTTAAAAAAAGAACTAAGAAAAAGGCTATAAGACTGGTTTGGAATGGAGTTCTGCAGTACTGCCCTAATGTTAACTAGCTAGTGTGAACAACATTAGCTAATGTTATATAGCTAACATTAGCAATAACATGAATGCAAGGGAAGTGGGGGGAGGTGAAACGCCACATTAAGTGGCTGAATGTTATAACACCTTTAAACATAACCATAAAGATATTGCCCATGCTTGATTCAAATCTGTAGTAATCATTACTTTATATTGAACAACAGATCAAATGACTATGTGCAATTTTAAATCAATTATTACCTGATTCTGCAGTTTCCCTCATCTCTACGTTGTTTCGGGGTCTTTTCTTGTCTGCTTGAAGTGAAAAAGCGCTCATGAACAGACTTTATGTCACCTGACGACCACCAACAGCAGCCAGGCAGTGTTGGTGACTATCAAATGAACAAAGTGTAGCATCTAGTTTTTAAAGATCCACATATTTCCCTCAGGAGTTGCCGGAGAGCAGGACCGAGCTAGCAGTGATTACCTGACTTAAATTTGTCAGGTGGCTAGAAACACGACTCCAATTGAGTACTAATGTTACTCCACGTCTGCTGAATGCAAAAAAAGTTGGGTAATAATTTGCAAATGCCATAAAAACCATTTAAGCTGACAGTAAACTAATATTGTGTTTAAATCTTGTTTAAATCCCTTCAAATGGTGAAGAATCATAAATAATGCAGTTTAACTGCAGGGCATACTATAGGGAAAACAGATGAAATACACTTAGAGTGAACAGCATTCATTATTATAAAATGTAGTTGCTGCTGAAAGTGGATGGTTGACATTAAATGAATACTGTGAAGTAAGAGCATACAAATTAATGTAGCATTGCATTGTAGCTCAGTCTACATTCCCTGATTGTAAACTACACATCTCCATCCAGTATCACAAACATTGCGACGCTGGTGGATTTATAAGACTTGTTCAGAGACCTGAGTTTCACCTCAACACAGGGTGCTAAAATGAAATCCCAATCTGGCACAAGTACGTCATGGTTTGGGTGCCTAACGCCAGCATTCAGAGTAATATATGGCGAGGTCGCAGGGATGGCGGAATCCTGAAGGGGAGGAATTAGCTGTGAAGATGCAGAGTTTGTGAATGTGCAAACACCCACATCACATGTCAGGGAAAGATGAAATGTGCGCACCACCGTGTTACAGAGGAAAGGAGCTGTCTAATGAAGAGGGACAAACCTACTGTATGGCCATGCTTTGACAAGGCTCTAATTTTGACTACTGTATAGGTTTAATTAGGAGTGACTCCAGGAGAAAATGGCTCAGTTTCTGTTTGAGGTAAACGGCGGGAGTCTTTGGAGTCTGAAAAGTCAAGGCTTCCGGAATCTTCTCCTGTGCTTGAGAAGATTACCCAGTGTGTTTTCCATGTAATAACTCTCACTAAAAACCTATTTTACATTCATAAAAGGTGCTTATCTTCAAATGTCATTTAAACAGGAGTCAGAATCATTTAGCCAACTCATCAGAGAGAAAGTTTCACATACGTACTGGAACAATATGTGACCCGACTGACAAGGGCTTGGAGGCACCCTGCGATACTTCCTTGATAGATCCTAAGACTGATCCAATCTTATCGCGCGCTGCACCCTTGTTTCAACATGTAAGTTTCACATATGCCTGTGGCGCCCCGGGGGAAAAAGGCGTTTACATAAGGATATTAAATTGCATTAATCATTCGGGTCGCAGAAATGTTTGCTTTGATTTATGGTGAGTGGCTTTTAAGTTAAAGATGGTGGAGATTGTTCCATCAGCAAACAATTCAATCACTCACCTGCATTTTCCTGTAGAGGGCACAGGGGATAAGGATAAGGAGCTGAGAGGGGTGGTGGCGGCGGGGATACATGGAGAACGGAGGGTTGAATAATTAACCAAGCCTCGGGAGAGGGCTTTGCATACTCTTCAACATCGTGGCGGGGGCCGTCGGCGCGCGAGAGAAGCGAACGACTCATTCCTCATTCATGAAAATGGCCCGCTTCCTCCCCAGTTATATGGCTCCGGTCTAAAAATACTCCAGAGGTCATTTGCTTGGCTTATTACAATCAATATTTCCTTGCTGCCTGCCCCCTTCTACACAGCTGCTCCCAGGTGGGACGGTTGCCGAGCTCAGAAAAGCGACGCAGCACCGAGAGGGTCCGGGAACAGTGCGAGGGTCAGATCTGAACGGGAAGCTGTGACAGGAAACAGATTGCTGATCTGACATAACAGCGGTCAGAGAGTTGCCCGTGTTACGGCCGGGGTTAGACTAATATATCTGTTTGTGAAACTGTGACAGGCCACTCTTGAATAGCGATTAGCACTGTCGGCCAGTCAGTGCTGTCTGCACTGACGTGACAGAAGTGAGGATTTGATTTCGCTTGACGGTGTCAGGGGAGTCGCGCTGTCAAGTGTTGCCTTCAGGGAGCCTGCCTACATCAATCTAATTAGAAAGACTTTCAGAGTCCAGAGATGATCTAAATGTTGTTGCAGAGGCTTTTTCAGCATAACAGAACTCAAATGTAAGGATACTAAATAGGCAAAAAAAATTTGATTTTTTTTTCATTACCTTCAAATATCAGCTTCAAAATCATGTTGATGGTGCAGTGTCTTGCAACAGGGTGAATGGTGTCTCTGTCTCAGCCACTCCACCTCACTATCACTTGTTTCTGCACTATGTAATTTCAGTGAGAGGGTAGGATCACAGTGTAACATACATTGTACAAGCCATATATTTGCGTTTGATTTGCTTTAGTTTATGTTCACTTATTTTGGTGTAATGACGCAGGGGATGGACCCCTTAAAGTGAAACTCTCGCCAAAATGCAACTTAGGCTTTTTTTGTGAACGTACATGAGTCAAACCTTAGTGTAAAAGCATAATTACGATGAAAGAGGCACTTCTAAGATTTACTGTATTTTTGTTTTCGGGTTAAACTCATTTTCAATGGGAGTGCTTTGAGCAAATTAGCGCTGGCATAAAAATCGCTGTTTTTAAAACACTAAGAAGACTCGACACAACATGAAGCTTTGCTCGTAGTATCACCAGGGTCTCTACACATGAACACGTTAATTATTGTGTGTGTACACAGAGTTTACTAAAAAATAAAGTTTTTGGACGACTCACGTTAGCAGATGTTTCCTCCGCTCGCCGCCGTCCTGCCAGCCAGAAGTATCGATCTCCGAATGCAACATAACATGGAGGACAGTTAAGGTCGACCGTTCCTAAAGCTTAGTTCCATATAAATGCACGGATAATTCGTAGTTTTGTCGTTAGCGAAAAACAATATTGACCTTGAAGTTGAAAAAGGAGCCTCATGACTGACTCACAATCACAGTAATGTTTTTTTTTAGAAAAAGAGATCATTTTATTCTGCACTTTCCTGCAAGCTCTGTGAATGCATCACACTACTAGTAAGGAATATTGGGATATGGGTGCATATGTGCAGGGATATGCAATGAAAGTCAAATGAAATTCATTTTTGTTGGAGACGTAAGGTTAAATCTAAAACATCCTAATATTCCTTACTAATTTCGAGAAGCCTGTGATACGTCTACATAAAAATGTTATGACCTTTAACAAAGCACTGTTTAAAGACGTTTCAGTCGACCTACTGTTTTAAACATTCAAGAGGGTCAGATTCTCTGTAGGCACAACACAGTAGCACAGTATGTATGTACAATTATACCTAAATCCACAGGCAAGTGCAGTATATGAATGGTTTGTCAGAGTGGGCGTTTTACAGTCCTGTGGGACTTCATTTGTGTGCAGGTGGCAGTGCCGGTAATTGGCATGTTTGCAATAGAAGCCATACAGAGATAATTGTACTGGCTTATGTTTCTCAACGTGACACTGCATGCCGTGCATCGCTCTGTGCTCGCATGCATTTGCGATGCGCTGAGCATCAGAAGAGAGTAATTGTTGGAGTTCAGGGTCACTCAGGAAGCAGCGGGGAGCCCGGCGCGGCTGGCAGGACGTCTGATGCATTCCGTGGTTTACACATACTGCCCAGATGGCTCGACTAAAAAATTCCACTGATTGCCCTGTCCAGTGTCGGGGAAATGCTGCTGATATGCTGCAGGTACAAAAACATCCCTGGCACCTTTCCAGGTCTATAAAATAAATTGCACCCTGATGAAGGAATGTCTATCAGGTATTAATGTCATCATGTACTGTAAGGCTTTGCTCTGTGGTCTCACAGTGGTGTGATACAGTCCTTTCTGTGTGCAGATTGCTTGTTCTTGTGCTCTCCTGGGTTTCCCACAGTCCATAGATTGTGCTCTCATGAATCCCTGATCCTCACCACACGCAGCCATTTCTGTAAGAATGTCTGTCAACAAACATACAGAAGCAATTGACTGTTCAATCATGTATCACACCATCTAACTGCAACCAGTTGGCTCTGTGATAGGCAACCCAACTGAGTTGTCATCATCCAGTGTAATATTCTTGCATCTTGCATGCTTTGGATATTTTAACTATGGACAAGAAAATGACATAACTTCATGTCTGGCAGAAATGTCAGTGCCTTTCATTGATGAAGCTCATAGAATGTATAAAAGAAGAGGACTTAGGCACCGTGAAATCACATATTAGTTTGTGGAATACTCTTTTGAAGCCATTGTTATCTTGTTTTTTTAGTCATATTTGGACAAGAGGGTGGAGCCGACTGAGGACCAGTGGACACCGTGCACCTCCATCAGTGTTGGCAGTACCACACTACAAAAAAACATTTTCAATTTTAGCTTTAACTTTTTTATAATTACAGTTCCTATATCCAGTAATGCATTACCACCCAAAATTAAGTGTTTATTGATGTTTTATCAACACCATGCCAGCACAGCCAGTGTGCCACCAGGAAGGTACCTCCTAAAGAAGAATCATGTCACCAAAATGACAAAAATTGGTAAGAGTCGCCCACTTTATGGTGTCTGGTCATACTGCGGCTGTTTTGGTTAAAGTACCGTAAAAGTATTGTAATCAGTGATGCATTACTCTATGCAGACTGTAATATTGTAAAGTAGCTTATATAAAGGATAATGATGTATAGAACAGAAAAATAAGTCCCTTCAGGACGAAACAGACCCGATACGTCCTGTCGGGACTTATTTTCCCGATAATGACCGCCATTCTATACATTATCATGCTTATTACATGGCTACCTGCCAACATGAAAAAAAAACTTCACACAGTGTGTCTTTTTACAATTTATTTGTTACCATACATAGTGTTTCTCAGCAGAGAAATATAGTTTGCCAAACTGACGACAAAGACATTGAATGGAACATTCTTTAGAACACACCTGACCAATCGTCCACTGAAATTCAAGTCAGTCTTTTAAAACTGACATGGCCCATACCGTGTTCTTTTTGGTGTTCAGTTTGTGTCGATCTGCTTCTATTTTATCAACTTCTCTGTCATTAAAAACGTTGTGCCATTTCGCTTCTCCCTCTTCGCTGCTTTCCTCTCTTTTTCTTTTCTTGACCGGTGGCGACAACTCAGCCTTTTGCCAAGAATCGAAATCAACGTATTTTCCCAAAATATTGAAGTCAATGTGGAAACTCATCCATACTAGTGGCCTAGGAGTAAGTTTTTTCCGGAGCAAAGATTCTAGAGCGCGGAGTGCTACGAAATATGTGAATCAGAGGCAAAAAGGCCACTTTCCTTGACAGCAGTCAAATATGCTTAGCAACGGTAGCATTATACAGCATTAAGAAGAGCCGTGTAATAATACTTTCTTAGGCCTATACATTATGTCCGTTTTATTTGTCTTCTGTGTCAGTATTTCTTTGTCAAGCTATTACCAGAAAAATATACCAGAAAAAAAGGTGATAATCTTGGAAGCTTGTCCACATTAGGAAAATATTATGTGAAAGAAGAGTAACCTTGTCACATTATTGTAAATTAAGTTATCATGTGTAAGTTAACATTACAGTGTGTGGGTTTTGTCATAAACATTAGCTCACCACTAGTTACAATAAAGATTCCTGTAGGTTACAACTCGTTGACCATTACCGAACGATAACAGTACATTAACCTTTGATAACATTGCATTACAGCCATCGTCTCTAACGTGAATAAATGAAATAAAGCTGATCATCGTGCAAGTGTGCATTAACATCAACATTCTTTGGACAAGGCCGGCCTGTGTGCTTCACTGTCATTGACATGTCTGGAAAACATCTAATGGAGGTATTCGTTCTCCCTTCTTCAGAAACAGCAACGTTACTAAGTGCTGGGAATCAACATGGTGAGTGCACCCACACAGTGCCACAGAAGTGAGTGCATTTTAATGTAAAACAGTGCATCAGTGTTTTTTTTTATAACAAAGTGCAGGAAATAATGTATTTTCAGATGACATTGTGGGGCTCATCTAGTAAGAGAGCTGTTTGGTTAACTTTTTTTTTCTGTCAAGCCTACAATGTAAAATTGTTCTCACTAGTATGGTTTTCCATCCAGTCATGATCTGGATCAATGTATCCAGATGTTATGATCAGCAGCTCAAGATGGAGATGGAAGGCTGTGCCAATCAGAGAAGATCGGCAAGGTTTGCAAGCCTGTGAACATTGTCATGGTTCCAACAGGATTGTCTTTCTTAGACCGATTGGTACAGCACGTTCGTTTGTTAAGATCCGAGGTTAGTGACTTTATTGAGTGAATTTTACTAGTATTATTATTATTGCTGCACAGGTAAGGCTTCTCAAACCTTGACAGTGAGTCACCTGTTGTGACACTTCATTAGTTACACTCCCTCCCCAATGACTCCCGCAGGACACTTAGGTATAAACCATTTGGATGTGCATTCCGTAGACCATTAATATGGCGTCACATTTTTTACTACCTGTTTTGTTAATTTAACAGTGGTGCCATCGTAGATGGTATGGGCCCCTAAATCTTGATTGTCAATGGGGAGTATGTTTCTCCTGTTCTGCCTTTGCAAGGAGTCTATAATGAGAAACACCACCAGCTCTTTCAAATGTCTGTTAGGATGTTGATTATTAGCTCCGTCAGATTAGCCCACTGATACAGTACACCTCAACACACACAGTGAGACAGTTAGAAAAAGCAGCTTGCCTTCACCCTCCAAATCCTGTCATCAGCAACAGTCGGACCTATGGTCAGAGAAGTCAGCAAAGGAATACAGACTGCTCTGAAGGACAAGGCTGTGGCTTCTCCCAATGACCGTCAAAGGAAAAAGATCCAGGAAGATTTCTGCTGTTTGTAGTAGCAATAGATGGTTAACACGTCTGAGTCTGTGCCCCAGTCAACAGTTGAAGTTCCTTCCACCAGCACAAAAGATTTTGAGATTTAAAAGAAAAATGATGATAAATGGGCAGTATTACCCTGTGTGCCATATTTGTGTCGAACACTGTTAATGCATCAGCATCATTTGAAAAAAAGCAATTGCATCACTATTCCTAATCCTTTTAAAAGGGCCAATCTCGCTGCTGAACAGCAGGTCTACAACAACTGCCACTGCAGAGCAAGGTGGGTGGTTGAAAATGCTTTTGGCATTCTGCCTGCAAAATGCAGGAAGTTGAAGAAGGCCACAGAGTATTATGTTTAGACAGCTGAAGACATGACAGTGCAAAGTGCATATACAGTCATATAGTAAAATTATATATATACACACATATATATATATATATATACAGTGTTGGGGAGTAACGAATTACATGTAACGACGTTACGTAATGTAATTACAAAATTTACGTAATTGTAATCCGTTAAATTACTGGGAGAAAATATGTAATTAAATTACAGTTGCTTTTGGAAATTTCAATGATTACAACTTAAGTTACATTTGAAAAATCGCCGCAAAAGCTTGGATTTATCAAATAGTTTTTCGCCCCCCTGGATTCATGTTTGTTTTTAGTTTTTTTCATATCAACATCCTCCTTCAAAAAACTGACGCTTGTGATTGGCTCTCTGGTCATGTGCCATTCGACTCAACCGACAAACCGTACGGCGGCAGTCAGACTCAGCAGCAACAGTGTCGGCGGCGCACAAGATGTTCCTGTGCTGGAAATACAAAAAACACTTAATACAGACAGAAGCCAGGCTTCCCTGTATTACAAAGGTGGCTCTCTTTTAACCCGACTAGATCACCATGGTAACTTATGCTTAGCTCATAACCTGGTCCCGACCAGGTTCTGTTCATTGTTTAATCATAAAATCAACTGTTTCACTATTTAACTCATTTACAGCTGGCGTGACCTTTACTTTGAAAGTCCAGTGGAGCTGGATCAGAACAGAGCATTTGTACGGAGGGAGAGATCGCGCTGATCCGCTGCTGTTTACTTTCTCTCTGAGCGTCTCTACAGATGTTCAGCTGAGGGGATACGCTGCTCAGCTGTTGATCCGACTCGCGTCAGGAGGTCATTTATTAGGCTATAGCCTATTTACTTTTATATACAGTCACTCACCACTGAAAGAAGTTGTGCGCTCGCAGCAGGACAGATAATTTAACTTAATGTGGCCATGAATAAATTAATTGTTTCGCCTGTTACGTGTTGTCCAAACGCACATTTTGAGTAGGTCTACTCTGTTTTCTGACATTTAAAAAGGTCTTTGTACAGAGACAACATGAGATTTGCTACAGCACCTAAAAAACCCACTGTAACCTATTTTCATACGCACACCAGCCTCGCTTTCAATAAAACACACACTGGCATTTTATAATTGCGATCAGTGAAATATATGAAAACAATATAAAACACAGTTTAAAACAACAGTTGTTGTTGCTCTAAAGCTTCATATTTAAAAGCAGCTCAATCTAGAGATGTCAGAAATTAAAATCAGCCTCCTCTTGTCATATTTGCAGCAACACTGTTGCTTCAGGCTGTGATCAGGCTTTTTTGTATCGCTCATACTCTCTCCATTAAAACAACCTGCTCCTCTGGGCTGAAATCAGCCCGTTGTCGCTCCATTTAGTGAGGAAGTGAGCCTCCTTTGCAGCACAGACCTAAGGTTAGACTCATAATATATGGTTAAACCTTTGAACTGAAAGGTTTATCACACTATAGGTCTTAAAATGTGAAAATGGTTAACAGTTGAGAGATTTCATTCAAAATTAATAAAAGTAATCATAATGTAATCAAATGTAATTAGTTACATTACTTTGAGAAAGTAATTGAAATAGTTACACTACTATTACATTTTCAACAGGGTAACTTGTAATTGTAACCAACTACATTTCCAAAGTAATCTTCCCAACACTGTAAATATATATATATATATATATATACATATATATATATATATATAACTCTTGTGGCTATAACAATGTTTAGTCTTACCAGATATGTTCTTCCTTAGTTCCTACACTCTTTCCTGTTGCCGCTGTCTTATTCCCTTACCACCCCAGTGGTAACACATCGTTAATAGTTTAAAATGTTAGAGTTCATAGTTCATATAGTTCATAGCTCTCAATTATCATAGTTAATGTCACAGTGCTGTTTCAAGATCATCACTTATTTAGAGAGAGAAGGAAATTTGCATTAACATACTCTGACAAGTCTTTGTTCCTTTTATAGTGACCTATGTTAAGGACACAGTCTTGTGGGTCCTTCGTCTTTGTCAAGACTCGCCAGTTTTCAGTGTGTAGCTGGCTTGGAGATTCTTCTTGTTGTTTCACATAGCGACTGACTTTGAAGAGTGATGCTGCGATCCTTTGTACTCAGAAAAAAAACCTTAAAATAATACTCATATTAATATTAATAAATACTTTTGACTTTTGATTGTGGTGTGGTGGATGTGGTCTTAAAAATGTTTTTCCTACATTTGGAACCAACTCTGCTCCAGCTGTACTTCAACTCTCTATGTTGTCTTCCACTTCCTTGTTAATATGCTTTAAAATCTGATGATGGACCTAGACTTTCTTTTTATTTGTTGACTAAATGTAGAATAACAAAAGGTAAAATATGTAGGAATTCTGCGGTAAAAGTCTAAAAATGACTGGGCCCTTGTTGTATATGTTGTTGAGTTGTGTACTATCCCAAATGTTTCTAACAGTGTTGAACTGAGACAATCACAAGTTTATTCAAGCTGACATTGTGTAGGTAGAATAGCTGAATAGATATCTGCCACTACATCTGTGATAGGGAAGTCGGTGAATGAGACTTGATAGAAGGAGAAAACATTGAAACATTACCTCATTCCACCAAGAGGGCTGCTCATGCAGGTGACGTGTTCAGCCCGTTACAGTACATAAACATTGGGGAATAGAGAACATTTCCAATTTCTGTTTCTCTGCAAACATGTCTTGTTTTGACAGAAAGTCTATCAGCTGAAGTTGCATATTGTAACTTTAGTGTTTTTGAATAAATAGGTACATTTTCACTGAGGTATCACTTCAATGAAGTTGTGGGAAAATATTCGTGACAGCTTTTGTTGTTCTTGAATAATCATGCAATGCTCTTTTGAAAAAAGTGAGTCAAAAAATACCACCATGCTCACATCCAGGCAGCATGTGTTGAAGTGACCACAGCAGTTACCTTATGCTCTGATTTCATTTGAGAGCCAACAAAGTGGCCCATTGGGGCCGTCCTCTACACCGTTGTGAGTACAAGCGATCCCATTTAGGCTGTGTCCCTGGAGAGGCCACACAAACTCTAATGCTCCGCTGAGCATCTGCTGTAAGTGAAATGTTTGCCCTGTGACAGACAATCCTCTGCAGAGCCTCAGCTACCCAGCTCTGCAGCCAAGTCCCTCCAAAAACACACTGCTTTGACTCATTTACTCTCCGAGCATTTTAACAAGTCAAATAACTCTTTACTATATTGCTCCCGATTTAAGTAAATGTATTGCTGTATAATTCAAATGATATCTGGGGTGTAGGCACGTTCAGTGGGACCAGTATTATGAGTGTAAGTCCCATCTCAGAGTACATATTTGATCTTTTCCAGGCAGTCGTTCTGGTTGAGAGGTGTTACAGATAATTAGCCTGCGCGATCGACTTGTATGCACATGACGTTCCATGAGGATAATAGCTGTCAGTTATGTGTAAGTGCCCATATTGGTGATCATAAAGAAGAAGAAGGTTGTGAGAGGTCCCAGTGTGAGATAAATATTTGATGGGGATTTTAATAAAAGGCTTAACAAGCTGAATTATTGAGGGGACAAGTCTCGAGTGAACTGCACCCAGAGCTAAACGGGCGTGTGCTTAATTATTCAACCGGACGCATTTAGCTCCAGAAGAACCTCATCAAGCCGACTCCTTCCCAAAATCCTTCGTCGTGAAATATTTGACAGGACAAATCCAGTCAAATATTGATTCAAGATAAGAACATGGGTCTTTTTCTTTTGCTGGAAAGGAGCCCAAGGTTAAAAGGCTAAATCTGTCACATCCTTTTCCAAAACCATCACATGGGAACAAGAACCTTTGAAATGTATTTAGAAATAGACTCTTGGCTTTAAAAGAGGCATCAATCCTTGATCTTTGACCGTCCATATGATCACCTTTATTAAATCCTCTCAGTGACCAGTCAGAAATTACAGCAATTGGTATAACGCCAACAGGGACCTTCAAACTAGAAAAAAAAGATATGAAGAGGAGAGTGAATGCCAGTCCAAAATGCGGTCCACAGTTGGGCTTAGCCGAGCAAAAGAGGTGCTCCGATGAGGAGGAGGCGGCCGTGGATGGTGTGGTTAAGGGGTCCCAAATATAGCAACCTGACAGAGGATCAAGAAATGAAAAGAAGATGCCTAAAGCTTGGCTCATTGTCGAGAAATAATGGTTAATGGGCTGCATTTGTTTAACACTTTTCTAGTCTAATCGACCACTCAGCTTTACAACACAAGTCAGCATTGACCCAGTCACACACACATTCACTGGTGGTGGCAGATGCTATCATGTAAGCCACCACCTGCTCATCAGGAGCAATAACCACTCATATGCACACTTACACACTGATGGAACAGCCACCAGGAGCGATATCTTACCCAAGGTGCACTTGGCTGAAGTGACCGAGGATCATAACACCGACCCTCTCATTAGTGGACTCTACCTACTCAGCCACTAGATGTTTTCCGTTTTCAGCGGACGAATGAATATTCTATTAAAGTATCTATATATAATATTTTATATTTCTGATAACTGATTAACATGCAATGTAATTAGGTATTGATGTGATGTGGAGAAGATTTTTTTTTATTATTATTTTATAAATGTGTAACAAATGTACAGTATAAATACAGTCTTATTAAAGGATACATTCACCCAAATATGAAATTTAAGTCATTATCTACTCAACTTCATGGCAATGGAAAGTCAGGTTACATTTTATAGTCCACAAAATATTTCTGGAGCTTCATAGCAAAAACAGTGTTGCTGCATTCTCCTGCAGCCACTAAAGCAGTTGAAGATTTCAGGTTTCAAGTTTCAAGCTACGAGGTTGCTACAAACGAATAGGTGGCACCATATTACCGGAGTTACCATCAGCTGCTGCTCACATTTCTCTCTGGTGTAGCTGCTAGCTGCTGTCAGCTCGTTTGCGCAGTTAGCTGTGCAGCTTGTGGCCCTACTTGCTGAGTGGAGTTGCCCTGGACTGCGACCTTGGATAACGGGGAGAGTCACCGCAGGTAACAGGGCCCATCTGAACAATGAGCAGCAGCCTCCCAGCTGAACACAGGCAGAAGTCTGTCTTTGTTTGCCAGAGAGAGAAATTCAGGTATACGTTTGTGTTTTCACTTTAACAAGGATAATAGGTGTACAGTATTTCCTTTTTCTTGATATTTCGTTAGTATATTTAATTTATTACATGGCGGGACTATCAACTCTTGAGCTACAAAATGGCAGGCCTATTATGAGACAGGATGGGCCCAAGCTAGCTAGCTAGCATGCTAACTTCTGTAGATATCTCTATAACACAATGCACAGACGTCTCTGACATAGAGTTAAAACTGTTATTTCGTCACGTTCTGTTAATCATGTTTGTTAATTTTGTGAATACTTAATGTTAATGTTGAATCCTGTAGATATCTTATTGCACCTTTAATTGTGTGATGCTGTCGTGTTGTATAGCTACATGTTTCATTTGGCTAATCATGATGTAGGTCTGGTTTGAGAAGCTGTGCCTTCCAATTACAGGTGGGGTACGTCACACACCGGGCATAACTATATCACAGCAAATTTACTGCAGCAGTTCTTTGCCCCTTTCTTTCTTTTTATAGCTTGAAACCAAAGGGTATTGACATTTGTTGCTGTAATGGTAGCACTGGCTTACAGGAAGAACCATCTTCCATCACAGAGAGGCTGAAAAATATATCTGACAGAAGCTCTCAAAACTCAAGTTGGTGTGGAGTTTTTTTTTCCTCCAAAATACAGAGCAAAGGCCAGACGGGGGGAAAAACATCTTACTAAAAATCCTTAACAAGAAAAGCCAGAGGGCTCCACAGCTCTCCAGGTAATGGTGGAGTCACGGGTAATGATCAGCCAACTCCCCACAGACATATAAGTCATTCTGCACTGTAGCCAGAAAAAGAAACAGCACTTTTTACTTCAGCAGAGCTGCTCAGTGCCCATCCTGGGTAACACGGACACCATACTGTATGTACAGTAATTTAAAGCGATTTATTTATACAGCATCATTCAGACACAAGGCAATTCAATGTGCTTTACAGAGACGTAGCAATGCAATAAAATAAGAGATAAAACATTAAGAAAAATGTGTGCATTTAAAAGTAAAACCAAAAACAAAAGTTTTGAATCTGATTATTGTTATTTTAGCAGCCCTCAGGTATTCAGGGAGCTTTTTTCCACCGGTGGGAAGCGTAGAAACTAAATTTTCCTCCACCTTGCTTGGTTGTTTGGACATATGAAGCTGAAAACAGGACAGAGCCGACCAGATACACAGTGTACAGTGCTGGCGCAGGCCTGTGTGAGCTGACCAATGAGAGCAGACTGGGCTTTCAAGGCCTTAAAGAGACAGGAGCTAAATGAAGCATCTCAGAGTCCTGCAGCACTGGACAGTATGGGAAAACAGTCATGTTTTATGAGCAAATTTACTCTAGTAGAAACCCAAAATAAAGAGATGACACGCATAATAAGCATAACACATCTCCTTTATATCATCTCAACGCTTAGACCTAGTGCATAAATGTGCTGCGAGGTGTTACTTCCATTCATCTTGTCAGGGTTGTTTGTATTTTTCTGTAATTCACATTTTCAGCGAGAGAATCCCGAGCTCCCACCCGCCAAAGTGATTAGAATTCAGAAACACACTTTCCATTATAAGGCCCTCTAGATGATGTCAACATAATCAATAATGCCATTACCTTTCAATTAGCAGCAATCAGGCTGAGTTTAGTAGATTAACACTGCAATAATATCCCTCAATAAAATCAAGCAAGCCTTTTTGAAAGTCAGAGGATGTACCTGCCTCCTGCAATCTATACTCCAATCTGTTCTTTACCGTCCCTCTGACATCTCTAACGACATCTCGGTGCATCGGCGCTAAGCATCTCCTCCCGTAACGTCTCCCATTCCTTTGCCTTTTCCCCTCCTCATCAGCCACAGTGATGAATCTATTCGCTATCTCGCCCTGACAAAACACTTCATACCGGGGAGCAGGGGGCCCCTTGTTTGGAAATCTTCCAGGTATTTCAGAAGAGCACGTTTGATTGTGGCATAAAATATCCTCCAGACCAGCCCTCCATAACGGCGGAGGTTTTATTATCAACTTAAAACTCCTTTACAGGGACACATCGTGCTTTATTACCTTGACTACTTTTAATGTACATCGGACCCTCCGTTGCCATCAAAAAGAAAACTTCACCAAAGTTTTTTCGGGTGGCGGCTTTTTTAAGCAGTGTGCATCAGAGGGAGAACACAATCCACTTTGATCACAACATCTGTGCTGTGGTACTTCTGCTCCTCGTCATGTCACGGGAGCGGGCGGATACTTTCTTTGAGAGCTTTCTAACCAGGACGGGGTGTACTCCTTGTTTATCCACCGTGGTTTCCCGCTGGCGTGAAAGGGCTGCCGGTTAATTTTTAATTTCATCCTTTGAAACACATCAGTAAAGTGGGTTTCTTAATTAACCCCATTGCCTATGCAGATTGAGGCAAGAGCCGGGCCTGCAACAACACGAGCCTCCAAAGTGTCGTCTGTTTTACTAAGACCTAGTTCCTCCACCTAAAAACCTCGCTATCGCCACTCACCGGCAGCACCCGCAAACATCCACCGGAAAGAAGCAATCCAAACACTGACACTAGCTTGTTGCATCGGTCAAAGAAACAGAAAGACACACGCACAACATAAGATGGCTACGTTTATTTCAGTGAGCGATCTCTTTCTTTTATCTGCATCTGTTAGATTACTCCCTCCTCCACTCCCCCCCGCTGTGAGTTTTTTCATCTCACACCATTCTTTCTCACATCTGACAGTAGAAACAAAAAAGGCCCGAAGACGGCCGTATATCTGCTGCGTGAATGGAAAACAAAGCCCGCATCAGCCCCCAGACCTCCAGCAGAAGACGCTGCCATCCATTATCTTGTTATCTCCTGTTTGGGAATTGAATCGGAGGTGAGAGGAGTTATACAGTAATCATGCTGCCAGATTCTATTAATTTTGTGTTCCAGCTAGCGTGATGCAAACTGCCAGTTGTCCTCACTGCCACAGCACTTAAACCTGTCCAAAAAAAAAAAAAACCTGAATATGATGTGATGAGATGTGCCATTTTATCCTTGGTGTCAGCCTGCTGCAGAAGATGAAAAGAATATTTCATCAAAAGGACACTTTGAATCCGTGGTGTTGGACAAAGTACAGAAGAGGGAAAGGGAGAGGTACGGAAGGTGTTTTGAATCAATACATTATACAGCTGGAAACATTACAAGGTTAATCAGCGTCTTGGCTACTCAGTCATACTTGGAATAACCTTTGAAAGAGCTGTTTTCCCACACTGGTAGAAGAGATTTTACTTAAACGAATAAAGGTGACCTTAATGTTCTATCTCCCAGACTTTGCACAGCTCTAAAATCCTGTGGTGTCCCAGAGAGTCGCCAGTTGTTAATCATCCCTTTCTTCTTGTTGTATTGACCCAGCCTAAATCCACTGGCTCGGTCACTTTATCAGCTCCAGACTTATTTTATCCACACTTTACTATTTCACTGGCGACATCTGTCTGAGAGGGAAAAAACTGAAAGCGTTTTGCTCCAAAATAAAGACACAGAATGACGTCTGTAAATCTCCAACGACCCTCTCACATCAGTCGATCCATTTTTAAATTCCACCAACGATTCTGAGTTATTTCACATGGCTGGTTCAGTCATCCTTGGATGAGTTGAGTCATCTCCATATGTTTTTGGGAGTGGTCGATGGTTTTTGGCTTCTGATCCTGCGTGAGAACCCTCCAAAATAAACTTTTACAATCTGATCTCTTCGTCCTTCCTCTATGTTCATTTACCTTGTTGAGAACATTGAGGAAAATGGAATTTTTGGTGTGCACCAGGTTATAAAAACAGTTTCTGAGGTTGAATTGCCTTGAGGTCGAAACCATTCCAAAATAAAAGCATATTCAGTCTGATCGCAATTGCAAGGGTAGGCCTCAGCTTTATTAAACCCTTTCTTTTGTTTATGTCTCTTTGCAGAACCAACTACAGTAAGTAACTTTTAATGGTGCAATGTGTAAGAACTTGCCACCTGTCAAATTATTATTCGAACAAATAGGGTGGCAGCATAACACACGAGATACTGCTAACTGCTAACTGTAGCTCCCCATCTTCTGCAAAATACTCAAGACTCATTTGTTCAGACTACACCTTGCCCCCGCATAGACGGCATGACCCTAAAATGCCCTAAATGTAATATAAATGAAGCTGCCATTAGCTAGTCAGCTCAGTTAGCTGCGCAGTTAGCGAGAAGCGATGGCGTTTACATTTCTAGCAAAGGAGCTGAGGCTAGCTGGTTGGCATGCTAACGTGAGTACAGCTATGCAACACACAGATGTCATCACATCTTAACTGTTTTCTTCACTTTCTATTGATACTTCTAGTATTTTTTTTGTTTTGTTTTCAACCGAAAATCTTACATATTGCACCTTTAAACTGTAGATTTTATCCTCTCTCTTTAGTATGGATGAAAGGAAATATTCAACGTGAGGAAACAGAAACAGGTAGGCTAAAGTTCTTTTCAAAAAGCAGGCTGGTATTGGAGAAGACTTTTAGCAAGCGAGTATGTTTGTTCATTGCCACAAAGAGTCACATTGTCTCACCCACCAAACTTTAAGCTGAACAAATTCAGGCTGTAAATGAGTGTCATTACGTCACCGTATTAGTGGGTCACATTGATCTGTACAGCCAAATCTAATATTTATGCGCGCCTTAGTTCTTGAAATGCTCGTCTGATCTCTACATTTCTTTAAAGCGTGCCCGGATATAAAAAAGAATCCCCAGCTGTATACATACTCGCCAATGTAACCTTGAGAGAGAGGAATAGTGCTTGTTTGAGGAGTCAAATTGTGTACATACTGTACCCCTGCTGCTGCACTGGAAATCACATGCTGATGACTCAAAGCCTCTGAAGGTTATTTTTTCATAACAGCAAGGAAGAAGAACTTTAAACAAATGGAAGGACAAAAACAGTCTGTGTTTACTTGGCCTTTCAGAATTGCGGGAGGGCACAACAGCTCTCATCCTCTTCCGCAGACAAGTCACTGCCACAAAGAGGGCTTCGGTTGCTTTCATGTAGCCTCACCTTGGTTCAGTTCGGTTTTTTAAATAGATGATTATCAGCATTTCAACTACCGCAAATGTCAACTCGCAGAAATGTAAGCCCCGACAATAGATTCATTTATATTCTCGCTACGTAATATTATAGAGCGTCATCCCTTTTCTTCATGAAAAGACATTGCACCTTATATAACTTTCTGTCAAAGCTCAAACACAACTACATTTCCTCCATACACTCATCTTTTAATCTTCATGAATAATGGCTGTAAACTCTTCTAAAAGGTAAAACACAAAACCTTCACCACCACTATTTCAACTAATGTTCAGTTTTAGTGCTGCGATTCTAATTGAAATAGTTGGACGGCTGTACTTAAACGACACCTGTATATTTGCTTTCTTGCCAATAAGATTGATACCACAATCATGCCAGTACACTAAGGGTGCTCATAAAGGCTTTCGCAGCCCTGTTGGAATATACCACTCAGTTATGAAGTCTACAACTTATTTTCATAGGCGTATTGTTACAGTAAAATGTCTCCTCATCTCCTATATTGTAATCATCACTATCAACAAGCTCTTTTCCTATTCAATGTCTCGTAAAACTGTTCATTCATACGGAAAGACGGCATCAGATTGGACTTACAAATGCACCTTATAAATAAAATAAATATGTAGCTACAGCCAGCAGCGAACTAGCTTAGCTTAGCAGAAACGGGGAAACAGCTAGCCTCGGTCTTTCTTAATGAGGCCGGGGAAAATCCATCTACCAGCACCTCTAAATTGCACTCAAAATATTCTGTCTCATTTGTTTCAAGCATACAAAAAAAATACAGTACAAAAGTACCAAAAAAAAAAGTTTTGATTTTGTGGGGAGTCGTGTCGGATTACTCCTTGGTTGCCCGGCACCACGAGGTTGCCGGGCAACAAAGGGAGTCATTGCTTCCAGCCCTGACATAGTGATCAGCCTCCTCTGGACAAAGCCAGGCTAGCTTCCGCGCATCCAGTCTTTATGTTAAGCTAAGCCAACCTCTTCTGTCACTGTGAAACTGCCCTCATTCATCTCAACAAAGCCTGTGTTCTCTCAGCGATCATAGGAAACTCAGAATCTTTGAAATAGTCCTCACACACACACACAGAAAAGGAAGAAGAGAAGGAAAGGAAAGCCCTGGGAGGCACTGAGGAATATTGAGTGACACCTGCCACAGATATGGATCAAACCGGAGGGGGAATTCCTACTGGGTGACATCTGAAACCTAAACACAGACCAGGCACCGCATGAAGACTGACACTTCACAAGGTGAGTTAATATTCATTCAGCAGTCGCGTTTGAGGTTTTCAGCCTGTTTCTCCATGTGTGTATTCAACAGGATGCATAATGTGTGTGTGTGTGTGTGTGTGTGTGTGTGTGTGTGTGCTGGAAGGTAATTGTTTCCATGTGGATATAAATAAAAGATTCCAATGTTGACTTTGCCTGCACAGCCTGTGTTTCTGGGCCTCCATTATTCTGATTATATCTGTTTGGTTACAGGCAGGCAGGCAGCATGGATGGAAAAGTCATCACCAATCTCAGCTTCGCACAGCCACAATAATACGCCTCACGTTTTAGTTTCAATCTCAAGCAAATTGTGGAGATTGTTTTTTATATTTACACAGTTTGTCGTATTTTGTTGCACTGAAACGCCCCGGGGCCTCAATCACAACCGCTTTTCTATGAAATGCGAGGTGTAGGTAAAAGCTGAATTTTAATGTTCGCCTCTTCCACTTGTTGAAGACATAAAGGAGCTGTCCTCTGTAAGAAACAACAGCATCGGTGGTTGTACAAATGGCTCTAACCTTAAAGAGAGACTTCATCGATCTTACACATCAGTGTGTTTTTACAGGTTTTTTTGCAGAGTGCCTATATCTGGAAAAGTTCCATAAAGTCTTTTTGCAGCTCCACAGGGAGCCGCAGGAAGTCTGATAAAATGGTTTAGGTGACACCTGAGTCTATGATTGTGAAGTCTGAGTACTTCAAGGTTGAAAATGAAACAAATCTGGGAGTGTGAAGAGAGAAAGAAAGAAAGAAAGAAAGAAAGAAAGAAAGAAAGAGACTTCTATAGCCCGCTCCTCGTCTCTGCCAAAGGCAAGTGGCCCAAGGCTACATTAGTCAGTACTAGCGTTACTCTACAACCTGCTACAGGTTCTGCAACATGAATTCTGATCATTTTCTCCTTCAACTATCTATTTTGACTCCAGTGAGGAATGCGATCCTGCTCTTTTGAGCGTTGTCATTTTTTGAGAATAAAAGGAGTAAATGTCAGTAGACTGGCAGGAATTCCGCCTTATGAATGTTAATCAAAAACGTTTGTTCTTTGGATTAAGGCCATAACATGAAACTAAAAAAAGAGCCTAGTTAACACTTACCTGGCTGAGCGGCTGCGTCACTTACAGTAACTGCCACTGCGTGCGCACACACACACACACACTCACACACACACAAACAAACACACACACAAATACGTATTGCCCCTGTTGTTGCCAGCCTTATCTTTCTAATTGGAGCCTGCCGTTGATAATGATCAATAAAGATGATGAAGCGATTTTTTTTATTTTCCTTCACACAAAGACAGAGAGAGGGGAAGATAGAGCGAAAGAAAGAAAGTGCGGAATATTATTATCCTATTCTAAAATACAGACATTGAAGCTGTTGTGAAATGATGGAATGTTGTTGATATGACTGTCCACAGTTCACTTTCACAGCTATTTATGCTGAGAACAACAAGTGTCACGCAGAAAAAATAGGCGAAACGCTGAGTGCACGGGAGCATGGTGTGTACAGCTGCTGTTGTGTTTGCTTTGTAGTCAGTAAGTTAACAACCAGGGCACACTGTTTCACAAAAATTAAAAAGCCTTTAATACATGAAGTCTTTTTCTGGTCATGTGAGCGCCACTTCTTTGAGTAGTTGCCTTTCAGCAGCCTGAATAGAATAGTTTGAAATTTTGGAAAACATGCATATTTATTATTGTCTTTACGCTGAAAATGCAGCTATAGCAGGCAGTTAGCTTATTGAGCTGCCTGCAAGAACATGTTAATTCAAGGTAAAAAAAAATATATCTGCCTTTTTGATGCTGACTCAAAAGCACATTCAATTTCATTTTTTTTTTCTGCACGAAAATAAATGACATATCGTGGTTTGAAGGTGCTCGACAACTTTTTGCTCATGCAAAGTGTCCTCCTTGAATCTTGCTGTCACTGTGAGAGTGCCATGGCAACCAGTGGACAATCCAGGAAGTTGACAAAGCACTAAGACCGAATCCAAATGTCCACCCTCTGGAGTTGAGGACGGACAGCTGTTTGTACTGTGACGTGTTCACTGTCACGACATCAGGGCGTGAGACTGCAGAGCTAACATAAGCCACTGACAGCCAGGCCTAAAGGCAGGCTATCCTACATGATACAACTCATGTTTCAATAAATTCATTGTTTTACACGTTCATAATACATTCTACAACTTCACATCCAAATCAGTGAAATCCACACTCCATGCAGACAAAGTTCCCCTGAGGGACCCTGTGGACTGGATGAATTGTGGCGTAGCTGTTGAGCCGGGGCTGATGGGCTTTACACCAAAACAAATAATTTGCAGACTAAACAAATCGAGCTTGAGTCATTAAGCAGAAAACCGGTGGAGGAAGGCTGAGTGCCAGCACGTTCTGCAGGTAAGTCTGCATTCTGTCAAACCTTAATGGAAGCTGAAGCTGGAGTCGGTCGTAACCTTGTTGCGCTCGCACCCGCCGGCGCTCTCTCGATTCGTTAGAAAAACACCGCTAATTGAGACACCTGAGGTGGAGATATATTTGCTGTATTGATTGCATTTCACATTCGCAAGGGGCTTTCATTTCATAAAGCATCCCGAATGCCTTCCTCATCATTAAAATGTTTCCAAGTCTTATTAGGAAAAAGACCCCAAAATCAATAAAGCCCACAGTTTGTGTTGTGAAAGGTTTTGGGCTTGTTTTTCTCCGCTTGGCCAAATGGGGGTTAGAAAATCACTGAAGTCTCATTAACTGAGAGTTATTCCATACAGCCGGCAATGTAGAGGACTACAGTAATTACTGTATTCTTTATGTTGTATATGTGCTGAGGCTTTTAGATGTAATGGTGCCTCATTAACCTCCCGTACTTTATTTCTAAAAAAGCATTTTTGCTACCTTTTTTTTCTGTTCCGTTGCCAACGTGTCGTATTGATAAAAGAATAAAGTGCACGGTGTAATCCCTGAAAACATGTACCCTCAACCTTCGCGGTGATATTTCTGGAGATATCTGGCAGCGCTGGAAAAACCTGCGTGTCATTACACTGCTACTTATCTCACCATTCTCCTACAGCGTGTGACTAATTTCTGCCTGAGCTGACTTGGAATGTCATCGTCAAAGTCAAACCTCGACTCTGGACGATCCGCCCGCTCGCTGCAGAGACCACAGAAATCCAATCCAAATCCAATTTGGCCTGTGATTGATTACCGTGCCCGCTACTTAATTAGGTGGGCAGCTAGGCTAATAACTGATGTAGATACCTAGGAGCCATTTCCTTCAGCTTCCATGTAAACACACTGTTGACCTTTGAGGCCATGGATGACTGCGCGGCATCACTTATCTGCCTCTGGCCTGTAAAAGAACACATCCATCCCTGATTCCGCTAATATATAGATAATGTGCTAATTCGTCATCCGAGCCAGGGGATCCTTGTGTAAATGAATTTGAAGATCTCACCTGTCTGTGCGCTGTAATTGTTCCTGTGATCTGTCAGGTGACCTTTGAGGAAAACCTTCTCGAACCGCATGGAAATAATCAAGCAGGGGATTTAAAGAAGACAGAGAGAGGAGGTCACTTAGTCATATCGAGAAAGCAATCCTGCTCTCTTGTCAGACAAATGACACCCTCTCGGATGATGGCACAAGGTGAGCTCCATAAATACATACAGCTAATTCAAGTTCAGGGTGAACATCTGGTCAGATGTGATGAAGCTTTAGTGTTAGGGAAATTGTCCTTGTTGAAGTTTGAATGTAGCTAACTCTCTAAAGAATTCCAGACTTTTAATACATGCAGCACGGAGAGAAGCCCCAAGCGGAATGTCCTCTACAGACTTTCAGATCGCCTTGATTTATATTCTGCCAGGTAACAACAGGAAAACAGATGTAGACCTCATGATAGGTGTTAATTATGCCTTACCCAGGGCAATGACCATTTGATGTTCTGCAAGACACCGACTGCCAGCCAATCTGACTTCCTTACAACGCCTCCGGCAAAGAGGATCACCCCTCATTGGACTTCCTGACGGCTCCCCGCGCCTCAGGCAAAGAGAACCACCCGTCATCTGACTTCCTGACAGCACCTCAGACAAAGAGAATTGCCCTTCATCCAAATTCAACAGCCAAAGTGCAGTCTTGACCTGCGATTCTCGCGGGTAAAGCCACCCGAGCAAGATACTTGCCCTCCCCAACCAAACATTGCGCAGGCAGCAGCAACCAAAGAGCAAGAACGAGTCAGTAAAACCATTAAGCGGCAGGTGTTTTTAAAAAACAACCACCACTTTTCAATACGGAGAGCGGCAAGAAGGGAATGTGCTGTGACAACATGTGTGTGTGTACTTCCCTGCCTGCTGCACACAATGTGTAAACAGAGTTATGACTCAGCTAAGCAGAGTGTGATGAAGAAATGGGGCGCGGAGAGAAAAAGAAAACCACAGAGGACCTTTAAAAAACACTTTATTTGGATCCTTAATCTTTTCAGTGCAGCAGGTTTTTAGCCGAGTCTCAACAGAATTCCATTCTCCACTGTGTGTGTGTGTGTGTGTGTGTGTGTGTGTTTTAACGTCCTTGTCATTTCAATGTCGCTTTAGCGCGAGTGAATACGTTTACATAGTCACCCGACACTGGAACTGGAAATACATATCATTTCAATCTGATGTGGTCCCCGCTGTACGTTTGTTTGGACTGAAACGTCCACATTTGACACAAATGTGACATATTCTTGTTGGATATCCATTTTAAAGGATCAGTCCACCAAGAGTACACATGATAATCAGATTACCTGTCACAGGGAGCACTGCATAAACGGTTGCATGGCATGTGTTCTGTAATTCAAATTTGAGAAAATAGCCCTGATAATGTCATAAGGGTATGTATGAATGGGTCGATTCTGCAATGGAAGCCTGGATGTTTTGTCTGACAGTTGCACATTGCGAAACAACATTTAACTCATGAGTCTACGCTTCTGTCCAACGCGTGACTTCATTACAACAATGTCTGTAATGTCTTGTTCAGGTCTGTAAAATGATCATTTCAGGTAAGGGAAAAAACAACAGCAATAAACTGAACCACCTTTCTTTGCAGCATGGTTTTAAATTCACTAATTGGCATGTATTTGACACTGAGCATGAGTTTTACACTTCCCACCAAGCAATACCCTTGAATTGCCCTGCCTCTCCGTATGGAGCATCCTCGTTCTCCCCGTTCCTGCGTGGGTTTCCTCTAGGTTTCCCCCACCATCAATACTCGTAATATTAGATTCATTCTCGGGTCAATACCCCTTGACCAAATCAGTGGCTTAGTGCTTGAATTGGTCCCAGGGGGCTGTGCGTTGGCTGTTCACTGCTCCTCGGGGATTGAAGTGGAAATTTGCTTTCAGCCAATTAGTTAAATGCAGAGACCAGTTTCACCACGTCGTGCATTGATGTGATGAAATAAGGATTTTTTTAAGCACACCCATTACTGAGGGTAAATATCCAGTGGTATAGCAGGAAGACTTAGATCATTCTTTCAGAAAACCTAAATGAAACCCACAAAAGAACTGCACCTTCTCTCATTTCATGCATTTTAGATTATGACTTGCTGTCGCTACAGTCAGCTCTCAGGCAAGAGCGAGGAAGGGTCCAACAAAAGGGTTTGTCAAGTTTCATTGTGGGACATTTCTGCAGCTTCACCTGTACAGGGAACTACAAGACACGATCTCTTGGCCTCTGCATATTGTCAACTTCAGTGTAATCCTGCTGACAAACCAATAAACAAATGGACTCAGGTGAAAACATAACCTCCTTCGCAGAGGTAAAAATGATAAAGGAAAAGGTCAAGTTGGATCAGCACTGAAACAGTCCTCCTAGCACTTTGCAAGCCATAAAAAAAACATCTGGACTCTCTCTTGTCACTGCGTTCGCATATCTCCCAAACACCCACGTCGACATCCGACCTCTGTTTTGTCCCCGTATGTTTGGAGTGCTGAGTGTTCTTCTTGAGTGACAAAACCATTTCATGCAGACTGGAGAGCATTCATTTATGCAGACTCTTGACTGATGTCAGCCGGACTGACGGGGGATGAATGCAGAGGAAAGCTGGGGGCATCGCACCCAGCAGCACCGAGGTGCCGGCACATCAAAGAGTGAGGCGAGTCTTTTTGATACGGAGGGGAGGATAGCAGGACAAGCTTCAACTCTGACAGTTCACCACAGTGTGCTTTTGTAGATTACTGTTTGGTCTTTCCCAGGCGAACGCCACGCAGACGGTAAGCAGCAGACAAGCTGACAGAACACACATCGGGGTATCTCGCCGCGACATTGGCTGAAAGAAACAGCAGAAGTCAAAACAAAAGTTGTGTCAGATGTTTTTTTCGGAGGCCCGTAAACTCAGGGTCAGCGCGCGGCGGAGAGAGAGGCACTTACGCTGTGAAACTTTGATGATGCGATCAGCTTCTCCGCAGGCTCTCTCTGCTTAAAACTTTATCAAAGAAGCATATAAAATAAAGCCACACAGTATAGCGTGCAGCACAAAGCAGTGAATTTGTCATTCACAGCCCCGCTTGACTCCCTGGCTCTCTCTCTCCGGTAAGTCCTTCATGTCGGTTGCACTGATACAATACGAACCTTGGGTAAAACATCGCCACACTTCCTTATCTCTTGACGTCATCTCATGAGTTGACATGAGCCATGAATGCTGGGATTTAAAACTATACCAGTTCAGTTTGTGTTGTATCTGTGCTCGTGAATGTTTTCAATGCCCTTCGCAGCATCTACGGTAACATCTCCCGGCTGGTTCGTTGGAAATATTTTCTGCCAATTATGCAGTTGCATTCTTGACCTTTGGCCTCATTATGTTTTCTTCGTGCAGACACACATGGCCACGTCTCCTCTTGGGTTACTGTCACCAGTCATATGTGATTATTATTTCTTTGTGGGAAATTGTGCATATTCTTCCATCGTTTTTCTGTGTTGAATACCACTGAACACTAATCCCAGCGGCCTTTGTGACTGTATAACAAAGGATTCAGCCCAAGCCACGACTTGTTATCAGTGAAGCTGAATTATTTTCAACATTACTGTTCATTAGTTGTACAGATAATTTTACCAGATATGTTTTTATCCTTTTGATGGTTTGGACCCAAGCGTGTAACCTTGCTGATGTGTTGCTTACATGTTGTTTTCATGCGACTAGATACATTTTCATGTAGAATTCAGCTTCGTAATAAAGAGTGAATGCTCCTATGTGTTAATGGTGCTGGGAACTCACCACGCGGTCCTAACAGAGAGTCCTGCATGTTGACCAAAAGCCTAACGCGTCCTCCATGCACTAAAATAACCTGAAAACAAAAAGGAAAAAGTGCACTCCAGCAGCCTAGCCAATCATGCCTTACCTTTGCCGAGGCCGCGGACTTCACCCTCGCTGGATGATTCACAGTCTGCTCCATGTTTACTAAACAAGTTCTGGATCCATAGGACACGCTGCGCAATCCATCCTCTCATCCCTGCAGAAGTGACGACTTCCAGCAGCCAAGTCCTGCTTTCTTTGCCCAGGTCGACTTTGCTGTTTCCTCCGCCACGACGCACATAACAGCCGCCGTCTGCCTGCTAGTAGGACGCCACAGCAGCAACGCCATTTATCCACACCGAGGAAACGTTCTGGTCTGACAAGTGAAGCTTTACTCGTCCAGGCAAATACGAGATATTGATAGCGTGAATTGCATGCTTCAAGCTGCATCAGTGAGTTTTGTGGACTGCCGTGTCCAACTTGCTGCTGTTTTTAACCGTATGACATTGTGATGATGCTGTTCGTCTTTACTCTGTGATGAGTTGATTTGAGCTTCTGGATTGAAGTGTTTTGCCTCCCTGTGCGCTCACAAACAGCCACACTTCTATCATGGAATGACCAGTGGAAGGTGGTCGAGCCAAAGTTCGTTCGCCGGCTCCTGATGATAGAAAGGTGAGCATTGTGTCTCAATACATTCCTCCTTGCTGCCCTTATTCCTTTTCTCCCTTTCGCTTCTCTACTAACCTGAAATGCACACAGACATAGGCCCATCCAAATTCTTTGGTCTGTGTAAAATACATGATTGGTCTTTTTATGTTAAATTAAGGCATGTGTGTCACAGGATCATGCAATCTTCATTTAACTCTTGAGGAATCATTGAGGGCATTTTCAATGACGTCTACAGCCAAAATATCCACATGGGATCACTTAAACATGAAACCCATTGAAAACCAACTTGGGACCAATGTTTGCAGCCCACATTTAAACCATATGGCATAAACACACACACACACACAAAATAATCAACGAGAACAAAGTTAAATAAAATTGTATTCAAGACTGGAGTAGTTTGTCATCATGGTTTTATCAGACTAAAAAAGAAAGCATGGCTCAAATCAATGGGGAGCTAACAAGAACTCTGCTCCCTTGAAAACCTACTGTAAGAGGTTTAGGGGGAGCTCTTAAACATTGTCCACTTTTTTGTGACTTACATACTTGACGTTAAGGTTCCGGGTCCTTTTAACCTCCCAGCCCATTAGTTATTTATAAAAGCATAACAAGAAAAGTGCAGCGGAGCAGAATCACTTGCAGGCCGACAGGGAGAAATGGGCACCTGGTCCTCGCTCCGGAACTGACGTGTCGTGGTGCTAAGCATCGTGTCCTGGAGCAGATGAGATGAGATTGACAGACAGACTGAACATGCGGGTCATCCTGCTTGCTTTCCCTCTTTCCCTCATTGTTACAGTCCACAGACACACGGAAAAATGACAGGAAGGTGAACCACAGAGGTGTAGTGAGAGAGAGAGGGCAAGAGAGCATGAATTACAAGCCACGAACGGCTGTTTGATTTCTCTGTAAAAACAACCTCTGTCGAAAACATGATTTGCTATAAATGTTTAACAAATGTTCAGTGTTTTGGTCCGCGTAAAGCGTTATTTTTGAAGGGGTGTGTAAAACACAAAGTGTCACCTGTGCCCCCCTGTGCTTTTGTGATTGTGTTTTTGTTTGCTCTGATCATTGAATTCATTCCTTGATTTTTAAAAAGGTAGATTTATGTTGTTTTTATTTAGCCTCTATGAAATGTGACTGACAGTATCAACTGTTCAAAGTAGCAATAATAGCTTTTAGCAATAATTCTGCAACTGACTGCACTGTCATGCACGTCCATGTACATTTGCTAGCATGTGACGTGTCTTTTAGAGGTTCGCACTGGAAAACAAGGAAGTAATTCAAACCCTGTAAGCTAGTGATACACGATGGTAAATTAACATTAAGGGCTTTATAAATAAAATAAATGGGTTATATTTATAGATTGCAAAATGTGTTGGAGGAAGTATGTTCTTGAATGCATGTGCATTTGCTGCATTTCTGCAGCCTGACTACAGACAGTAATGATGGTTGCTGAACACATGAAGCAAAGGGAATACACCCTGCAGCACTGGACACGAGGTAAAGCTAAGACAGTGGCCTCGACTACCACGAACGACAATGCTACAAGGGTGCAGCGCAGCAGCTAATCATCAACCTGCAGCATGTAACACTTTAATCCTGTGTTCTGGAGTGGTCCACCATTCAAACACAAACCACAGTGAGTGCTCCCTGTGGATCAGCCTCACCAGCCCGCTCACTGGGCTCGAGAGGGACATTGTGTGTGGCACCATCTGCTTGATGACCCAAAGGTACATTAGAGGGGATTTATCAGCAGGAAACGTTTATTTGTACTCAAGCACTCTGGTCCAATGTAAGTTTGAGACTTGTTGATGCTGTTAAAACTACACTAATCAAGTTTATTCACAATAGAGAGAACAGACTGTGTAATGTGAAACATGTGTCTGTACTGACAAACTGCCAAATAAGTACCGTCTGAGGCTGCAGTCATCCTGAGCTGTGTCCTCTAGTGTCTTTTATGTTTTTTATCAATGTTGCAGCAGTTTTGCTGTTTTCACCAGCACCAAATGGTCGACAAAGTAAGCAACTTGTTTGCCCAAGATGGTTTTTGCATTTGTAATTTGCTTGGTTAGAGATTGAAACACCCTTTTTTTCTCGCATAGGGAATATTCTACTTCTCCAAGAGAAGAAGAGGTCAAGTCAATGGTCAGAATCATTCTGGGTATACCAGCAAGATTTCGAAGAAGCCAAAGCGACTGGTATTGTTTCTTCTTCTTGGAGGTTTGTTGGTGGTTAGCAAAAAAACTTAAAATAAAATTAAATCTGATGAAAAATCCATGAACATGTGACCCATCTTTAAAGGATAAGTTCACAAAAAATTGAAAATTATGTTATCTATTCAATCCCATGTTGACAGAAATTGGGGAGAAGTTAGATGGGGACTTGTTTTAGAGTGTTTATTAAACATTTTTTTGAAAAAGAACACGTACTGGCTCCACACAGCTCATCCACCGTAATCCAAGTCTCCAAAAGCACAAAGATCCTAAATTGTAGTTAAACTGTAGCTGCTATGCTAAAAGCAGCATGCACAAGATCGAAGCTGGTGTCAAGCATGAAAACTTTTCAAATCAACTTAGCATCTTGGGGCTTCTGATGACTTGGTTACATCAGAGGAGCTGTATGAAGCCATCTTTCTTCTGGGTGTTCACAGCTACTAGGGGAGACTGGGGTAAAATGAGCCATCTTTCATATTTAGGATCACTACATCAAGGCAATCATTGTTTTGTCACTAACTAATATATCTGCATATATTTCAGGATGTTGTGCATCCCTTCAAACAAACAGAAAGCGTGTCATTATACACAATTCAACAGGTACAATAACCTTTTTATTATTATTGCATATTACTGTTAAACAGCTGTTTTGTTGTTGCTGTTGACATGAGAATACCTTAAAGTATGCTTGGGAAGAAAACATTAACAGCTGTGATTTTGGAAAGAAAACACTACAACTCAATTCTTGGTACAGAATTACAGTTTCTTGGTGTCCTTGTGGACAGTAAGGTCAGTTATAGACTAGTAACACATTTGAACAATCTGAACTGAAACTCTCATCCTCTCATCATCCTTCCTTCCTTCCTCTGTCTATCCTCTCTTCTTCATCGTTAAACTCCTCCCTCCATCTTCCTCTTATTCCATCTATCCCCATCTCTCCCTCGATCCATCCATCTCCCAACTCTGCTGGGTGGCTCAACTTACCCCAGAGCTACCATTTTGACATTATTAGTCCCCACAGCTAAAATGATGCACTTTTATGCTAGGTTTATGACCTCGTGTTGTAGCTCATAGATACCACAATTGATTTATAAAACAAATAAAAAAATATCTATTTTGGTCTAAACACAATTCTTATGAAACTTACAATAGACTAAATTCACTTACAAGAGTGAAAAAATGTTTTTGGGAAATAAATGTCTAACCACTTTACCCATGTGGTTCTTACCTTCACAGACTCCATGAAATGATGCCTTCCTCCTAAATATTTGGTCACATTATCAATGTTTTTTACCATTTCCCAGCAACAAGGGGTGGCTCAACTTACCCCAGTCTCCCCTATAGGTTGATAGAGAATGCTGTTACGCTGCTTTGCTGTGAAGCTCCAAAAATTATTTTTGCGGACTACGAAACTGCATCCAACTTTCCATCGGCGTGAGGTTGAGTGATAATGACCAAATTTGTATTTTTGGGTGAACTTTTTCTTGAATGAACTGATATCATGTACGCTTGGATTTACTTTCATACTTTTACCTTGAGGACTTTTCGGTATTCATATTTATTCGCGTCCTCCATCTCCATGACTGACCTTTACAAAATAAAGATATGTTTTCTCTCGTGTGCAGCATTCTCCATAACAAGCCAGTTCTTTTCAATGAAGAATGAACGTGAACTCACCTGATTTTCTGCCAAAAAAAAAAAAAGGTTTTGCAAGCAATGTTTTATAACCAACATTATTTACTAAACGGGGTTTAGCTTTCTGGTTCTTCTTCTTTTTCCTCTGTTAAGGCCACATTTCTGCCTTTTACAGTGAGTGACCTCATATCATCACTCTAAAGGTTGAAAACTAGGATTACTTTTCACAAGGATAGTGAATCAAGTACACACACACACACAAACAGCAAGCGTGCATTCAAACATCCACCCTGTCAATTAAATGTAACTGACATGTTTTCCACTGAGGAAAAGACTGACCTGCCTGCGCTCCGTCTCCCACCCCCACCACCCACACACATCCGTCTCTCATCTCAGGGGACTCTGAACACACCAGCTTTCAATCAACAAATAAGCCTGCTTAATTATAGGTAACTGCTGGCTTCGCTCAAAGCCATGAATTTTATTCCATAACACTGTCCGCCATTGATTTGTTATATCTCATGTGATAGCTATCAACTGTTTAAATACAAGCAGCGAGCTCGGAGAGCTGAGGGCAGCCGAGCCCATTGGTGTAAGATGGATGACTTCACAAGGCCCGAATCGATACCCCACACAAGCTGGGAATCAAGCTCAAAGACTAGCTGCCCTCATCTCAAAATGAAGAAAAAGATTCTGATTGGTCAGGTTGTTTGAGGCGGCCCACTGCTCTGACCTACTTCAAGTTTATCACACATATACATACAAACACACGTTTTTGTCTCCCGCACATAAAAGGAAGTGAAGTGAACTCAGGAAGTGCCTCGGCCAGGGGAACAGGGAATAATACAGATGCGTGAAAAGTGAGAAATATGGATTCCCACCATGAAGGCATTACGTGGGAGACATGACAAGGAAAAGGAAGCCAATTAAATGGCATGATAAACTGTAACATGCAGTAGTCCATGCTGGCTACGAAACAGAAGACTAAAAAAAATCCAGTTATCGTTGCTTGTAGAAACATATTCCAAAGTTTGAAAAGGTTCAGAGTGACTTACTTGTCATTGTACAACACAGGGTTGCATAAGAAAATGAAACTTCTTCATGCTGCACAAACATAGAACATACAAACAGTCATTAATACATAAACAGTACATTTTTTGAATTCGCCTGTGGGTGAAGGTAAACAGCAGCAACAATATGATCGGCAGCTTCACATTTAAAGTTGGACATCTGGGAAATACTAAATACTGTGAACTTTAACTGTGTTTGAGCGCCGAGAATCAATGAAGTAAACACAGAGTCCATCTCTCTCTCTTTGTAAAGGTGTGGGCACAACAGTCTCTGATTTTCTGTAACTTGGCCAGGAGCAGCCTTGAATCCAAGATAGATTAGGAAGGCACCTTTCCTGGATCTCTCCCCTCTCCTGGGCAAAGATTGGCATGGGCAAAATGGTCATTATCTTATGTAGCGGACTCCCATTTTCGAAACTAACGTGAGATAATGTTGCTCTCTGGTAGCAGAGGAGAGAGATGAACTTAGATGAGGCGCTTGAGGACGTCCTTTGGTCTGACGCGGAAAGTCCGACCTGCATCCTTCACAAAGAAATCCACAGTCCAGCAGCATTAAACAACTTCAACAAATTGTCCACAAGCATGTATAGGTAACTGAGAGAGACAGGGAATGTCTAATTTTTCACGGCATATTACAATCCGCTTACATGTGGCCGATAAAAAGTGATTAATACATGTACATTTCTACAAATTGTTACATATAGAGCCCCTTTAAATATAGCTTAATCCTCACGTCTGTCCAGTTCTTGATTTCTTGACCCGATCAAGACGCACACGGCTCAAACAGCAAGAATCCTGAATGTCTGTCAAGGGGTTTGAATCCGTATGAAAAGCACTCGAATCCAATTGGAAAAAGGAGACCACCTTCACAACAGCACCACAGCTTGTGTTTTCAGCTTTACCTGCAAATCATCGGCGCAGAGAGACATCGCCATATGGGAACAGCCCCCAGACAGACAGCCGAGGTTGAGATAAGGTAATGTGCTCCTGGCTTCTGCAAGCAGCCTTCCAGTCTTTCATCTGATTGCGTATGCATATCAGTGTCACAGACAAACAAACACTCGCACTGCCTACAGTGCTGACTGTGTTTTTTGGGGTTGTCTTTGTGTCTCTTCCGTGAGATTGTGACTTGCACTCGCTCCCAGCCCTCCAATACAATACTCCCTCAGTAGGAATAATTTAATTTGCCGTGATTTTCCACACAGAACATTATCTGCGTGAACAACACTTGAGCAATCACTCAGTAGTTTTGCTCGGGCTATCCGAAGAGATTAAGGAAATCACATCTTGGAGGAAACAGTCGTCGCACCGCCGCAGCGCGTGACCTCCCCGAACAGCGCGCTTAATTTGCGTCACTCCCGAAAGTTGGTGGCGATTTCTGCCCCTCCGCCCATTCACGACGCCTCAAGAGGAGGCTGGTAATCACTGCAATTAACGCTCTCCTAATTAAAGCTTTGCTTGGTAGTGCCTTAATGGACTGCACAATACTGACAAATTAATCCATGCTCAGAAAATAAATCTGATTTGACAGAGCACAAAATCATTAACCCAATCACCCGATGACAGCATCCCACGGAGTGTGCGAGATGCTGTGATTGGGTGCAGCTGGGGAAAGGGCTCTTGTCGGCATCCCCCTTCGCTTTGAAACAATTAGCAAGTTTTAATTTGCAGATTTCTTGATGTGCTGTGATGTTTGTACAGGTGTAATCGTGTAGAATTTCCCTATAGGACCAAAAGTATATCGTCCACTCCTGCTGCTAGGCCCCTCAACTCTAGTGAGAGGAAATCGTAATGCTGCTATGTTACTTTAGACAATTCCCATTTGCTCGAGTTTTTTAGGTGAATGTTGCAACGATGTTTTGGTGTGAAGCTCCAGAAATATTTTGTGGACTACCAAACTTCTCCTGTCTTTCCGTCTGCAAGGGGCTGAGTAGATAACAACTGCATTCCACTTTCGGGTGAACTTATCGTTTAACCCTGTCCAACACCTTTTGGGATGAACTGATTCGACTGCAAACCAGCACCAAACATCAGTGGCCAACCTCCCTGAAGTTCCAAATCTTTGTGTAAAGCCTTCCCACTGCAAGCTGTCATAAAAGCACATCAATGTCCATTTTGTTTAAGACTCACATGTGTGTAATGTCTGGGTATCCGTATATCTCTTGCTTTGTCCCGCGTTCAAATTACAGCTAAAATAGAGCTCGCCAGCAGATTTTTATTAAGCTATCAGAAAAACACAAAGAGTTAATATGAGGTTTTGGTGTCAGCCTTGAGAATAAAACAGGCAGGCCTTCCTTGGAGACTCACCATTCTGTGCCAGCGTTGTACAGCTCCACGGCATTGTTCTCTCTCTGTCTCGCTCTGTGTTCCTCAGACTCGCAGCACTGCTGCTGCTGTCGCTCCCTCCACCTACGTGTTTACAGCGCGGTGAAGCCTTTTGTTGGAGGCTGTTAAAAGCCATCCTGAGAAATACAGGAAATTGCTAACTGAAGCAAAAGTTGACAATGCAGGTGGAGGGGAAATGGGTACACGGAAAATGTAAATCACGACACCTCGGCTTCTGGAACACAAGTTGGAAATCAGACAATTTTTGATGTAGAACGATGTCGGCGCGTCTGAGGGTGGGTTTTACGTCACTGGAGGCTGGATCACCAAGCAAGTACAGTGCATTTAAACGACACAATGTCTTTCATCCTGCATTACAACTCCGGATTGTCATTAGCTTGGCCGTGATGTTACTGCATCATATGGCAAAGAAATTGAACGCAGTCACACATGCAACAGCCCAATGGGAACACCAGAGCTTGTGCATACCATTATCCTTAGATCCAACCTAAAAAACCAGACAGATGCTGCTCCCAGATCTTCAGAGAGTCTTCCACCGCACTGTGATTGCTAAATTAAGCAGTGAAGGCCATGCTTTGTGGTGCACATGACTCCCCGGACAAAACAGGTCAGCCAGAAAGAGAACAGATATCCGCATCATGCTTCTGACTTTTTTTTCCTCAAAGTCTCATAGTTCAGTTACTGCACACACAGCATAGAGAATCCCTTTATACAGCAGATATAAGGGTTTCTACTTTCTGAAGGAACTGGATACGTGAGCCTGCTCTGTTTCTGCTCTAGCTCTTCTTCTTAAGTTTTATTATATTATTTATTTTTTCACTATTATTATTGTTTATTGTTATATTGAACTGTCCTTTGGCAGCTGTGACACACAAATTTTCCCGTATGTGGGACCAATAAAGGGAATGATTCAGTGAATATCTCTGCAGCACCACAGGCCACATAGACATCTTATTATCAAAACCGCTACCTTTTCACATTCTGTTGATAATTGCAGGATATTTTTAAATGTTTTCAACAAATGTTTTTACATTTAGCCCCTTTAAGAGATGTCTAAATGGAAGCTCTTATGCAAAACATGGCATTCAATTAAAATCATACTGCGTCCTGGGCTGTTGCTGTGTTAGCTTGTGTGTATACATATCACACAAATATTGGCGATCCAAATGCATGACTCATAAAAACAACACAGTTGCTAGTGTTCTCACATTTGTCTGAAGTTTGGGTCCGAGCCAGTGCATGCTGGTCATATTAGAACCTCTTTTGAATTATACAAATGTCATTAGCATATATTCTACATTTCTACAGATAGTCTCCTACACACTTTCCATAGCTTTGTTTGAATTAGCTTCTATTAAGAGCGAGACAGTTTGGAGTATAAATGTGACCTTTTAGTGATGTTTGCCGCTGTAATCCTGCAGCACAGGGATCCTCATGTGAGCGCGCTCGGCACTCACGCATGCATGCATTCTCAATAATTCAATGTGCTCCCAAGAGACGTTGGCAGAGGAATGATCTACAATGTGACCCGTATTGGGAATAGCACTTAGACTTCATCCTAGATATTGTTTGTTTGGTGCATAGTCAATATGGTGGCAGCTCTATCTCTATGATTGATAAGGTCCTCGGTATGGGCCCCAGCTTTCCATTAGAGGAGAATGCCTCCCACTGATTTATGCTGTCATGCGAGCAGCTCATTTCCTCATAATCCTTTGTTTTTTAACCATGCTTACAGTTGGGCTCCATTCTCCTCGACCAGAGGCTCCTCTTAACAATCCTCCTCCTTTCTTTTGTTGTCTAACATTATTTCATGTGTTTTTCAGAGTCGGTAGATGCGGTGCTCTTGGGAGGCAGATAACTGTTGAGCACACTTCTTCATTTCATTTATTTACTAATTTGTGCAGAGCACGCCTCACCGTGCTAGGTGGGTTTGTGTGGTCGTGGGCTGACACACACATTTCGCTTGGCAGAAGGCCACAAGGGACACCAGCGAACAGCTGTTCCTGGAGCAGTGGGTTCTCCCGGCAAGGCAGACGGAGCTACCAGTGCTACAGTGTGTGTGTGTGTCAGTAACTTAACAGCCAAGAGGCCATATGGGCACTCTAACATTTATTTATTTTTCACAAGAATAGATGGACTTGCTATCGTTAGCAAAGTCAGCTAACTGCGCTGTCCCCTCACGCTGGTGTCATCTCGGTATTGAACTGTAATTACTTTACAAGACATTTCGGTGTATCCATTTCCTGCAGCAATCATGGCTTTCTTCAGTGTGCTCTTTTCTTATTTTTTTGAAAATTGAACAATCACCTGAGTGAATGGAATTGCTCAATGACTGGAAAATTTCAAACTCTGTTCCCCTGAGCTCTGACTGCTGCAGTGCCACCAACCTAACCGACACAGTCGCAGGGAGAAATTTCAACAGCGATGGGTAAATTGCTTGTATATTTAATTCTGTGTGTATGGGAGAGTGCAGCTGCATGCAGGGAGACAAGAATTGTAAATGCGTTTTAGGATACCGATGCGTGTCCCCTCCTTGACTTCTGGAATCCATTGTGCACATTTGTGATTGTAAATAATGTGCGTTGTTGCAAATAGCGATAACTCCCAAGGAGAGGAAACTCTTCCCTGATGCAGCCAGTGTTAGTGAGCGTGAGGAGGCCCAGCTAATTGAATTCTCCAGTCCAGTGGTGAAGATGGCTGAGCACAGCAGCCAAAGTGCTGCGGATGCTTGACTCATGACGGAGGTCAATTAAAGACTGGAGGCCCACCAGTGACCGAACAGCTGACTGGAATTCATAAACAGACCAGCGTGAGTTCACGTGTTCTCAGTTAAAGTTACGACTGGCAACTTTCTCCTCCATGTGTTTTACTTTTCACCATGCTTCACCTTTCTTTTCTCTTCCAAATAAGTTTATCTTGCCTGACTAATTTATTCTAAATATTTCCAGATTCCCATATCTGAGCAATAACTCGGGAAATACAGTGTTATTTCAGTACAAATAGAAACAGTTGCCAAAACTGAGAACATTAAATCCAAGTTGCCAAAAACCAACATATCTTGAACATATCCTTCATGCATCCATCATTTCACTTCAGAAATTGTCAATAAACGATACTCATTTTATACTTATACTTTATTTGCCTTCGGTTAGACTTGAAAATCATCAGGGGTTATCCCCCATTTACAACAACGTCGAGGGAGGATTTGTGACAGAGTATACTGGCAAATATACAAACTTTAGTTGGTCCGTATCCAGTACAACCCAATTAAAGTTTAAAACACTCTGACAAACATTTCTTGAGACGCGTAATATACACTGCATATGCATAATGTATGATTGTTTGCCTGATACTGCACCGATTAAATTACAAACTGTGGCGCACGGCAACATTTCAGCATCATTTTAACTCAGTATATAACTCGAGTATCTGCAGCTACACTAGCAGCTCTGTGTGGCCCTACTTAGCAGGCGCAGTCACTAGCTTAACACTAGCATGGTCTCAATGATGATGTTGTTTGCACCATCTGGCCTGAAGCCTCATTTCGCTGAAACCTGAAGGGAAATCTTACGCCTTGTCGGAATCAGGCTTAAAGTCAGAATTGAGGCCATGTGTTGCACTCATCTGTGCAGCTAATCAGCTGTTAGCGTGGGATAAAATGTATCTTGTCACGGAGTGGCCGACGCACCCATACTGCAACACACCACGACAAACTGACATCTTTTTATACAGAGAACGGAATTAACTAATTGGACATTATAGCAAATGTATCACAGTAACACGAAGCTGAGGTTAAGCTGTACAGGCATAGTCGCATAGCATTGACATGGACGCGCATTGCTTGGACTGGGTGCAGTTGAGACGAGGCTTGAGTTTAGGTGGTGGAACCGACTTCTAATGAATGGTCTTTACAATAACCAAATTAATAGTTAGGACCAGGCTTAGTGGAGACCAGATGATGCAGCCTGCTCCTGATGTTTTCTAGGGAATGGTAATAATGGTCCATATCTTAGTGTCATGTTATTATGCCATTGTAAAGAGAGCACTGCAGAGGCTGATGGGAAAATTTTAACTTGATCATAGGGCTCAAGAAATAAGGGAAGTTATTCTAATTTATTCTGTGGTTGAGACAAATGTCTGCCCCAAATATCAAAGCATCCATACAATAGCTTCTGAGATATTCCACTCTGGGCCAAAATGGGAGATAAAGTGACTGCCTGAGCAACATCGCCTTCCCACTTTGCCTCTATCATGGCTAAGAACGACCTGGTATAAGTAGCACTCACACTGTGATGCACAGTCCATTTCTGTTGCCATTTTACTAACATTATTAGGCCCAGCCATTGCCTATCTGATTGTCAGACACTTGCAACAGGGTCAAACCTTTCTTGCCAGCTCTATGTGAGCGACTAGCCCAGCTTGTATACAGGCCTCTTCAGGTTATTGTCTTCTTCCTTGAAGTATCAGATTCCCTGTAAACTTTGTAATGATTTTTCAGACTGCACAGAAGACTTTCACCCTTCCACTGCCTCAGCGTGCTATAATTGCGGGCAGGACTACTTTAATTTCCTGCACACACTGTACGATGTGCACTGTGAATCATATTTTGTCTTATTGGAGTTTCACATATTGTGCCGGAGCAGTTGTAATATTCCGGAGCTCATTTCTCCTTTTATAAAGTTTTGACTCGCGCGTCTCAAGTCTGAAACGGTGTGTAAAGAAGTTAATATCAAGCTTAATGCAAAATAAAAATGAGAGTGGTTGTTTATGAGATTTCCCTTGTCGCTGGGAGAACTGTTGCCCTCAGGTGGTGCGTGAGCGTTACATAACAGACAATATAGGGCAGTGTGGGATGGAGCTGGAAGAGACTCGAGACAAGAAAGCAAGCGGTGGCTTTCTCCGGAGACCCGCATAAGAAAACAGAGAAGCGCTGTTCGCGGTGCATTGACAGAGGTGGTTTGAGTATCACATAATTGAAAGCAAAATATGAAGAAGAGGAATGAAAATATTATTCTTGAATATAGAACAGTGCTGTGCGTTTGTGGGTCTGAAGTCAAACTCCCTCCATAGCTGTTATGGCAGATGTCAAGTACTTCACAGTCCTCAGGAGTTGTTAAATGCTCTCTCGAAACTTTTGAGCGCCAAGAAACACACAAGGCGTTGTAATATTTTATTTGACAAAAGCCTTTTGAACTCAACTGAGTCATTTTTTTTTTTTCCCCCCCATCTCAGCGAGACAATCAATGAAGGGCCGGCTAAGAGGAGGAAAGTGTCCATGTTTTATTCACTCATGCAGAGTGAAATCAAGCCTTGTTGGAAACCCCCGTCTTCATCCCAGGGGCAGAGTGTTGTGGTGTGCTAATGGATTTTGCAACAAGGGTGCATCTCTGGGAAGGTTGAAGATGCAATTATGGCGGTAATGGCAGTGCCACTGCAAAGTGAATGCATCAGCAGGAGCGAAAATGATCACATACAAGACCCCAGCAGTGTGCGGCATGACAAGTTTAATTGCGTATCTCTAATCCTAACCTCGCATGACGTTCTCTGTACGCTGTTGAAGACACACGGTATTGTCCCGATGACAAATTTAGGTGATTATTTTAGGATTCTAATAATTTCCGACGTCAAAATCTGATGTTCTATAGCTGATTAAGAAAATCATGTTAACTACACTGAAAGGCGTTAATTCATGCGATGTGCCATAACAGTCTATTTTCTTTGTTATTTGTGGTAAATGCTGTGAGACGGAGGCTTTTATTGTGTTGGATGAGGATTCTCATGTAGTCCTGTTCTTGTACAGAATGTTCTCTGAGCTTGAAAAACACTTGAGACACATCTCCTGTTTCGTTTTCGAACACAACGTATTGCATCAGGAACGAAGAATGTAGAAAACCCTCATAGAAGCAGTAGGGAATAATTATTCATCAGACAATAATTGTGAAATGCTTGTCATGGTATTATCATATCTGACTGCCTTTGATGTGGAGTTGCAGATCTCCTCTCCAAACATGTGTTTACATGATAAGCGCTGTGCCAAAGGAGGGAAATCTACATACAGCCATGCTCATAATGTGCCTATGATGTTTTATAATGGAGATAGAATCGAAAGGAAATGAGGTCAGTGAAAGAAGACAGATTTTGTGAAACTGCTCTATTCACTGGTGATCCATGTGGTTTTGGAAAAATGTTTGTGGAAAATGTGTTTGCTCCCCGGCATGTGTATCTATTCCTCACAGAAGGCATCAAGATTAATGGTCCTCAGTCCAATAAAAAAAACGTGATTCAGAGTCAATTGGATACAGTGATTCCCCTGTGTTTTAGTAAGGATCCATATATTTTTTACTTCAGAAATCACAAATGTAAGTGTTTCAGTTTCGAGCAGCTCCATAAAAACAGACCAATAACTGTCCTGGGATATAATTTGATGCCAACGTGTGTAATAGACCCGCCAGTCCACTAGAGGTCACACCCGTTGAATTAAGGTCCCATACCAGCGGGGGGCGATAATGATGGGAACAACGGGTGGACGCAATTCAAAGATCCGAAAGGTCCATCTTAAGAGATGGTTGGGGATGGTTGGTTGGCTAATCCATAGGACTTTCACCCAGGCGACCAGGGGTTTGGGTCCTTTTGGAGGCAAACAGTTGGTGGGCACTCTTTTGAGGAAGTAGTCATGTCATGAAAATAAAATAATTAAGGTAATTTCTATTGCTACATGCAGCTAAGTATTGTGCAGAGTGGAAATTTAAGTCAATGTGTCACCCAAGTTACTCAAAGTTATTCTCTTGGGGCCTCGATATGCATTTTCCATGGCAAAACATCCATTATTTGTGAAGGTATGTCACTTATGGCACCAAAGTCATCAGGATTCATCCTGTCAGAAACATAAATTACTGCACCAAATTTAGCGGCAATCAATCCCATGGTTGTGGAAGCATCTTACTCTGAACTAAAAGTGTCAACCTGCTGGTCGGTGAATATGGGAAAACTTTGACCTGCTAGTGAAATAGGGGGAAAGGTAAGAGGATTGCTGTAGATCGCAGCTGGACACCACAATAAGGTAGAATATAGTGTTGTGCAGTCGCTCTGAACTGACTGAACAACACATCCTCAAACCTAAACAACTTAACAGTTCGATTACTAGTGACTCCCCAAAAAATCAAATCAAGACAGTCACTTAACCCAAAACGACATGACTGTTGCAGCGTATCAGCACATAATAATATAAGTGTGTGTAAAATGTCTTTGACAAATTACTTATATTTCAATTGAACACATTATCTCACACCAGTATTTTAGATTTAGTTTGGATGTATTTAAAAAGCGAGTATCTGTTATTGTCAAATATTTTTTAATTGTCTTTGTGCCTGCCTGATTGTTGATAAAGACATTTTTTATCGGTTAAATTTTTAACAGCGATCAATTGATTATTGATTATTCATTAACATTCCTAACCCAGAAACAGAACTTGTCGCCCTTTATACTGCGTCCCGAGACTTCTTCCTTTGCTGCCATAATAATAACCACGGCCACTTGAACAAATGGTTTACAAGATAACTGATCCTTAAATATACATTGCAATGTTATTGCAATTTTTTTCCATAATACTTCTCGGTGTTGGATACAACAACAAAACTTTCAGCTCTAAACTATATTTTTCGATCAACGAATGGAGGAAAACACTTCTTCTTCGAAACTGTTCAGTTGTTGTTTGTGTTCAAGGTATTTCATAAATAGGTAGTTTAAGGTTACTTCCATGCATTGAAGCATTGAGTCACTTGTCAGATTCTAATGATGAAAACACAATTCGTATATTAAAGTTGACACTTTTTGACAAAAGCAGGTTGCATATGTGCTATTATCCAGTCTCACTAAAATTGACCAAAAATGCCAAATATGGTGTTGATAGATTCTTGTCATTTTACTTTTGCAGGGATGGACATTAAAACGACTTCCCTCTGAAGGCAGTGTCCCGACTTTAATCCTCCCCATGGACTATGCAATTACTGTCAAGACTGCAGTCGGATGTGAGGAGTGCTGGAATATAAGATGTTCTCGGGATTCATGTACAGGTTGTAAAGTAACAACCGAGAAGGAACTGTCAGTGAAACACGAGTCCTCAGAGAGCAAACATGTGCTGTAGTTGTAGTCTGCAAGTTCGTCAACTCAGATGTAGCTGTGCATGCAGGAAGCAGACTTGGGTACAGGCGTGAGTGGTAACCTTGCAGATATAGTGGAAATTTTTTTACGCGATAAAGGAAAAAGTAAACTTTTAAAGGACAAGATATCATGCAAAGATTATTTTTCCAGACTATTTATATGTCTTAATGTCTCTGGAGGGGATTTTTTGGATGCATTATTTTTATATTCAAGCAGCCAGTGCTTTCCATTAAGTTCAGTGCATTATAAAAATCCATTAGCAAAGAGTGACATTGTTGTTGCTGCAATGTGACCGTCAAACACAGGAAGCCAATGTGATGTTCACTGTGATCGATCAGTCTTTGGATTCTAAGTGCAGTTGAAGAAGTTTCAGCTCTCATCCAAGAGGCTTCTTCTAGATCTTTGGTGCTTTTGACAAAGGTCCAGTTTGGGTAACCACTGGTTATAAGTGCTCCCTTGATGATCTTCTGTTCCTCCTCCTTCCTCTCTGTCTTTGTGGGCACCGTCTCAGCACAATGGTTTAGGGTTCTGATGACCCCCAGCTTGTGCTCCAGTGGGTGATAAGAGTCAAACAGCAAGTATTGATCTGTGTGTGTAGGTTTTCTGAAGAAGCCTCTTGGATGAGAGGTGGAACGTCTTCAAGAAACAGAAACAAGTCCAGTCGCCTACAAAACACTTAGAATTACCATGACCTGGATGACTGAGAACCTTCATCAACATCCGTCTTTGGAAATTGATTTCATGTTTTGTAGTGAAAGCGATAGATCATATGGTGGCCACTTTCCTATGACATCGAGCTAAAATGGGGTAACAATATACGCATTGGATCTTGGTAGTTCTTTCTGTTTTCTTGCTTTTATTTTTATGCATCATTTCTGCCCCCTTTTTTAAGCATATCCAAAATAAATAAATAAGATCATGGTTTATGGTGTAAAAAGATGTGTAATAACAACGCTAATGCTGATACAGTAATAGCAGTTACGGATTACCTTGTACCCCATCTTAATTTAGCATGTTAGCATGCTATGATTTGCTGACATAACATAACATGCAAAACTAGCACTAAACGCCACACAGTGTACAGCCGAGGCCGGTTACAATCCATATTTATAACACATAAACGGCTGTATCATAATTGATCGCCACTGTCTGGACTGTGTGATACTGAGTCGGAAAACAGATACGAATTAACAAATCACCATATTGGTCTAACCCGGGTATAGAGTTATCACAGGGAATGTAAAATTGCTTTGTGCCTGTCATTTTGGCACGACAGCGGCTGTACCTGAGGCTGCCTGCAGGCCAGGTCTGCTCCACTGGAGTTTCCCCAGGGCTTCTCCCCACCACCTGCTCTCCCAGCTGTGATGGAGCCAATCCAAAAGCCCTCCTTAGTATTCTTGCCATCCTCAAGGAAAGGAAAGGAACTTTGGTCTAGCTCCGTTTGTTTGTGTAACTCAATAAGTTACGTGATTGAAAGGTACAGCGAATGAAAGAGGATTGTCTGGGGAACCTGAGAATGCGGCTTATCGGCAGATTATAGCCGCTCCTGTTTTGACGGGCAGACAGCCGAGAGGAGATACCGTGTATCTGCACGGCATCTGGAAATGGAGAGAATTTTATGATGCAGACGAGAAAAAGCTTTTTTAAGGTCTCACCCGATTCCCCGCTGCCTCCGGTTATTGTGTCTCTCCAGCCACAGGGCTCGTCTCCCATGGGTGCCGGTCCGAGCTGTCCGTGGAACTCGTACATAACAAACACGCCTTTCTATGTTTGCTTGTGCTCTCCCATTTGGATGCTTATCACAGGTGGAACTGTGCCTCCGCTGTGTGAAGCACTGACATTTGACTCGACTTGCTCATTACAAGGAGGTACATGAATATTAAAACACCGTCACAGCTCAGTGCAGCTGACTGGCAGCTCCATTTGGAATTCGCTGTGCAGTAACAAATAGGATTGAGAAAGAGGATGACAAAGATCAATAACATCTCTCGGTTTTTGTTTATTCTTACCGAGAGTTTACTTTTACGGCGCTGTCAAAAATGAGCTTTAATGATGGAAATTATTCCCTGCAGGAATCCAACTTCTAAGTTAATATGGTTGACAGTTATAATGACGCGAATATACTGAGTAATTAATCAAGTGCTGGTTTAGACTATATGTAAAGGTAGATGATTGATGGAAAGTAGTATCTTATGTTTCTTATGTCCTTAAACTGTACCGTCATCAGTTCATATGTGATGTTGCTGTTGAAAACGATCAATCAACAGCAAGTACTTCAAGGAACCACTGCAGAAGCATCCAGTCAAAATATGCCACTGCCTCTAAAATTATCAATGGAAAGACAATAGTCACTTTCACTTGCTGTTTGTGTCAGTTTAAGCAAAGTGAGCAAACGGTCAGCCTGTTATTTTGTCATCATCTGCTGAAAACATCTGTGTGGAGCCTGATAGTTGTCATGGAGGGAACGAATCACCCTTTGGGCATGAATTACTAATGTCTGTTTCTGAATTGATAGTGTCATAAAGTGGATATGCATCATGTTTTTGTTGAAGTCATTAACAATCTGTACAAAATAACAAATACTCCTTGTCGGCATGCCTTGCAATCCTTCCAATTAAATTCTGCGGAGGGTAGACCCATAGTTGGATGACCTCCGTCGTCACGGTAACAAACATATGCATGTAACATTTGCAGTTTGGTAAGGTTGAGTCAACAAATCTGCTTGGTGAGGTTTAAGTGAAGTTACGTAAAAAAGCTGACAGCAACAAGTAAAAGCCAATCTGAAATATTCATTTTTATTTACCCTTTATTTAACCAGTATAAAAGGCTCATTGAGATTATAAATCTCTCTATCGTGAGAATTCTGGCACAGAAAGGCAACAGCACAGCCACACGGTTGTGGCACAAAACAAACATAGCAATTAAAGTGAGCCGGAAAACAGATTGCTGAGTCGTAAAATATCAAGACATTTATCAACATACGACACATCTAGCCAGATGTCCTTCCTTCGAAATAATTTAGAATCACTTTAAATGCATTTGGTGAGAGCAGCTCCCGAAGATCTACACAATTTTGCGAACTTATTCCAAGCAGAGAGAGCCGCAACTTAAATGTCCTCTTTCCCAGTTCAGACCAGACTTTCGGGCATGTTAGTTCATGTTAGAAATTAATTTTACCATTCTTTCTTGGAGGCGTCCTCTATGGAAGCAGACTAAGACGAGCCGCGTGAGCAGAAAACACACCAATGGTTGAGTCGACAAGTAGGCAGACCACCCAATGTGAGCGCACAAAAAGCAAAGGTTAGTAAGGCTTTCCTCATGAATCTCAGTGTGTACTGCATGGTAAATGTGTTGACATTGCAACAAAGCATGCATATAACTTTACCATCGTCCAGCACAGACATAAAGGATGCAGCAGCACGTCTCCTGTTGACCTCAAAGGAAAGGCAAGTCTTCTGATATAGAAAACCAATTTCAGCTTTGGGTTTCTCACCAGTTGCTGAATATAAGACAGAACTGAGTGCAGTTCTTAGATATGTGCATTGAGATACAGACTCAATCTCAGATCCGAGGGAAAAGGTGATAGATGGACAGTTCAGCGCATGGTGCAATAAAACAGAGAGAAGGGGAGGGTTGCCTATTAGAAGTCAGTGTGACATTAGAACGATTTGAAAACTGTTATTACCTCCTCCAATGAGGTTGTGTTCTCAACTGTGTCCGTTTGTTGGCTGGTTTGACTGCAGGATTGTTCAAAAACTACTGAACAGATTTACATGAGACTTGAACGGAGGATGGATCACAGCCAGGAATAGTACCCATTAACTTTTGGTGCAAATCCGGATAAGGGGATGGATCCAGGAATTTCTACTTTCTACCTTTTTTCTACCTGTGGGAAAGATGCGTGGATCTTGATGTATGTAGGTGTCTGGTATCTATGAGTGAGTAGAAAAGGAGACTGTTAGGCCTTGGCGGAGGTATGCGCTCTACTGAGACATAAATTAAAACAAGACAAAGTTGCGGGACATGAACACATGTCTCCTGGGTTGTTGTCCTGTGCACTGTCCTGTTCTTTGTACTATATCACCCAATATTGCCGTATTTGGATGCATCTGCTTGCTGCATAATTTAAAGGTGCTATTTTAAGCAAAGTTGATCTCTTTCCCAACTCATAAAATAATAATGCTCTGGGTTTCCAAACTCGTCAAGTACTGATGCTTTGGGATGGCGGCCGACTCCTCCTACAATCCCAGAGCATCAGTTTTTGATGAGTTTGGGAACCCAGAGCATCACCTTTAATACTTTAGCGCATGTTCTGAACAAAAATGAATGTCCAAAGTTGTGTTCCTTCTACGCAGATTGACTGCTGCCTCTTCAGTGTGATGATAAGGCGAAGGCCCGTCTGTCGACTCAGCATATACAGTTGACTACAGGCGACTCTTAATGTGGCCGTAATCATTCGCTGGTCATAAGCAACGTCTCCTATAAAGTGTGTCGCATAAGCCCTAAATGACAATTCCTCGGCCTAGAGAGTGTTTATGAAGTCACGTGTGTGAGCAGTATTTAAAGCTGACATTTCAACAGCAAATTGACTGTAATCGCTTCACTGCGATCGACTCTGCAGACCCGTTAATGCAAGAGGCACTGGCACAGTTTCCGGCTGCTCATTTCCCACCCTGATAATGGACTGAAATTTCGAGAGCGCTTATTTAAATGTTGGATTAACAGGGAGCATTTATTGGCAGCAAACTCCCAGAGTCGCGGAGGTGAGAGGGAGTGATGAAGTCACGGCTCTTCTCGCTGCTCCCCGCTAAACTTGCAGGTACAAGGTCTGATGAGGCTGTAATGGCAGAAACAGTCAGGGATGCCAGCGCCGTGTTGTTTGCACAGAACTGGCTTGCTGTTAAGGGAAATAGTCTTTCACAGCAGAACTTCCGGGGAGAATGAGGGTGAAATGTTTTCACATGTGAGCCTACCTGGTGAGCAATTCTGCCTTTTTTCGCCCATGGGCAAAAGCCAGCAGGTGGGTGACACATCTATGGACACACCTGCTGGGTAAGAGTGGGAGGCTTAATCACAGGCTGACAAAAAAAAAAAATGATATGGTGAATCATGGCGGTTGTTACAACTCAATGAGATGAGGCCCGGGTGTACAGTGTGCCTTCTGCCTGAAGACGCTGAGGAGTCGCTGTGATCTTATTCAAAAGTCACAGTTCAGCCTCAAGTTAGACATCATTAGCATACCGATTTACACTCAACTGCCCTAAAGCCTGCGGCGAGCCTGTTGCCACTTTCCTTCATAAATCAGATAACTATTCATTACTGTATATACTAACATCATTATTCTATACTGTCTGCAGGACAGCTTGCTAAGCCCCGAAAGAGTCTCCAAGAAGAAATGTGAGCACAGCGGTGGTCCTCATCACATCCCCGTCACTCTGCACGCTACATCAGGTTAATGCTGAATTCAGAACCATATTGAAATAATCACATACATTTGCAGCAGCGGATCGGTAGTCCTGACCCCTACCGTTGGTGTGCTCTGTAAATAACAGACCCATGATGGATGGAGTACAGCAGCTCCTAAATATGATACAGAAAATAAAGTGAAAAACTATGTTGCTGGATTCTGCAAGTGACTTTTTCACGCAGCAAAAGAATCAGCAAATTCCGTGTTCTGACATGGATAACATGGCAGGCAATACACCAACGTTGCGAAGTGGTCTCCGTTCAGGTCAGGTGTAAGCAACAAAACTACGTGGTTAGGTTTATGAAAAGATGATTGTTCGGGTTAAAAGGTTACATTTAGTTAAAGTTGATTATTACACGGCTCTTCTTAATACTGTTCAGCGGTCAATTATTTTCGTATAATTGACCACTGCTAAGCATATCTGACCGTCGTCAAGGAAAGTGGCCTTTTTGCCTCTGATTCACGTATTTCGTAGCACTCCACTCTCTAAAATCTTTGCTCTGCAAGTAGTCCGGTCACTTATCACCCCAGCGTCTTCGGTCGCTAGGCGACGTCAGCTGATCTGTAGTCTACTTCATATCGGAAAAAACTTACTCCTAGGCCACTAGTATGGATGAGTTTCACACTAACTTTAATATTTTGGGAACTTTTGGCAAAAGGCTGAGTTGTCATCAACGGTCAAGAAAAGAAAAATAGAGGAAAGCAGCGAAGAGGGAGAAGTTTCTCTGCTAAAAAACACTATGAACAGTAACAAATAAATTGTAAAAAGACACACTGTGTCAAGTTTTTTTTTCGTGTTGGCAAGTAACCGTGTAATAAGCGGGATAAGTGGGGTCTGATTAGTCCCTTCAGAACGAATCAGACCCAAATCCAGTTCGTCCTGTCGGGACTTATTTTCCCGATAATGACCGCCATTCTATACATTATCCCTTACATCTGTTACGTCTGTTAATTTTTAGCCCTTTCACACTGGCCAAAAACCTCACTTAAACTAGCTAATATCTGGCTTTTGTGTGCAATGTGAATATAGATTTTTGGGATTTACTTCCGGGTCGTTTAACCCTGCAGCAGTCACAGGTTTTTACTAGAGATGCACCGATCAGGATTTTGGGGGCCGATCACCGATCACCAAAAGCAGTATCTGCCGATCCCGATATTGCCGATCACCGATCACAGTGTCAAATCCATAAATTCTTCTATATTGTTGTCTTGTGTAACTTTCATATATTTAATTAATGATTCTTCTTACACAACATTGACATTGTATTATTAAGCATAAAAATTAGGAGATGAGAAAGTATCATGAATTGACCACCATTTTATTGCAGGCTGAGGCAATGTGCAATATTTCACACTCTAAAGACTCTTAGAGACAACTCGGACTCAGCTTACATAGAGTAACTGTAGATTACTAGTGGGAATGCATGCAGTCAGGGTGGGAATTTTGTCATTTTAGAATACGGTTCTAGCTAGTTGTCTTCCTTACTACAGTAGCAAAGAGCCGTCGTTTGTGTTTTAACAAGGTTTCACTTGTGAGTTATTGATCCGAATTCGAATCTGTGAATATATTTCCAACTTTACCAAACTAAATCCTACCACATAAGTCAGTTACGTATCATGTCAAAACTGGCTGCGCTCACTCGCTGTGCTGTAAGTTTTGTTCTTCTGTTTTGTGACGCTGCTGCTGTTTGAGAGGCTTTCACGTGAGATCATCGTGATGATGAGACTCCATCTGCGCGAACCGCGGACTCACTGAAGTTACTGTGAGTGACTACTGTGCACTCAGGTGGCTGTAATTAAAGGCAAGCTCGCTACGCTGACCGGGCCAGGGGCCACTGACAGATTGTCAAAATGAGCTTGCTGGCTTTGGATTTTTCTTACCTTCACCTTACTTTCATTATTTTTTTACTGTAAATAAATAGCACATTATGTTAAATATCAGATATAATCCATCCTGCATATGGTACGAGAGGTATGAGCTCCCATTCCTTTGGGGACTTTTTGATCAATTAATTAATTAATTAATGAGCCTGAAAATTGAAAAGTGTCATAGGACAACTTTTGCTGTTAATTGGCAGCATATAAATAAAATTGACTAGACTTGAAAATAATACAACTTTAAAACTGGACAATGAATGAATGAATGTCACACCCACTAACTGTGATGTCTTGTCTCCCTTCAGGTCATGACTTGGTTTTTTCTTGTCTTTCACGTCTGTTTCCTGTTTTATTGTGGTGTCTGATTCTCCTCTTGTTTCAGATCCCTTCCTGTCCCTGTGTGTTTTCCCTTAGATGTGATTGTCCACCCCTCCCTGATTTACTACGCCTGTATCTCATTATCTCCATCTCCTGTTTGTATATAGTCTGCGTGGTCCCTGTCTTCCAGCTTTTCTCCTAGTGATAGGCCTTCCTAATGTTTTTTTATTTGCCTTTTTAACTGATCTGTCTTGAGTCGTGCATTTGGGTTCTAATCTAGTGAGTCAGACCTCGTCACTGACATCTGGCTTTTGTCTCTAATGTCAATGACAATCATCTTTCTTGCCCACGTCTAACGACTCCGCGGTAGTCATTTGAGTTTACTGGCACCATGATATGATGTGCATTTGACGTTAAGGCTCCCGGCTTTTAAGTACTTACCCATCCGTCTGTGTCAAGCTGTGCCGGAACCACATCAGTCGAATCATGAGTTTGAAAGAGAGACTGCAGTAAAAAACACTAAAGAAGTGACCACTGTAACAACCACAGTAACAACCACTGTAACAACCATTGTAACAACCACTGTAACAACCGCTGTAACAACCACTGTAACAGCCACTGTAACAACCGCTGTAACAACCACTGTAACAGCCACAGTAACAACCACTGTAACATCCACCGTAACAACCGCTGTAACAACCACTGTAACAGCCACTGTAACAACCACTGTAACATCCACTGTAACAACTGCTGTAACAGCCACTGTAACAGCCACTGTAACATCCACCGTAACAACCGCTGTAACAACCACTGTAACAGCCACTGTAACAACCACTGTAACAACCACTGTAACAGTAACAACCACAGTGGCAGCCACTATAACAACCACTGTCACAACCACTGTAACTGTAACAACCACAGTAGCAATCACAGTAACTGTAACAACCACACAGTAGCAGCCCCTGTAACAACCACAGTAACTGTAACAACCACACAGTAGCAGCCCCTGTAACAACCACAGTAACTGTAACAACCACACAGAAGCAGAACCCTGTAACAACCACAGTCACTGTAACAACCACACAGTAGCAGCCACTGTAACAACTACTGCAACAACCACAGTAACTGTAACAACCACTGTAACAACCACTTTTATAACCACAGTAACTGTAACAACCACTGTCACAACCACAGTAACACCACTGTCAGTGGGTTCCTTGTCATTGTTGACTGCCTGATGTGTTCCGTGAATGTGCGAGTTTCAACAAAGATGAGAAAGAAGTGAGATGTCTCACTCCTTCGCCACCTCCATCGTCAGATTCTGAAAAACAATATAACGTGTCTCATTCAGAATTTAAAAATTAAGACTTTTTAAAGACAAGTGTAATGCCTCGTTGCAGCTCCTCTGTGGTCAAATGGGACTTTATTTATAAAGCTTCAGCTAGATAGATGCTTTTCAGGTCACTCTGCCCCAGCCAATCATTGTTCTGCTGCTGCAGTGAAATTAGCCTGATTGACACACATTCAGAATGTATAGCCCTGCCTCACTTGCTTACCCACATTTTCAGATCCCTAACCTGAAGAAAATCCTCTCTCTGAAATAATGACAGCGAGGTTGTCACTTCCACAGCTTCCCTCAGATCAAGGCTACACATCTAAAAATAATGTCAAAGCTCTTGACATTTTTTTGTTACATAAAGGTATGAAGGCTAAGTTTGAGCTTTTATTGCAACAGGGTCTCTTAAACCATTGTCCCTGCTTTATGGTTTCCCACCTGGCCTTGAACTTAAATCCTCTCCCCCGTGGCCCGATAAACAGATTACAGGAAGTGGGGACTTAATAAAAGATAACACTGTTGACTTTTGAAGAACTTAAGGAAAAGATTAACCTACCTGACTCCTAATGTTCTAGATAACTGAGAGAGAGTTTGATATTGACTATTCTCAACTCGCTGGAGGGATTGTTTATTTCAACCGCAGTACTGAAATGAAATGCCTTCAAAATGATTTACAAATGATTTTACACATTGTGATAGGTGAATTGTGGGAAGAAGATTTTAGAGTTATGAATAATAATGTTTACTAACTAATTACATAGATAGTGATATTTCTGTATTGATCGCCCATCACCCTGGTTATGTGCGACCATCAGCATGTTTTTATGTGTTGTATGTACAGTATGCGTTGGCTTGAATGAAGATGGTAAACATTTTTGGAAGATTTTTCCAAATTCATCCTGGGTTGTTGTCAAAGGGGTTTTTTGCTCGGGGAGGAGAGCTCCCTCGTCCTGCTTCCTGTTACAACCATCCAGCAATTTATACTCACCAGTGACATCATTTGTTTGAGACAAGTACGCAGTGTCAAAATATCAAAACTGATTTCGTCGTGTTGAAATGCCGCATGTGCCCTAATATTTTTGGAAAGTATAAGACTTGATCATTCAGAAAAGCTAGACCTGCCAAAGACAAGTGCAGCATCTTCCAGCAAATAGACAGAGGACTGTTGAGTGGTCATATTAACCAGTAATTCACAATCCAACATGGCAGGATATTGTTACTATCTATCCAAAGAGTAAATCGTTGTAAATACTGTTGAGGATTTTTTAGTCTTCCACATTACAGTCAGTGTGTGTTCTTAAACCGGACCAAAAAAACTTTTGTCCATAAACTTCAGGGTTAATTTACCCAAAACTGAAAATGTTGTTATTATCTACTAACCTCTGTGTCGATGGCAATTTGGGGGAAGTTTTGTAGTCCATAAAACATTTCTGGAGCTTCACAGCAAAACAGTTGCAAATTTCTTGTAAACAACTGAAGTAGATGGAGACTTGTTTTAGATATAAATCTTCTTTCTTTAAAGCCCCTGTACGGAGTTTTAAACTGGATATAGAAAAGTCTCTGGTTTCTGCTGATGTGTCTCTGTTACCTACAACAGCAAATGAGCCCATCAGCGTGAAGCTACGCTTTTTCTAAGTAGTCTAATTCTATACCTCTGAAAGGCATTGGTCGGGTCGGACCACTGACGAAACGATTTACGGCAGTCAGACCGGAACTGACGACATTCAGGATACGGCATAGCTGTCTTGTTGCTACGCTAGCCAGTGCTAACCGAGCTAAAACTTCTGTCATGGCTGATAATGAGACAAAGAAAAGAAAAAGAATTCGAACCGAAGACCAACGAAAGGCCAAGAGGGAATCCGATCAAGCTAGGGCTAAAACACGGATAAACATTGGCGATTCCTTCGAGAGATGGAGAGAGTTGCGGGGCTTGAAGGGAGGGTCGGATCCAGAATTCGCCCGATTCCTCCTAGACAGGTTTGTAAATTTTATTTCATTTATGAAATGTAATGCGGGACATAGTTTACAGCAATACATGAATTTATGTTGTTACAACAAAGCTGGCTAACGTTACCACTAGATTAGCTTATGATACTACACTCGTAAAAACGACAACAAACGTCTTAGATCACGCATCCATTTCAGCTGTGTATCAGCACAGCCGACCTGCAACGATGCATCAGTAATATCCTCATCCTCATTATAAATGATTCAGTTTTTTACTTAGAGAAAAACATCCATCACAATCACTGTGACTTTGCTGTAACGCTAGCTCTGTAGCACCGTGGGTAATATATATAGCTGGGAAATTGCAGTGCAACAGCAGCATTACTTTGTTTCACCGGCGGCATATTATATTAAGTAGAAATACAAATAGACACATTACCTCGTCCATATGCACGCTGCAGATAGCTGCTAAAAAAAAAAAAAAAAAGTTTTCAAAGCAAGTCCCGTCGTCTTTCCGACGTTTCCAAAACAAATCTACACGCGCCGGCCAGACAAATGTCTTCACGACAGTGGGCGCTAGAGCTCATGGGAAATGCAGTCTTCATACCGGCAAAACACTACCGCTTTTGTCCAGCGGGGCCGCCAAAATCAACACTAAATGAAAAGTCTGTACAGGGGCTTTAATAACTAAAACAAATGGCTTCATACAGCTCGCCCGGCCTGATCCAACTCTACAGAATACCAAAAATCCCATATTTGATTTTGAAAATTTTATTTACACCCTTTAATAAGCCAATAAAGGGTGTAAATAACACATTTTCAATCACATTTGGGATCTCAGAGACCTGGATTAGTCTGGACGAGCTGTGTGAATTCATTTTATGTTTTTTTGTTGTTGTTTTTTTATGTTTTAAATAGGGATTGGCTGCCATGATTGTTTTTTTTTAGAGATAATACCAACATCAATTATTAGAAGTCAAGGAGATAAATGAAATATATTTGAAACCAATATACATTTGCAGCGAAAATACAAATCCAAGTGTCAAATTTCAGGTGATATTTTTTTAGAAAACAACCAGTGATGGAAAGTTCTGTACGTTAGTACAATTTTGTGACACTTTGCTTGAGTATTTCCTTTCTCTGCTTCTTTAAACTTCCACACTGCTACAATTATTTGATGACTTTACTTACCAGTTACTTTGCAGATTTAGTTTATTCGATGTTGATAGGCTGTTTCTTGTGTCCTGCAACCAATAAGAAAGTGTTGTGGGCGGGACATTGAGTGACTGGCGTGACTACAGGCAGAGAAACAATTTTGCGTCAGAGCCAAAGTAGCATTGAAATTAATTCATCTTATTGGCAACCAGAGACAAAAAATACTGATACAGATAATCGGTCTATGACTAGTTTTAAAACAAGTCCCCATCAACTTCAGTTGTCATGGAGACTGCTGCAAAGCTGTTTCGATGTGAAGCTCCAGAAATGTTTAGTGGACTACAAAACTTCATCTGACTTTTCATCAGCATGAAGATGAATTATAAATTTTCATTTTTGTGTGAACAGTGTTCTAATCATTATTCAGGGGAAAATCTGATCGATGCAAAACTGAGACACTGTTCAGTTTCAATAACACTGTCAGCTGCAGAAAACTAGCTGGCTGTCATTAAAGCCCCTCTATTAAAGATAAATGAAATCATTATTCATCTTGAGGATCACAAAGTGACTTTGAGCTCAAAACCTCGCTGAACGGATTAAATTTGCTGCCTTTCTTGGAAGGTGTCGGCGGTTTTAACAGCACCATTTATACCGAGTAGCATTAGATTCAAGAATCCATCCTTTAATTCATTCTTACAATCTAGGACAGAACAATCAATATCTGTGAAGATCAACTCTATCTCCTGAGACACGAAGTACCTAATGCAATACAAAAAAGCAACCTGTCATCCTGATCTTAAATGTTTATTTGCAGTTTTTATACCAGAATCTAAGGCAGATGTGTCACGTAACTCTCTTCAAACTCTATTCAAATACGTCAAATGTACTGCTTGTCTCAATTTGCTGTCTTCCTCTCCTGCTCTCCCTCTACTAAACCTTCTGTGTCTGTCTGATACTGTGCACTGTGTGATATGTTGGATCTATTATGTCATTATGAAATAAAGATCTCCTGTGTATTTTTCCCGTTGGTGTATGTGATGTTCTTGGGCCACAGGGGAAATAAAAATAAAAGGCAATAACTATGAAATAGATACAGATGCAAATCTGGCCATTACTTTGATATACACCTTTAATAGTGTTTAAATGGCTTTGCCAATGAATAAGTCATGTTGTTCTCAACCTTTTTTTTAATCTGCATACACTCCATAACCACGTGAGTTAGTCAAAAGATTATGCATTCATTCTAAAGAACAAACTACCAGTGCTTAAAATTTGTGACACACACAGTAAAACCCTGCTGAGCGGTGAACAATCACATACATTAAGCACACCGGAGACCTTCGTTGAGCACATGTTCAGCACAAATTTACATAAAAAGCACCAGGCCCTGAGTGAATCATTATATATTTTTTTTCCAATCTAGAGAAGTGAGAACTCATTTGCGGAGTTAGGGGGGAGGTCTGAGGTGAACAGAGCAGTGATAATGAAACAAACCGTCTCTTTAGCAGATCTAATGAAAAGACTGAGCGATGAGAGCAGTACACATTCAGTTTTCTCTTCCTGTCTTTCATCAGTGAACATCAGCCTTGACTGGAATTTACCGGTTCCATAGTGGAAGTTATGAAACTTTAAAGCAGGGGCGCTGGAGCACAACAACAGGAAGCAAGCACGTTCTCACTTGAGATCAACATGGCTGCTGGCTGGTTATTCACTACCTATTACTTATGATCTGGGTGGTGCAAAAGCTCCTATGTCCGTTCTCTTTTATGCCGGCATCATGCTTGGTGTCTACGAAAAGGAAAAGGAGTGTGGCTGTGCGGGTCAAAGGGGGTTTCTGGCACCTGAAAAAAAGTTGAAACAGACAGAATTTGGGAGAAAACGAGCCCGCCCTCACACTGTGGCGGCCAAACAAATATACTGGTGATCAGACTAGCAGCAATAATGATGATGATGACATCATGTGTCATGTGTATTCACTCATTGTGCAGCGGTTCGAACACATTTTTATCTCCCTGAACACCCTGATATATCCCTGATAACTCACTATTATCGGCACCCTGACCAGCTCTCGCCTCCTCCTTCTCCTCCTTTGGCACCTGATATCTCAAACATCAGATTTTCATATGATGTGAGCCTTCAAGCCCCCACCCTTTCAGCCAATCAAATAAGGCTAGTATACCGTGCCTAAACTGGTCGTCTTGGAGGGGTAGCCTCTCTAAAAATATATTTTCCCACTTAACTCTAGTGAAGTCTGGCCGTGCAGATAGCTCTGCCTCCTGCCTCGGTCCCAATACAATAAAGGTTTGTTTGTGCTGCTCAAAGCATTCAGAAAGTCACATCTGAAAAAGGTAAGCGTGGCAGTGACACAGTTTTGTCCCCATACCGAGGCTTTTTCTCTTCTCCCGGACAGGCCACTTGTGCATTCAACATTTTGGTTAAGCTGAATTTCAACCACACTATCTGTTATCCACTTTTGCTTTTTATTCTTTTTTTTTTTTTTTTTCCACAAGTTGTCTCCCTTAAGGTCATGAAGGGAGACTTTAAACACTTCTTTCTCTCGCTAAACAAGCAGTAAAGCCGTCAGCCTCGGTTGATTTTAATCCTGTAACCGCATATTCTTTAGTCTTTTTGTTTGTTTGCTTCTTCTTTTGTTTTTGGTGGTCAGTTTTTCTTTTGCATTTCAGCCTTTAGACAGCTGTTACTCAGCTTTTATGTTTTTTGGCTGCACCTCTCCAACATGTCAATTTGAGCATAATGTGAAGGTTTGCTCTGAATTTTGCCCCAAAACATTATTTTTCATTTTTTTCTTCCCAATGGCAGCCTGTGCAGCATGTGTTTGCATGTTAGCATAGCGACAGAAGCATCAGACCTGCATTCTGGCAGCGCTCAGAGCCCAATACACAATCCCATGTGGTCACTCACTGTGAGGTATTGATCATGTTGCAACATTAATGTAAATAAACCGTCCGGGGCCTCGTCCTCTCTGCTGTTATTAAGACACAGGGCTCTGTGGTTGCTCTGCAGGACACGCGTGTCATACATCAACGCTGCAGTTACCATCGGCCACGCACAATCGCGAGCATTAACCGAGACGGCGAGCACTCACACTCGCACACTCCACCACCGCTGTGCTGTTACCTTCCACCCGCCTCCTCCTCCTCTGTGAGCACATATACATTAGTATTAATTAAAGCCGCGTCGGATAAGTAGGGGGATGTAGTGCAAGTTGTCTTTATAATTGCTACTCGGAGTGTTCTGGGATCAGAGCCACGCGCTTTATCATGATGAGAGTGGCCTGACTGGAAGGATCAAAATTGGCACCGCACCCATCTAGTACTTTGTTTTTTTATCATGACCTCCAGTAAACCTGCTTTACATTTCTAATCAATAAAAGGACGGCTCGCGCAATTTCACCCATAGCACAGCTGTGTGTGTTTAACATCATACGCAGTGCAAGAACACGTGAGTTTGGGCCCAGTCTCGCTAAGGCTAATCAAACCTATGTCTTATTATGCAGGGAGTTTTATGCACGTGTAAGCATGTATGTTAAGGCTTAAATGAATGCTGTCAAGCGTGCAGCTTTTATGACTTCGAAGGGCAAGTGTGTATTCATTAAACGCCAGCTGTCACAGGTAACACAAGATAAACCGTAACATTTTAATTTAGTCGCCTTCGCCGCGCTGATTCACCTCATGTCTTCATAAAAGTCAGTCGGTGTATAAAACCTTATAGGGGGCCTGTAACACCATCCAGTCTCCGAAGCAGGTGTCTTACCATATGCTGCATTAATTACACAAAAAAAAATCTTTAATGACTTATAACTCTGCTCGTTACTGAGCTGCACGGCACCATGCCCTCTTATCCCCTTCTTCTCTGGCCCGGATGTTATTTATAGCACACATTACATTCTAAATAGCCGGCGCGAGACACGAGTGCCTTGCGTAAAGCATGGAAGTGAAATTTCATGTTCGGGGAGACCCGGGGAGTGTATGAGATGAGCAAATCCAATTGTTTTCAAATTATTCCCATGTAGGAGAGCATCAGAGGCAGGCCAAGAAAAACCAAGTAGTCAGAGGGGATTATTTTCTGCGTCGCTATGTACGAGCAGACATTAAAATAAGCCCAATCCGAGGGCTTACGCCATTATTATCAAGCTCCCTCAGAGTGCGGGCGTGTAGCTGTGGAAGTGTCCTCCGGGTCTGCTCGCTAGTTATGCATGCAGAGTGTATGTAAGAGCACATACATGCAAGGTCCACGCTGTGCACAGAGAGAGGCTCTGCTGCTCTCTGTGGAGGAGAAGGACCTGCAGCACCATGGACAGCACCGCTGCAGGAGGCAGCACGTCCACCGGCTTCCAACCAGAAATAATGTTGGATTATCTTAAAAGTCTGGGCGGTCACTTCTACATCAGGACAGGAAGCCGGCAGGAAGTGTGCCGCTGTGACCGCTGAGGTAACACCATGAGCAAGTCACTCATGTTGTTAGAGGTGAATTCCTGGCTTCCCCTGTCATTGATTGTCCCTTGAAAAACCCATGTTTTGTAGCCTGGAGTGCAGGTTTTCTACTTACCACTTCCTTTCCGATAAATCCAAGTTTGAGAAAAGGTGGACGAAGTGTGGGTCGAGCTGAGGTGGGCCTGGAAACAGCCAGAGGTATGGATAGGCTGCAAATTCTGCCTTTTGTAGGATCATTTTCTGTGCCCCCTCGAGTGCAAACCTTGTATATTGTGAAGATCATCATCAATAGAAGAGCAAAACACAACTGTTCTTAAAGGAGAAGTTAACAGGAGAATCAGAGGCCTCATAATTACTGGGCGCTAACCAAACTCCTTCCAACATATGCTACATCTGAATATTCTTGCAAACCTAACTTCTGTTCAATGAAACACACGAGTAATTCAGTTCTACCACAGATGTTCCTCCTGACTTCCTGAATGTGTGACGTGACCCAGCCACTGACCTCAGCGCTGCTCAGCCTACCCGGCCAGAGAAATATAATGAAGAAGGCAAAAAAAACAAGACACTGTAAAGCCCACAGCCATTCAGTTCATGGGACCTTGTAAAGTTATAGTTTGAAGTGTAGCTAAATTTCATCATTTTTGTGACTCTTTGTATGTGTCGGTGTGTGACTCACCAAAAATACCAATGGGAAAGAACTAAATTAATGCTGCGTACAGCTTACATTTGGTTTCATGAAAGTGAAAGCTAGCAGAGATGGCAGATTCTTTGCTCTTAAAAAAAGGAAAATACTTTGTGTCATGAATTTGTTGTCTGAAAACATTCTGCAATAACTATTTAAATGAACACATGTTGTCAATTTTTCTCAGGGTGTCTTGGATGTTCGGGAAAAATGTCAACCCAAACAACCCAGAGTTTTAACATTCATTTATTCAGGAAAATCGATGACGTTAACTGGGAGGCCCTGGGTGAGCTGGTCTATGGAGAGAGCCATATAACAATGTGATAATAAGTCATACAGCCAGTTGTGTTTGGTTGGCAGTACAATTGCTATTTTAGCATATTAGCTTGCTATTGCTAGTGCTAGTGCCAGTGCTATTGCTAGTGCCGGCTGGGGCATATAATCCTTATCTTGAACATCCTATCCTTGGTATGAATCATTCTCAAAATTCCAATTAGTGGGAGCCAATTTGTGTCTCCAGCCCTTGCACATAGTTGTAGCCACTTAGTCCGAAAGATCATGCAGCCCTTTGCTTCGAAATCTATGAAGTTGCCATCGTTCTCATCAATGCATTCTTATCAAAATAACATGATTTTGGCCATGTTGGTTTGGGCCTAGGCATTTAACATTCAGGGAGGGTCTAACAAAAAGATGCTATCGACTGCATAATGGAAAATGAAGGATCCATTGACCCGTACTGAGGGCTAAAAGTCTGCATAAGTAGCTTCAGCGACTTTGATTTTGACCATTCTCTTTTATTCTGTCTCTTGTGAGTCCTCCAACTTAATGAAAGTGCAACACTAAATCACTGGAGTACCCATTTAAAACTGGGCTTTTATGTGTTTTATTGAGATTCTCCATTAATTTCCCCGAATTAGCATTTAGATCATGCAACATTAAAACTCTCCATTAAAGAGCAGTCACCCAGTACTGAACACGTGTATTATTTCTTGCAGAATTGGATCGAAACATCTGAGTTAAGACAACAATTCTACACTAAATGCATGATCGATCAAACTTGCCTCACATGTGAGTGTGTCTTTCCTCACGTAGCCGCAACCGCCGCTGATAGCCCGTAAAACTGCATTAGTCGATTCTAATAGTCCGTGAGTCTTTGTCCTGTTCTGTTTTATGAGCTGTGAGCTTGTCCACACACATTGGATCATTTTCTGTCTGAGGGGCAGATGAACCTCCGCTGACCTCCCGAGCTCTGGGGGCCAACTGCAGGGCTGTGGATGGTGATGCTTGGCCCCGCGCCCAGAGACAGGACACGGAGTCTCTGTGGGCTGAGGGCAGAGAAACTGGGCTGACCTTAAGAAATAGAGAGTACGCTCCCAAAAAAAAAAAAAAAATAGAAAAAAAAAAAGAAGGATCAAACTCTGACTTTCAACTTAATTTGAGATAGCAAAGCGCAAGATCAATGAGCTGAAAGTGTAAGAGGTGCTGGGCGGCGAGCGATGCGGAGGAAAGACTGCGAGGTCACAGAAGGGCTCCGGAGCTCGAAGGAAATGGCAGCTTGTCCACAGGCGGCGGGAAGAGCTGAACACAAATGCATAAGGACAGCTGATGACAACACAGTCAGCAATGCTAAAATAATTCACGTTAGACTGTTGCCTGTGAAATCTGAAAGGCGCGCTTTGCTCTGTCCTGTAGCGTGCAGAATTCTGGTTCAATGAGATGAAACTTCCAACGGTTCTGACTGGTCGTGAGAAGTGTCACGCCACGCTCCAGAAAATAAAATGCAAAAACAGTGAAACAGCTTTTGGTCATTTCAGCTAGTGACTCCGTTTCAACCTGAACACCAGCCAGCAGTACATCTGTTTTGCCCCGAGAGACACTTAATTATGCCGCCTCCTCCGGTGTTGGATTTCTCTCCACCAAATCCAAAGTTGCAGATACAGCAGGCTCTTAACATGACTTCACGTGAAACCAGTGTTGCGAGGTCTTGCTTTTGTCTCCACTGTTCCTCAGCCACGTCGGGGGCCAGATTGCCTGGTAGTGAATCATGTCGCTGCTGAGAAGGTAACGCTGAATGCAAGTTTTGCGTCCACGGCAACAAAGACTAACAGTAACGAGAGTGTTACTACTGCGTCTGCAAAAAAAGAAAAACAATGGAGAATGCTTGTTGGACAAATTAATATGTCTATACCCTCATTACTCTTTTTTGGGGCAGCTATCGTCATAAAATGGTGTACAGTGGAGCTAACAAGGTGGCTTATTGAGCTAGATGCAGTCTTCTTTCACTGTTGTCCGTCCCGCAAATGCTTATTTACTTTGTCTACGTAACAGAATGTAAAATGTATGTGGTAGGTCCTGCTTTTGCCTTTATGACGGGTTAAATCAGAAATAACCTGTTTGTAAAGTAAGGCTAGGAAATCATAGTACCGAGGGGATCTTAGAAGCTCAGGTTTATGGGGAGATCCACGTTAAGGGTTTCTGAGATGTAAGAGCAAGGTGCAGGTACCTCACTGCTTTTTCTTCACTGCACAAAAACGCCATTAACTAAGCTGTTAAATCTCCAGGATGAAATTTTCCTCTCCCCATCTACAGATTGAATAATGTTAAGCAAGTGAAATGTTTGAGAATGATCAGAGATTAGACGAAGGCTCATTAGTTCTTTTGGAGACAGACCTCTACAACGAGCATGGACACGTCTGACATTTTATGGCCTTAAAGGGGCAATATGGCTGACATGTAAGCAAGTCCAGTAGCAACCGCATTGATTTGGAACAGTATCTCTTGCCATCTGAGTGTAGGCATATGTGTGTGCGGTATTCACTCTCGCCTTCAACACCGCCTCATACCTAAAGGACTTAATAGGTTGATTGCCACTGACTCGCGAAACAACATGTATCACTACTGCAGCTGACCAACAACAACCGTCAAACTACTTGGTCAGGTTTAGTAAAACGCTGTGGTTTGGCTAAAAATAACGGTGTTCCTAATGCATCTTCAGTTACGAACGTAACTATGTTACTGTGATGTGTAATGCACGAACGGTGGTCTCCTTCGTACCACTTTGCCTGACTTCCTCCTTTGCTGCTGTAATAATTACTACAGCCACTAGAGGTCTCTGCCTAATAAGAAACATAGGTATAGGTTGTAATGAGCCGCTGTCACAGTTAACCTATAAGGATGCTTTGCCGATGGAGATGGCCTCCTTCTTGTATCTCATTTTTATTCACCAATTCCTTCAGAGTCTTTGGATGCTAAGTTCAGTACTCCACTATGTTTACCAGCTAGTTGTGCTTCCACCTCTGTGTGCCTAAAGACTTCCATCCACTGTTTGTTTGACTGGCAGGTATCATCCGGTCGATGTATTAGAGCTTTGTATCTGAGAACAGCTGCCTGCTGCTGCTGCTGCTGCTGGGAGCTGAGCTGATGAAAGCATTGAGACTGAACCAGCACAGTTTAGCTGCGGCCTGTGAAATCAAAAACATCAGCTGAAAGACGCCAAAATACTGTGTAAAGTGGAGAGGAATTAACGTTGGAGTGCAAATTGAGCAACACTTTTCATATCACACATCGTCATCTGAAGCATGCAGGCTTTACATGACTTGGAGGCAGTGCATTACCGACTTCCCATCGCTGTTTTGCACTCTCGATGAGAACGGGCACAAAACAGGATGTTGATTAGGCGTCCGGTGTTAACGCAGGTTGTCCAGCTAACAAGCTTTATTGAGAGGTGAACAGTTATTGATGGCTGAAACCTTCTGCAGGACGGGATCAGCGATTAAGCCGGAAAATCACCAGGGGCCTCAGATTCTTTCCCTTTTTTTTCTCTTTTGCTTTAACGAGTCCGTGCTGACAGCAGGAAACGGAGAATGATTTAAGGTGAGAGCTTTCCATTCTGAGCTGGATTTTATGGAAAGGTTCTGAACTGCCTCCACTCCGCTGTAAGAAATTACCTGAGCTCTGACCCTGCGCTTGATAAGGTGGACACACACAGGCGAGAGCCCAATTTATCTCCCGGGGACCTGCCGCTAACTCATGAATATTTACCATATTTCTAATGCAGTGCACTCGGGTCAATAGGACTGCACTTAGTAATCAACATAGAAGCTATAGGTTAATAACTGCAATTTAGGCTTTGTCTCTCAGCCCGATCTGATTAGGTTAAGATGAATTTTTTCCGGTTGTGGTCAATCACAGAGGATCCGAATGGAACCGTTCTCGCAGATCATCTCTGTGCACGTCTGGCACATGCTGCTTTGACTCTAAATGCAGAGTGTAAATGTAAAAGGACAAGGAAGAGGTGGGAGGCAGCTTTGTAGTGTCTGTGATGTGACTGATAATGTTTCTGTACATCCCAGCCATCGCTAAGTGGCTGCTCGCTCTCATGTGCAGCGGCTACAAAGCGAGGCAGATAGGTCTCCGATAGGTCTGAACGCGTGAAGTCGGTGAGGAAAAATTCAAAAAAAAGTGTAGCTCTCTCGGCTTTGAGCACAGCGCTCACTGCCTCCATTGTGCTGCTTTTGCTCATTACGGCGGGGCCGTTCTGCTGACAGACAGAAAGTGCACTGTGACGCCCAATCAGGACTCCATATTTCATCTCCCCGCTCCCTCTCCTTTCTAACCGTTAGTATATTAAACCAGAAATCCGGTGGCTGATTTTCAAAGAGACTTGATTAAACCCAGGAAATGGGACATGATTTCCCATTTAAAATTCATAACAGGCTAA